>NW_028270151.1:69700412-70007250 GCF_037043375.1 Chiloscyllium plagiosum
AATAGTAGATTATTATGTTTGGATTAAGTGCTTCAAGGTGTTAGTACTGACTCACATCATCTCCAGCCTATCAAATTGCCTTGATCCTTAGCAACTCACCTAGTGGCACAACAGGTCCACAGCAGATACCATCGACCAAGCTCTACACTCATCCCTAGAACATGTGGATAAGAAGGATACCTATGTCAGGCTCCTACTTGCTGACCACAATTCTGCCTTCAACACCATAATTCCAAACAAACTCATCTCTAAACTCCGAAGACCTAGGTCTCAGATCTCGCGCCCCCCCTCCGTAACTGAATCCTCGACTTCCTGACTCATAGACTGCAATCAGTAAGAATTGGCGTAACACCTCCTCCACCATTATCCGCTGTACCAGTGCCCCACAAAGCTGCATACTCAGACCCAACTGTACCTATTATACACTCACGACTGTGTTGCTAAACTCTGCTCCAACTCCATTTACAAGTTTGCTGATGACATCGCTGTTGTGGGTTGGATCTCAAACTATGACGAGACAGTACAGGAAAGAGATTGAGTGCTTAATGGCATGGAGTACAGACAACAATCTCTCCATCAACATTAGCAAAAGAAAGGAGTTGGTCATTGACTTCAGGAAGCGAAGTGGAGGGTGCACCCCTGTCTGCATCAATGGTGCTGTGGAGAGATGGTACAGAGTGTCAAGTTCCTGGGAATGATGATCAACAACAATCTGTCCTGGTCCACCCACATTGAAGCGACAGTCAACCAAGCACAACAGCATCTCTACTTCCTCAGGAGGCTAAAGAAATTCAGCACATTCACAAGAACTCTGACCAACTTTTACAGATGCATCATTGAAAGCATCCTATCTGGATGCATCACAGCATGGCATGGCAACTGCTCTGTCCAAGACCACAAGAAAATACAGAGAGTGACTCCACCATTTCAGGCTGCTTCTATTGTTTTAACTTTAGAAGAAAGCCCCAAGGTCTCACAAGCTGTTTACTTTATTCACTTGGAATAGGCTGGTCTATGCCTCTGTGTCAACCTCTCTTCATTAAAAAGGACCAAATACACCTCTTAAATTCATAATATTGTCACAAATCTACTGGAATCTTTCAAAGATGCAAATAGAAGTGACCAGGGGAAGCCCGTGGATGTGGTTTATTTGGACTTTCAAAAGGATTTCAACATCCAAGATTTCCATCCATTTCTAGTTGGCAAATAATGACTACTGGGATACTGCAGGGACAATTGGAATTGATACTAGGACCCAGCTATTCACAATATATGATTTAGATGAGTGAACTAAACGTAATATCTCAAAATTTGCACGTGACATAAAGCTGGGTTAACTGTGAGGAAAATGCAGAGATGTTTCAGATGATTTGGATAGGCTGAGTGAGCGAGCAAATAAATGGCAGATTTAATATTATGAGGATAAATGTGAAGTTATTCAGTTTGGTAGCAAAAGTCAAAAGGCAGATTACTTCGCTAGTTGGAAATTGAGAGAGGGGAATGTTTAATGAGATCTGGGTGCCTTCATGTACGAGTTGCTGGAAATAACTGTGCAGGTGCAGCAGGTAGAAAAGAAGGTAAATTCTAAGTTGGCCTTCACTGTAGCAGGATTCCAAAACAAGAACAAGGATGTTTGCTGCAATTATTCAGGGCATTGATGTGGCTACATCTAGAATACTATGTGCGATTTTGGTTTCTTTGTCTGAGGAAGGAATGCTCTGAGGAATGAATGCTGGAATGCAGCGAAGGCTTACCAAGTTGATTCCTGGGGTGGCAGGACTGACATGTGAGGAGAGATTGAGTCCATTACAATTGTAGT
This sequence comes from Chiloscyllium plagiosum, assembly GCF_037043375.1. Classification (NCBI taxonomy): domain Eukaryota; kingdom Metazoa; phylum Chordata; class Chondrichthyes; order Orectolobiformes; family Hemiscylliidae; genus Chiloscyllium; species Chiloscyllium plagiosum. The sequence continues at coordinate 69,702,232 of NW_028270151.1, forward strand.
CTCTGGAGTTTGGAAGAAGGAGGGTGGGGATTTCACAGAAGCCTATAAAATTCTGACCGGACTCAACAAGTTAGTTGCAGGAAGCATGTTCCTCAAGACGGGGAGTCCAGAACCAGTCATCATTTAAGGATAAGGGGTAAACCTTTTGGGATTGAGGTGAGGAGAATATTCTTCACCCAGAGGGTGGTGAGCCTTAAATTCACTAACACAGACATACATTAAGGCCAAAACATTATGCTTTTGCAAGAAGGAGCTAGATATAGCTAAAGGGATCAAGTTATATGTGGGCAAGGTGGGATTTGTATATCAAGCTTGATGCATCAGCCATGATCATATTAAATGGTGGACCAGGCTCGAAGGGTCAAAAGGCCTACTCCTGCTTCTATCTTCTTTGTTATAATAACAACTGCTTTATGAGCTCACAGATGCTGGTTAAAAGTTGCAAAGATTCTGATATACGACCCTTTCATCTGCAGGAAAAAAGGAACTTGCCCAGACATTGTACCCTTCCTAATAAACTAAAGCAGAGTTGACTTGGCTCTTCTGAATTGAGCAAAAACTTGGGGCAACTGATGCCTGGTGCATTTGTAATGTTAAAATATTAAATGGGACTATCTCTCTCAACATTAATGTAATATTAAAGGATCAAACTGCACTGTCTTCGGGTGGGGACGAAAGCCATGAAAGAGTGTGGATGACTATCTAATGTTATTTACACTTTATTTAGACATTATTCCCCTGCTATTGTCAAGTTAAACAATCAATTCAATCTCTTCCATTCAGCAAAGCTTTCTGGCCAGAGGTATGTCTTGGGGAAGCACTGAGCCAGGAAATCGTCTGCATAACGATTCCTCAGGATTAGGGCATTAGCATTTACACTACCTCCAAGCATGATCTCATCCTGCCATCGTAGCTGGGGGTCATGTGACTGTGAGTAATTGGGGATTGTCTTGAGTGGCATGTGACTGTGGGGGGAGTGGCCAAAGTATCTGTAAGCATTGCAACTGACCTGTATAAAGAGGATGTGTTTTCTTTGTTGAGTCTCTCACTTTGACTCAACCTCAGGAGAAAAGAACCTAACATATTCTCAACAGGAATATCTTGATCAATTATTGCCAACTAATCAACGCCCCTTTTCTCACACAGTATCAACTGTTATTCACTTCAAAATTTGGTTCAGTCACATCTGTCCTGATGAATACAAGATGAAAAGGTTCAAAAGCATTTCTTTCTTTTTCAGAAATTGTGGAGATTATTTGATAACTTGGCTACTGGTTACGTGAGTTCTACAGTACACCTATGGTTAACCAGAGATATTGTGGAATTTTAAACAATTAAAGGTTAGAGTATGAGTGACATTGTTGTCATTTCACCCAAAACAGCAACAGAGGTGATATAAAGAACCCAAGTCAGGTGGGGATTCTGCCCAGCACTGCTGCAAGTGCCAAAGTGTGGATCAAAAACAAAAATTGCTGGAAAAGCTCAAATGGCTGACAGCAACTGCAGAGAGAAACCAGAGTTAATGTTTTGGGTCCAGTGATCCTTCCTCAGAACGCCACCCAACCCAAAACATTACTCCTCATTTCTCTCCACACATTCTACCAGACCTGCTGAGCGTTTCCAGCAATTGCTGTTTTTGTTTGTGATTTACAGCATTTGCAGTTTGTTTGGTTTTTCTACAGATTGTGGAGGTTGGGTATGGACAGAAACGGGTGAGAATGAATACATCCATCACAGTTAGCCAGTTGGGTTAATCATTAAATGTTAATTGGACATGACAATGAGCAATCAAAGACAAATGGAAAAGTACTGGCTAAATGCAAAAACAGCTTGTTTTGGCTGGAAAAACTGTACTGACCTTGGAGGTAATGGTTGCAGGTGGGAGCTTGGGAATGATTATTTTATGCAGTTAAGATGGAGCTACCTGGAGATGTTTTTCAATTTGTTCTCTACACAATGGATTGTTTGTAAAAGTACTGAAAGTATAGCAAAATGGTGATACAGCACATTGCCAGAACAGTAAATCAGAAACCTTATACCAGTCCTTGGATTCTTAGCATTGGCCTGGGATTCATGAGAGCTGGGCCATGAATTCTGCGACAGAGCTCCAATTGTCAGCCATTGCCAAAGGCTGGGGCAGTTTCCCCTGGAGCGTTGGAGGCTGAGGGGTGACCTTGTAGAGGTTTACAAAATAATGAGGGGCATGGATAGGATAAATAGACAAAGTCTCTTCCCTGGGGTGGGGAGTCCAGACCTAGAGGGTATAGGTTTAAGGTGAGAGGGGATAGATATAAAAGGGACCGAAGGGGAAACTTTTTCACGCAGAGTGTGGTGCGTATATAGAATGAGCTGCCAGAGGAAGTGGTGGAGGCTGGTTCAATTGCAACATTTAAAAGGCATCTGGATGGGTATATGAATAGGAAGGGTTTGGAGGGATATGGGCCAAGTGCTGGCAGGTGGGACTAGATTGGGCAGGGATATCTGGTCGGCATGGACGGGTTGGACCGAAGGGTCTGTTTCCGTGCTGTATATCTCTATGACTCTAAGATGGCTTTTTAATATATTTTTAGAATGTTTATTCTATCATTCAACGATAAGAAATACCATCAGCAGTGGAACATTTTAGCTTCCTATTTATCATATATTCTCAAAGGTTTCCATTCTTACAATATTGTGTTTCAAAGGAAATCATGGTGAAGAAATCTTTTCTCATGGTCAATACCATTCCTCTTCCCAAACCATTCCCAATCTCATGCACAGGTTCATAGATAATATTTAGCTATTCACTACAGACATAACGTAATTGGTCAACACATGCTCAAGTACATAATTCCTTAATTTCCTGTCTTCCAGCAGCAGCTACTCAGCAGAAATGTGTGCACCTGTGCTCAGTTGGGATCACTCTGCTCCTGACCTCATTACAATCTTGGTCCAAACATAAATAAAAGAACTGATTCCTATTGCTGGCTTGAAATGTTCATCAAGAGTCAAGAATGTGCTGCTGGAAAAGCACAGGTCAGGCAGCATCTGAGGAGCAGGAAAATCAACGTTTTAGACAAAAGCCCTTCATCATGCCTGATGAAGGGCTTTTGCCTGAAACATTGATTTTCCTGCTCCTCACATGCTGCCTGACCTGCTGTGCTTCTCCAGAACCACACTCTCGACTCTCATCTCCAAAATCTATAGTCCTCACTTTCGCCTGAAAATGTTCATCAAGGCTACATCTGACCGAGTATTATCAAGCAGTAAAGCTTAAGTCAATGAGAGTGACAGAGAAAGTCGCAGATACAGTCAGGTAGGAACTCCAGGTAAGGTAGGAAAGGGAGGCAGATAGTGCAGGAGTCTCCTGTGGCTAACCCCATCTCAAACCTAACCCCATCTCAAACAAGTAGGCCGTTTTGGAAAGGGTGTGATGGACTCTCAGGGGAATATGGCACAATCAGCCAAGTTTCCGGTATCAAGAATGGCTCTAATGTAATGAGGGGTACGTCAGGTTCCAAGGGATGATTGTGATAGTGGACTCTGTAGTCAGGAGCACAGACAGACATGTCTGCGGTCGGCAGCAAGAAATTAGAATCGTGTGTTGCCTCCGTGGTGCCAGGATCAAGGATATCTCGGAGAGGGTGCAAAGTGTTCTCAAATGGGAGAGGGGCCAGCAGGAGGTCATTGTACACATTGGAACTAATGACATAGGAAGGGAAAAGGATAAGATTCTGAAGGGAGAATATAGAGAGTTAGGCAGGATGATAAAAAAGACATCCTTGACAGTAGTAATATCTGGATTACTCCTGGTGCTACGACGTAGTGAGGGTAAGAATAGGAGGATAGAGGCTGTTGAATGCAGGACTGCGGAGCTGGTACAGGGAGAAGGGTTCATATTTCTGGATTATTGGAATCTCTTCTGGGGTAAAAGTGACGTGTACAAAAAGGACAGATTGCATCTGAATTGGAAGGGGACTAATATACTGGCAGGGAGATTTGCTCAAGCTGCTCAGGAGGATTTAAACGAGTAAGGTGGGAAGTGGTGGGACCCAGGGAGATAGTGAGGAAAGAGATCAGTCTGAGACTGGTACAATTGAGAAAAGGAACAAGTCGAAAAGTCAGGGGAGGCAGGAACAAAGCAGAGAACGAGGTAGACTGATATAGCTCAGGGATGGACAGGGCTGGCAGCTTAATGTTCCAGGATGAGATTGCTATAGGAAGAACAGAAAGGGGGTCAAGAGAGGAGGGAGAGTGGCAGTTTTGATAAGGGATAGCATTACAGTTGTACTGAGGGAGGAAATACATCCAAGGAATTATTTGGGTGGAACTGAGAAATAAGAAAGGGATGATCACCTTATTGGGATTATATTATAGACCCCCTAATAGTCAGAGGGAAATTGAAAACAAATTTGTAAGTAGACTTCAGTTATTTTTAAGAATAATAGGATGGTTATGGTGGGGGGATTTTAACTTTCCAAACATAGACTGGGACTGCCATAGTGTTAAGGGTTTAGTTGGAGAGGAATTTGTTAAGTGTGTACAAGAAAAGTTTCTGATTCAGTATGTGGATGGACCTGCGAGAGATGGTGCAAAACTTTATCCAGTCTGGAAAATAAGGCAGGGCAGGTGACTGAGATGTCAGTGGGGAAGCACTTTTGGGCCAGCGACCATAATTCTATTCGTTTTAAATTAGTGATAGAAAAGGATAGACCGGATTTAAAATTTGATGTTCTAAACTGGAGGAAGGCTAATTTTGATAGTTTTAGGCAAGAACTTTCTAACGTTGCTTGGGGGGCGGAGGTTCGCAGGTAAAGGGACGGCTGGAAAATAGGAAACCTAACAAGCGTCCAGAGACAGTATATTCCTGTTAGGGTGAAGGGCAAGGCTGGTAGGTATAGAGAATGCTGGATGACTAAAGAAATTGAGGGTTTGGTTAATACGTCAGGTATAGACAACAGAGATTGAGTGAATCCTTAGAAGAGCATAAATGCAGTAGGAGCATACTTAAGAGGGAAATCAGGAGGGCAAAAAGGGGGACATGAGATAGCTTTGGCAAATAGGGTAAAGGAGAATCCAAAGGGATTTTATAAATACATTAAGGACAAAAGAGTAACTAAGGAGAGAACAGGGCCTCTCAAACATCAACAAGGCAGTCTATGTGTGGAACTGCAGGAGATGGGGGAGATACTAAATGAGTATTCTGCATGAGTTTACTGTGGAGAAGGAATGTGGGAAATAGATGGTGACATCTTGAAAAATGCCCATATTATAGAGGAAGAGTGATGGAAGTCTCAAAACACTGAAAGGTGAAGAAGTAACAAAGAGGGTTGATGAGGGCAGAGCAGTGGACGTTATCTATATGGACTTCAGTGAGGCGTTCAACAAGGTTCCTCATGGTAGACTGATTAGCAAGGTTAGATCTCATGGTATACAGAGAGAACTAGCCATTTGGATACAGAACTGGCTCCAAGGTAGAAGATAGAGGGTGGTGGTGGAGGGTGCTTTTCAGACTGGAGGCCTGTGACCAGTGGAGTACCACAAGGATCGGTACTGGGTCCACTGATTTTTGTCATTTCTGTAAATGATGTGGATGTGAACACAGGAGGTATACTTCATAAGTTTGCAGATGACACCAAAATTGGAGGTATAATGGACAGTGAAGAAGGCTACTTGATCAGATGGGCCAATGAGCTGAGGAGTGGCAGCTGGAGTTTAATTTTGAGAAATGTAAGGTGCTGCATTTTGGAAAGGCAAATCAGAGCAGGACTTATACACTTAATGGAAGGTCCTGGGGAGTGTTGCTGAACAAAGAAACCTTGGAGTGTAGGTTCATAGTTCCTTCAAAGTAGAGTCTCAGGTAGATAGGGTAGTGAAGAAGGCATTTGGTATGCTTTCCTTTATTGGTCAGAGCATTGAGTATAGGAGTTGGGAGGTCATGTTGCAGCTGTACAGGACATTGGTTAGGCCACTTTTGGAATATTGTGTGCAATTCTGGTCTCTCCTCTATAAGAAGGATTTTGTGAAACTTGAAAGGGTTCAGACAAGATCTACAAGGATGTTGCCAATGTTAGAGGATTTGATCTACACAGAAAGGCTGAATAGTCTGCGGCTGATGGGTGACTTTATAGAGGTTAATATAATCATGAGGGACAGGGATAGGGTAAATAGACAAGGTCTTTTCCCTGGGGTGGGGAGGTCCAGAACTAGAGGGAATTGGTTTAAGATGATAGGGGAAAAATTTAAAGGGGACCTAAGGGACATCTTTTTCACGCAGAGGGTAGTGCATGCCCATATGGGCATCATCCTGCTTCAGTTAGTGAGTGGTAAGTAATATTTGTTCAACACAGTGTCAGGTATTGCTCAGCTCCAACAAGTGGAAATCTCACCATCTAACCTTAACACTGAATGGCAATACCATCACTGTTTTTACCAGTAACCACATCCTTCAGATTACCACTAGCCAGACTTTTAACTGGGCCAACCATTGAAACAGAGTGGTTACAGCAGCAGGTTACAGGCTGATTTTGATTTGATTTGATTTATTGTAGTCATGTGTACCTACATACAGTTAAAAGCTTTGTTTGCGAGCAGTACAGGCAGATCATAGCAAACACCTTATGCTTAGACAGGGTGAGGCATACAAGTGAAAATTGCTTTTTTATTGTTCATAAGACACAGGTGTCATTTGCAAGGCTAATATTAATTTTCTGTCTCTGATTTCCATTGAGAGGTGGTGACACTGCACAGGAGGTGCGTGAAGCAAGATCAACATTATTTAAAGTTAGATTCCATCATCAGTCTAATAACAACAGGGAAGAAACTGTTCTTAAACCTGCCGGTGCGTGTTCAAGTTTCTGTATCTTCTGCCTGATGGAAGAATTTGTAAGAGAGCATTAGCAGGGTGGGAGGGGTCTTTGATGATGTTGGCAGCCTTTCTGCAGCAGCAAGAAGTGTAAATGGAGTCCACAGATGGGAGGTTGGCTTCGTGATGGTCTGGGCTGTGCACACAACTTTCTGTAGTTTCTTGTGGTCCTTGGCAGAACAGTTGCTGTACCAGGCCATTATGCACCCAGACTGTATGCTTTCCAGAGTGCATCTGTAAAAGCTTACAGACATGCTGAATTTCCTGAGCTACCTGAGGAAAAAGAGGTGTTGTGGTGCCTTCATGACTGTAACATCTAAATAGGAAGTCCAGGACAGGTTGTCAGTTATCGTCACTCCTTGGAACTTGACGCTCTCCATCCTCTCAACCTCCGTCCTGTTGATATAGATGGGTGCATGTTTTCCTCTTTTCTTTTGTTCTTTTGTTTCGCCAACATTGAGAGAGAAATTGTTAACATTGCAACATGACACCAAGCCCTCTATCTTCTTTCTGTATTCTGACTCATCGGTGTTTGATAGGCTGGAGATTCTGTAGTGAGAAATTCACTTGCTGATTTCTCAAAGCCTGTGCACTATTAAAAGGTATACGTCAGGAGTGTGATGGAATATTCTCCACTTGCCTGACTGAATGCAACTCCAACAATGCTCAAGAAGCTCAACATCATCCAGGGCAAAGTATGTATTTGACTGACCCCTTATCAACCACTTTAAAACATTCATTTCTTCTAACAGGGGCACACAGTGGTAGCAGAATGCACTATCCATAGGATGTACTGTGGAACTTGTGAAGGTTTGTTCGAAAGCACCTTCCAAACCCAGAATGACAATGGAGTGGGGACATGGATTACATGCAAGTTCCCCTCTCAATCACATACCATTCTGCCTTCAAATCATATCAGTTCCTTCGCTATGAATGGACGAAAACCTGAAACTCCCTCCCTAACACCACCATGGATGGCACCTATGTCAAGCATTGCAGCAATTCAAGAAGGCAACTCATCACCACCTCTCAATGGAAATCAGAGACAGAAAATTAATATTAGCCTTGCAAATGACACCTGTGTCTTATGAACAATAAAAAAGCAATTTTCACATATGATCAGATCTTGGATTAATTCTTAGACTATAGAGTATTCTTAATAAAGAGTAACATATCAGGAAAGTGCAAGCAAATGTGTTTGCTATGCAGCATACAAGCTATCTAGTCACAAAATAGGGGCAAGGCAGTTTCAGTTAGGCTCCCAGAAACAGTTTCATAAATTGACACACATAATACACTAATAGCATGAAAACTGAAAATCTGGAGTAAAAGCAAAACGTATGCCAAAAGCTAATGGTTAGTTGGCATTTGAATGAAAAGACGAGGCTATTGTATTGAAGAGAGCTTAATATGAGAACTAAACCTGATGTTCTGGCATCAACCATTTTATGTCTTACTACTGAATTGTTTCTGCAGCACTATCAGGTTTTTACTGTGAACATAACCTCAAAAGACCCCTGCAGTCTACATATAGAAGAGACTTTATAACATCAATATGAGATGTATTTGAACACAAAGTTCAAATTTACCAATTGATGCCTACTCACATGTTCAAATCTTCCAAAACAGTAGCCTTGAATTAAGCATGGGTCATTCATTTTTTAAGACACCTGTACCAGTTGTTTTTTTTTAAGGCAGTTCTTTTAAGGACAGTTATATTTATCAATCATTCTAATGTTGAAGGTCACTGAACAAACTAAAAGCTAGCTTAGTTGCATGAGTTTTGCATTCACTCACTGAGGCAACATTTGCTCTGCTAGAATTTGCTGCCCATCCCTAATTTCCCTTGAAAGATAATGGCAGTCCACTTGGTACTGGTACATCTACATTGCTGTTAAGGAGGGAGTTCCAGGATTTTGATGCAGTGACAGTGAAGGAACAGTGATATAATTCTAAGTCAAAATGACTGCAGCTTGGAGAGCACATGCACTTGATGGTGTTCCCATGTATCAGCTGCCCATGTCCTTCTAGGTAGACAATGTTCTTGCATTCCATTTTGTAATGCAGCATCATAAAATAATTCAAAAACAGATAGGGGCCTCTGAGGTCATTCAGCCCATCCAAACTCCCTTCAAGAACAACGGAGCTGATCCCACTGCCGAGGAGCCCTGCAAATCTTCTCAATCTGCCTTCACCACCTTTCAGGCAAAACGACCAAGAGCATAACCACCTTCTGTGTAACATGCTTGCCTTTTTCTTCTTTGGTCAATCACTTTCAGTCTATGTCTGTATTCTTTAATTTCTGACTCTCTGCCAATGGGAAGAGTTTCTACCTGCCCAGTTTTTAATCAACATGGCAATGACAGACACAGAAATTTCTACCTTTACTTATTTCTATCTGTAAAATAGCTACCGATTTAGAATTGAGACTATTCCTGATTTAGTTAGTTTTAAATTAGAAGACAGGAATTAACTACCTACAGACTAGCTGTATCCTATCTCCTACTTTTCCAAGTACACTTTTTTATGAGTAACAAATGGAAACAACATTATAATTTTCAGTCTTTGTCAAACAGGTGAATGTGAAATACTGTTACTTTCTTTCCTACACCTTCCTGGTTTAGTAAGATTACAGTCTTAAAGTAAAACATTTAAGGATGACATTAAAAGGTACGAAAAAGTTACATTAGTAATTTTACTGATCGATAGTGAAAAAGGCATTTGTTAACCTCTATTTGCAGTTGAAACCTCATTTTTAATGTTAGAAATTTCAAATACACCATTAACCTATAATATTCATCAATTCCCTTATTAACAATTCAATAATCTCCATAAATTAATACCTTTTTCATGTCAGTACTCACACATACTCTTCATATATAGTACTTTACAATTTTTGAGAAGATTTGTAGCTCAGGTTGAGGTTCTGGTTTTAAGTTTGTTCACTGAGTTGGAAGGTTTGTTTTCAGACGTTTCGTCGCCATACGATGTAACATCATCAATAAGCCTCTGGTGAAGTGCTGTTGTGTCCTGCTTTCTATTTAGGTATCTTGGTTTCTAAAGGCGGATGATATCATTTCCAGTTCTTTTTCTCACAGGCTGGTAAATGGGGTCCAAATTGATGTGTTTGTTGATGGAGTTCCAGTTAGAATGCCAGGCCTCTAGGAATTCTCATGCATGTTTCTGTTTAGCTTATCCTAGGATGGATGTGTTGTCCCAGTCAAAGTGGTGTCCTTCTTCGTCTGCAATACTAGTGAGAGTGGTTCATGTCTTTTGGTGGCTAGTTGGTGTTTGTGTATCCTGGTGGCTAGTTTTCTGCCTGTTTGTCTGATATAGTGTTTGTTACAGTCCTTGCATGATATTTTGTAAATGACATTCAATTTGCTGGTTGTTTGTATTGATTCCTTTAGATTGATTAGTCACTGGTTAAGTGTGTGGAGGTTTGTGGGCTACCATGATGGCAAGGGGTCTGAGTAGTCTGGAAGTTACCTCAGAGATGTTTTTGTGTAAGGTAATGTGGCTAGAGTTTCTGGGCACATTGTGTCTGTTTGTTTGGGTTTGTTGGTGAGAAATGGGTGGACTGTGTTTATTGGGTTCCTGTTCTTCTTGAATACGCTGTATAGGTATTTTTCTTCTGCTGTTCAGAGTTCCTGGGTGCTGCAGTGTTGTGGCTCATTGAAATAAAGTCCTCATGCAGCTCCATTTGTGGATGTTGGGATGATTGCTTCTGTAGTTAAGTATTTGGTCTGTGTGTGTTGTTTTCCATAGGCGCTGGTTTGAAGTTCTCCATTAACTGTTTGTTCTACTGTGACATCTAGGAATGGGAGTCTGTTGTTATTCTCCCCCTCTTTTAAGAATTTTAGGCCTATCAGGGTATTGTTGATGGTGTTGTAGGTTCCCTCTAATTTGTTCCGTTTTGTGATGACAAAGGTGTCATCCACATAGCGGACCCAACGTTTGGGTTGGATAGTTGGGAGGCTGCTTACTCCGGTCTCTGCATTACTGCTTCTGCTAGGAACCATGATATTGGTGATCACATTGGTGTTCCATTAATTTGTTTGTCGGTCTTCTTATTGAATGCAAAGTGGGTAGTGAGGCACAGGTCTACTAGCTTGAGGGTGTTGTCTTTGCTGATGAAGTTGGTCCTGTCTGGTGTTTGTGTCCTTGATTCTTCTAGTAGTGTAGTCAGTGTTTCTTTGGCCAGGTCAATGTTAATTGATGTGAGCAGAGCTGTAAGGTCAAAGGAGACCATTATTTTATCCTCTTCTAAAATTGTGTCTTTGATGGTGTTCAGGAATTCTTGGGTGGAGTGAATGGAGTGGCATGAATTTTCTCCTTGGTATTTTAGTTACCAGTGGAATCCCTTGGCTAGTCTGTATTTCAGTACTTCACACTTACGTACATTACACTGCTGTATCACACCCACATCCTCCAATTTGAACACAGCCAGCTATTAAATCATGACAGAATCACCCAAATGTATCATTTGAACCTCACTGATAAATCTCCCTCTCTGGTGCAAAATGAGGTGCTGAATGACCAGAGGTAGCAAAAGGGATTGTAAGGGACAGACACACCCTCATGGTCAAGGTGATATTGGTATTCATTATTGATTCTGTGGTCAATGAATCATAACCAATAATCATGGCAAGTGGTCAATGAAATCATCGAAGGTATTGATTCATATCCACTAACTCTCTTTTTCTCATCCCACTTCCCATTCATGCCGCAATCACCTCTCAATTTGTAAGCTGTAGATTTTGTAAGCATGCACCTCTTACCAAATCTCTCACATTACACCACAATGTCTTTTAACTTTTTAATAGCCAAGAGGTGCAACTTGATCAGGCAGTGGAGGAACAGGAAGAGAGGAATGATAAAAAGATGCAATCACTTGACTGCCTTTGCAGCTACCAGCACAAATACTGATGTGACTTATATCTTAAAGTACAGTGTAGAGACATGATCTGCACATAGTTAGACACGAGATACAAGTGGCCTGCAGTCAAAGAAATGGTCAAGAATAACATACGTGATGGTCAGTGACAGATCAAATATAAGATACATGGTACTGCTGAAGACTGAAGAATTTGGGGTGCTGTTGCCTCTCTTGCTCCTCCTTATTCTCCTGTTTTTCAGCTGCTCAACCAACAGGTCATGTTAAGGGCCATGTCCTTACGTTGATGGTGACGTAGGGCATCTTGCAGTAGACCATCAGCTATCTTGTGCTGTGTGCTGCAGGATTCCTCCAAGGCAGATCAAGTAGTGGAACTGCTGTTTAGGCAGACCCATTGGCTTCTAGATCATATTTCCCATAGAAGCAAGGCATTCACATGGCAAGCTTCCCATGGGTAAGTGTTTACAAACCACAGCATTGGCCAGCTTCTGATTTATGTTGGTGGTTCAATTGCATCTGGTACAGCAAACTGCTAAAATCTGAAGACATTATGTCTGTTGCCAAGGTAACAATGCATCAGCTTCCATTATGTGCTGCATATGATCACACATCGACTGATCAGTGAAGGAACAGTTTATCTTTTGATTCCCTACATGGCAGAATTAGCATCTAGTGCCCATTCAACAGTGTGAGTGTAATCAATGAAGCCCTGCACAATGAGCAAACTCTGGTGTTGGGTACACTTGGAAAGGGGAAATGAAATGTAATTAGCTCTCTTTCAATACAAAGCTTCAGTAATGTCTGTAACACAACAATCAACAGTGATCTGCGAGATATTGTTAATATCTCCAACTCCAGCCAGGAAGGAGCCAGACACGTAAATGTTCACAGTTATTGTCACCCTCATAATAACTAGCAATACTGTCCTTTCCCAAAGCTAAGTTTGTAGTCATTGCTGCAGTTGTAGTTGTAGCAGATGGCAAATTTCAGTAAGAACAGTCATCGATTTAAAGCCTGGAATCAGATCCTTTGGTCTAACTCATCCTTCAATGTTAGAAATGTACCCACTTCCACCACTTCCTCTGACAGTTCATTTCACACACGCACCACCCTCTGCATGGCAAAAGTTGTCCCTCGGGTCATTTTTAAATCCCCTCTCATCTTCAACCTACACCTTTTCGTTTTGGACTCCCCTACCCTGGGAAAAAGATCTTGGCTATTCACCTTATCCATGTCCCTTATGTTTACCGACACACAGGTACATCTCACACATTATCCCTTGTTAAGATTCAGGTAGGAGAGTTGAGAACTCTGAAAACTCTCCTTCATCACTCTGGTATAGTCTGCACAGCCTCTGTTCATTCCCTACGTTATCCTGTAACCTGTAGGGGAAGACTTAATACTGCACCTTATCTGGGACTAACGTTAACAATCACACAACACCAGGTTATAGTCCAACTGGCACTGTCTACCACACCACTGTCTGGAGACCACAGCAAATTAAAATAACTTACGGAAGCATCAAGTGCTTCTACATTCATTTCAAACTGAAACAGCTCTGGGGCAGGGGTTGCATAGTGTATGTTCAGGTGTTTGCTGAAGTGACAGCTTTGGCTGGGGTGAAGCCCCAAAATGACAATACTGCATGGCAAATCCCTGATGATCTACCACCCTCAATTTTCCAGCAGAAACATTGGTCTCTGAGCATCAACAAACCTGCTTTCATACCCATTCCTTTTAACATAGTATACACGTAAACATGCTCACATAAATAAAGTGTTAACGTCACATTCCTCGGAAGTGTACCCATAAGGTTTTAAGAAGATTTGGGTTTTTTTAATGTAGACTCAGGCAGGATGAATACCTTATGCAGGGCTACGCCCGCTCTCATTCTAGTAACAAACTTTATTTCAGCTTACTGCACTTCTATAACGACTAGTACTTGAGAATAAAGTAGAAAAGGTAGATAAATGAGTGATTTGATTTTTATTCAAAGCTCGGAAGCGCCTATATGTAGGACTGTATAATTATTATCCCATTGAGATACAAGATTCAGACTGTTTACCATGGTATAATGATTATGATTATCTTCTTGCTATAGCTAACGGGTTTGCGCTGGTAGTTTGTGGTGCTTTGCAGCTAAACCGGGAAAAGCCAATGATATCTGGATGAGCTCAGTCAGCATGCGTGGGTAATGGATCAGTGCAGTAGTTAGCAACGGAACTAAGATGCAAGCAGTCGAGGTCAATTTGTTCCTGGAAACCAGATTTTCGGCCATTTCACGTTCTTTTTTTAAATCGCATTAGGTTGATTCTCAGTGTACATTTTCTTTCTCTTAAGGGAACAGAACATAGATTGAATGCTTCCCTTTTAAAAATGGCACTCGGGAAGGTCCTGCGCAGCAACTGAACAAAGAAAACGCCGGTTAGTCCCAGAGGAAACAAAATAAAGACAAAAATGAGAAATTAAGCAAACGATGAGGCCTGGTTTTTATTTGTGGGTATGTATGCAAAGTTACAAAGCACAACTGATCAGATGAGCTATTTTAATACATTGGTGCAATCTGAATGGGTATAATATGCCGCTTTCTTTTTTAAAAAAAATACGCAGAATTTATGACCTTAATCCAGACAGTTTTCATTCACATCGTTCACAGTCTGGACACCTGGGCAATCGAACAGTGTGAAACCAGACAGATTCAGAAGCAAAAACACTGACAAGCACTTACTTGAGAAACTGCTTCTCCATGTATCTCTGAAGATTGCTTCTAAAGTATTGTATACTCACTATCATTCTGCAAGTGACAATACAAATGCAGAATTAGTGTTTAAACTCAAAAGATCGGAACTTCCCAAGGCCAGACCGTAACCAGTTCCACCGCTCGCTTTGGGGAAGATTTAACGTCAGACCAGAGCAACAAAGAGGAGGAGAATGCGGGGGAGGGGGGTGGGGGTGAGGGAGGAACAGGGGGAAGAGACTCTGCGTTTCTCGTCCAGCTATTCTTTGAAAAGAATGAAGTGGGTGGGAAGGCAAAATTTGGTGGAACAGTTGCATTAAAGGTCGATCAACAGAGGGAACATTTTTGATCTAATGTTACTTTCACAAGTTTAAGTCACCAGCTTTTGTTTTAAGTAAAGGGAACATGGGACTTTCATTTCGCTCCGGTTATTGCTTTTCAGATTAGCCCTCAATTGTGTGCGTTTGGAACACACATTTAGCTTTTTTTCCCCCTCCTCTTCTGAAGGCACATGCAACTCCTATAATTCAGCCAAGTGAACAAAGTAGCTAGCTACCTGACAAATAAACTTATTGCATTATAGCCTGTAGGGATGCTAAAAAAGAAATTCAGAAAACGTGAGCCTTTCCCATTGTAGCAGGTTATTTTAGGTCACCTTGCCAAAATGTGACACTAATGTTTCTTCAGTGTTTGTGATTTCACATTTGGCAAAACCCTCTGTCAAAGACCTGAGCTCCCACTCAAAACTCTCAACAAAACTACTAAAGATCTGCAGACGCTGGAAATCTGACATAAAAACATAGCAGCAACATTTGTTCTGAAGAAAGGTCGCTGGACCCAAAATGTTACCCACCCACAGATACTACCGCCAGGGCTAGTGAATTTCTCCAGCAATTTCTGTTTTATTGTCCCATTTAAACTTCCTGTTTCAAAACGTTAGTCTCGCATTCAGTCTTTATTGCCAGTTTCTGACATTTTGTTGTTCACAGCTGGAAAAGAGAGCAAAACGTTTGGAAATACATTGCTTCTGCAATCAGAAATCACCTCATCCCCAATCTTAACATAAGTCTTCAAAGTTGATGGGAAAGTAATAGACAGAAGCTCATTAGTATCTTAATCATCGTTGTTAAAACATATATTTAAAATATCATCTTTATAATTCTGTGGATTGGTGGTCAATTGTGATTATTACGCACAATCTGGGCAATCCCTATGGGAGGAATATCAGGACATTAGAAAGGGTGCCTTGAAGATGTATCAAAATGATACCAGGGATAATAACAATGCTGCAGAGCAAGTACAGAAACCAAGATTAGGTCCTTAGAATACAGAAGGTTAAGAGGAAATGCATATTAAATTAAAACTCAGACAGCAGGTGAAGGAAAACTGCTTCTGTGGCAGGACATTAACCGAGGAAAGACAGTTCAGGTGACTGATAAAAGACCTGAAAGTGAGTATTGGGAAGTCTTTAAAAACTAGCAGAGAATAACTAACAAAGCAGTAAGGGTAGAATGTGAAATATGAGAGTGGGTGAGCTAGTAATATAAAAGAAGACTGCAAGAGTACTTTATACGATATATAACAGGCAAGAGTGGACATTGGATTGCTGGAAAATTCAGCTGGAGAAGTAGTAATAGGGAACAAAGAACTAGCAGAGGAGCTGAATAGTTACTTTGCTTCATGATGGAAGATACCAGCAACACACCAGAAATTCAAGAGTGTTGGTGGGGGAGCGAGGTAAGACTAGTGGCCATCGGTAAGGAAAAGATGCTTGAGAAGGTGGAAAGTCTAAAGGCAGATCAATCACCCAGACCAGTTGGACTATACCCCAGCATTCTGAAGGAGACAGCTGAGGAGATTGTGGAGGCATTGGTGGTGACCATTCAGCAATTACTGGAGTCAGGGAGCATCCAAGAGTACTGGGAAATAGTTAATGTAACCCTTCCGTTTAAGAAGGGAGGGAGGCAGAAAACTGGAATTCCAGACGTGAGTTGAGAATGACTGCTTTTCATATCATTTGACTGAGTGTGGCTTCAAGGATCTCTAACAAAACTGGAAAAGGGGAAAACTCTCTACTAGTTGGAGTCATACCTGGCACAAAGAAATCACCTCAGCTCCAGGATACTGCTGGTGTTCCTGCGTGGAGTGCCGTTGGTCTAACCATTTTCAGCAGCTTCATCAATAATCTTCCCTCCACCATAAGGTCAGAAGTGGGGACATTCGCTCATGATTGCACAATGTTCAGAACCATCTACAACTCCTCAGGTACTGAAGAAGACCATTTCAAATGCAGCAAGACCTGGGCAATATCCAGGTTTGGGATGACAAGTGGCAACTAACATTTGCTCCATACAAATGCCAGTGACCATACAAACCAGAGGCAATCTAACCATCAATCCTTGACATTCAATGGCATCGCCATCACTGAATCCCACACTATCAACATCCTGGAGGGCTAACATTGAGCACAAACTCAAATGGATTAATCATGTAAGTACTGTATCAACAGAAGCAGGTCAGAGGCTAGGAATCTTGCAGCGAGTAACTCACCTCCGGACTCCCCAAAGCCTGTCCATTATCTACAAGATTTTCGCTTCCCTGGTCCCCAACGCCTTATCTTCACCATGGACATCCAGTCCCTGTACATCTCCATCCCCTATCACGAAGGACTTAAACCACTTGCTTCTTCCTTTCCTGCCATACCAACCAGTACCCTTCCACTGACACCCTCCTTCGACTGACTGAACTGGTCCTCACCCTGAACAACTTCTCTTTCCAATCCTCCCACTTCCTCCAAACCAAAGGAGTAGCCATGGGCACCTGCATGGGCCCCAGCTATGCCTGCCTCTTCATAGGATATGTGGAACAGTCCATCTTCCGCAGCTACACTGGCACCACTCCCCACCTTTTCCTCCGCTACATCAATGACTGTATCGGCGCTGCCTCATGCTCCCACGAGGAGGTTGAACAATTCATCCACTTTACCAACACCTTCCACCCTGACCTCAAATTCACCTGGACCGTCTCAGACTCCTCCCTCCCCTTCCTAGACCTTTCTATTTCTATCTCGGGTGACCGAATCAACACGGACATTTACTCTCAACCGACTGACTCCCACAGCTACCTAGACTACAGCTCCTCCCACCCTGCCCCCTGTAAAAACGCCATCCCATATTCCCAATTCCTTCATCTCCGCCGCATCTGCTCCCAGGAGGACCAGTTCCAAAACCGTACAACCCAGATGGCCTCCTTCTTCAAGGACCGCCATTTCCCGCCAGATGTAGTCGACGATGCCCTCCACCGCATCTCTTCCACTTCCCGCTCCTCCGCCCTTGAGCCCCGCCCCTCCAACCGCCACCAGGACAGAACCCCACTGGTCCTCACCTACCACCCCACCAACCTCCATGTACAACGTATCACTCGCCGTCATTTTGCCACCTCCAAACGGACCCCACCACCAGGGATATATTTCCCTCCCCTCCCCTATTAGCGTTCCAAAAAGACCACTCCCTCTGTGACTCCCTCGTCAGGTCCACACCCCCACCAACCCAACCTCTACTCCCGGCACCTTCCCCTGCAACCGCAAGAAATGCAAAACTTGCGCCACACCTCCCCCCTTACTTCCATCCAAGGCCCCAAGGGACCCTTCCATATCCACCACAAATTCACCTGCACCTCCACACACATCATCTATTGCATCCGCTGCACCCGATGTGGCCTCCTCTATATTGGGGAGACAGGCCGCCAACTTGCAGAACCTTTCAGAGAACACCTCTGGGACACCCGGACCAACCAACCCAACCACCCCGTAGCCCAACACTTTAACTCCCCCTCCCACTCCACCAAGGACATGCAGGTCCTTGGACTCCTCCATCGCCAGACCATGGCAACACGACGGTTGGAGGAAGAGCGCCTCATCTTCTGCCGGGGAACCCTCCAACCACAAGGGATGAACTCAGATTTCTCCAGTTTCCTCATTTCCCCTCCCCCCACCTTGTCTCAGTCAAATCCCTCGAACTCAGCACCACCTTCCTAACCTGCAATCTTCTTCATGACCTCTCCGCCCCCACCCGCACTCCGGCCTATCACCCTCACCTTGACCTCCCTCAACCTATCGCATTTCCAACGCCCCTCCCCCAAGTCCCTCCTCCCTACCTTTTATCTTAGCCTGCTGGACACACTTTCCTCATTCCTGAAGAAGGGCTTATGCCCGAAACGTCGATTCTCCTGTTCCTTGGATGCTGCCTGACCTGCTGCGCTTTTCCAGCAGCACATTTTCAGCTCTGATCTCCAGCATCTGCAGCCCTCACTTTCTCCTCCCATTATCTACAAGACACAAGTCAGGACTATGGATAGAATATTCTCCACTTGCCTGGTTGAGTGCAGCTCCAATAACATTCAAGAACTTAACACCATCCAGGCAGCCACTTTGATATGCACCACATCCACAAACATGCTGTACTTCCACCACTAATACACAGTAATAGCTGTGTGTTCTGTCTACAAGATGCACTTCAGAAATTCACCAAGGCTCGCTTTACATATAGTACTTTTCAAACACATGAACACTTCCAAGTAGAAGGACAAGAACAGCAGATTTATGGAACACCATAACCTGCAAGGTTTCCTCTAAGTCCCTCAATATTCAGAAATATATTTTTGCTCCAACTGTATTGCTGGGTCAAATTCCTGGAATTCCCTCTCTAAAAGCATTGTGGGTCTACTATACCAAAAGGACTGCAGTGGTTCAAGATAGTAGCTCACTGTCACTTGCTCAAAGACAACAAGGGATAGGTAATAAATGTTGCTCCAGCAAGTGACAGCCATATCCCATGAATGAATACCAAAGACAGAACTAGCACTTTTTTCCACACATAATGACAAATTGATCCAGCCAATGGCTCCCACATCTCATGAATGAATAAAAAAAACTCAAGAATGGATTGATTCAGAAAGCAGCACGTACTTAGATCTTGGCTTTCAAGAGTTTGTTCTTCTACTGTTTTTCTTCTGCAGTGAAGACTTGGAACAATGTGAGCCCATAATCCTTTTTTGTCCTTTGAGCAAAAAGTCTCTGGTAGTTTTAGAAGTTTGGATTCACCGTTACTTACATTCACAGAAGCATGTTTTGCCTGTTTGTCTTTAGTAAAGTTGCAATATTGAAGCTTTAGTTCAATTCCTCAGGAAGTATGTTTAAGGCTGTCCCAAGTCTCTGTCTACATGTGTTTCTTAGACAGGGTATGTTCCCTTCACTGGTGAAATTCCAAAGAAAAATCCAAAGATAGTGATCTCTTCTACATAAAACATTTAGTGAGGCTGTGGAACTTCACATTGACTAAATGTCACACCAATGACAAATGAATGAATGCAAGATTAAGTGCCATTATCTGAATGTTGCTGTCTGATTTGCACTTCATTTCCATTTACTTTGAAAAAAACATGTTGTTGGTTGCTTCACTATTGACATGCATTAACAGGCACACAGATGTTTGAGAAAGCTTCTGTGGTTGGTTCGGATGCAAAATGGACACGTATCAGCTCAAGTATTATTTTCATAATGTGGTAGAGGTTAATTACTGTCACTTTGATTCTGAAATTAACTGTTAACTATAAGTGGAGTCACATTCCTTCAAGAGATAACAATGTTGGTTTTAAAAAATTTCCCCAATTTGCATAGCTAATAATTTGTTTTCCGATCCAATTTCACGGCCTTGGTTTCATGATAATTATTCCCATGTAAAAGCACCTTGCCAAGTAGCTCTTTCAATGTCTTTCATGTCACGGCAATTTTTTCTGTTAAACTGAAGTTCACTAAAGTAATGCAATACTTAAAAGCTGTCACACAAAACAATTTTAGGATTGTTTTAGGATTACCATCTGGATGTCACTAAACCCTCCTTGTTTTTCCTGTTAAATGGAAATGATCCACACTGGTTGAGGATGCACAGACCTAAGGGCACTGACTTCATTTGAGAAGACAACACTGGCAAGGATCACCACAATCAAGCATAAGGAAAGAAAATATGAAGCATTGGGCCTTTCTTCAGCTGAGGACTGGTAGCCTGATACCCTCATTCTTTCTGATACCTCATTCTTTTTACTCATACTTGCATGCACAATAATATAGCTCAAGGACTTTGTTATGCAGACATTGTTTCCACCAGTATCCTAATATCACTTCCTCTTTGATGTCTGTGGGCATGCTACCAAAAGAAAAGTTTGTTTCTGCATCTGCCACAAGTTGCAGTATATATGAAGCATCCAGAGACAAGTATGGATAAATGTGTACCACAAAAAATGCTGCGAACCTGGGGCCATTCATCAATAGGATAAAATCAGCTTACTTTCTCACACTGCTGCTATCCAGAAGATTCTGCTAAATAATTCAATGGCATGTTAGATATATTTGTGAACTGAAAATCAACTTATGCTGTCAAAGTCCACTGTGACAGCAGTGATTGGAGGTGTAATGTTTAAACACAATGGCGATGTTGCCTGCCGTAAATAGTTATGCCTCAGTAATTAAAGTTATGTACAACTCTATTTTAAAAAACAAACTGGAAGAACTGTGACTTTTGCCTGCTAAAACAAATCCTGTGAAGGCATATCTCTTCCCCGGGTTGTTGTGCCTGGATTTATAGGGTCTAGACAGAAGGTAGAAAATTATCAGACTGGAAGAAATCAGATTAGTCCTGACAAGTTATTCCCCAACTGCCACATCGAAGCTCAATAAACTTTTAGATCCTATTATTAGTCCTGTAGTAACAACTTCATGGCAAGAACTGTGGGTCACTGAACAAATTCTGTGACTGACAGTAACGAAGTCAGTGAAAGGAACTACTCACCATTACACTATCTGTGCTGAATTATCACTCCTTACCCAGAGAAGCTTTTACTAATTTAGTCAGAGTTGTGTTCTGACTCCATTCTGGAGACTTGAACTGGAATTTGGATTGGCATTCATTTCAGTCAAGAGGGAGATGCCTGTTGCTGTCAGTTGGATCATTATGTATTTACAGGCACAGGTTTTGTCCCGGAAAAGTTTCAAGGGTCATATTGCTGCCCCTCCTCACACTGTTGCTGGTTTCATTGTACACCCTTGTGCAAATGACTGCCAAAAACATTCAAGAAGTGGCTGGTGCAGAAGGTGTCAATGTGGTTCACTCTTCATTTGCAGTCTGTACAGCTATCATAACTATTAGAATCTCAATAGAAGTGCATTGTTACTTTATAACTAGTCAATAAGTTTGCTTCTTCTAGCTTGGAAACCAGAATCAATCATCATTAAAAACAAATCAACTGCTTCCCATAAGGAATTAAACCTGTCACCCAGTCTGACCTCCAAATCTAACTAAGTTGTTGGCTCATAATTCCTTCCAGGGCAGTTAGGGCTTGTGAGCAAATGCTGGCTTTGCTTGCAACACTCAAATCCCCTAAACTAATGTGTAAAAAACTGAAATACCTGCAACTGTCTCACTGGGATATCTCTCTGCATTTGAATTCCTCCTTTTCAGTAGAAATTGCTCACAGCTTCTTCATTTGACATGTCAGAACCATATTGAAGTTGTCACTTATTTAAGGATTAAGTAAACTCTGGGCAATGTCTAGATTAATGTTCATTGTTCTTCAGTCTTTGGTATATCACTGAAACCAAACAGCCTCATGGGCTGTTCACAGGATGAAAACAGCTGAAACCCTGGCACCATTAATGCTATAAATACTCATATAACAATTAAGTTTCTAAGATGAAATCTTTAGTCAAAAAATAGGAAGCCAGTTTTTACATCAGTAGTATCTTGGAGGGGATAATATTCACCCTATACTACCATCTCACTATCACTGTGTAGGCTCAGGTTAAAAGTGAATTTGTTTTTAAGTATTGCTATTTTATGGCGCAAGCTAATGTGAACTTAGGCTAACACATGAGTGTTAACACATTAAGAAACATTTGGGCAGGTACATGGATGGGATAGGTATGGAGGGATATGGACCAAATGCAGGCAAATGAGACTAGATTGATTGTGAAAACTGGGCGGCATGGACAAGTTGTGCCAAAAGGCTTGTTTTCACACTGTAAACATCTATGATACTATGACTCCATGAGTGAATGTTTTCATGTTAAAGACAGCAATGTTTTGAATTGATTTAATTATGTAACTTTGAATGTATGAAAGGTCTATGGGTATTTAGTCAGTATATGGTCAGTGCATTGAGTATAGGAGTTGGGAGGTCATGTTGCAGGTGTACAGGACATCGGTTCAGCCACTTTTGGAATACTGTGTGCAATTCTGGTCTCCCTCCTTATATGAAGGATATTGTGAAACTTGAAAGGGTTAAGAAAATATTTACAAGGATGTTGCCAGGGTTGGAGGATTTGAGCTTTTGGGAGAAGTTGAATAGGCAAGGGCTATTTTCCCTGGAGCTTCGGAAGCTGAGCTTTTAGAGGTTTATAAAACCATGAGGGGCATGAATAGGTTAAATAAACAAGTTCTTTTCCCTGGGATGGGGGAGTCAAAACTAGAGGGCATAGTTTATGGTGAGAGAGGAGAGATATAAAAGGGACCTAAGGGGCAATGTTTTCACACAGAGGGTGGCGTGTATATGGAATGAGTTGCCAGAGGAAGTGACGGAGACTAGTACAATTGCAACATTTAAAAGGCAACTGAATGGGTATATGAATAGGAAGGGTTTGGATGGATATGGGCCAAGTACTGGAAAATGGTTCCAGATTAAGTTGGATGTATGGTCAGCATGGACGATTTGGAGTGAAGAGTTGGTTTCCATGCTGTATAGCTCTCTGACTATATGAAATTGTGTGTATATATATAAATTGGGTCCTACAGTAAATTTTATAGTTCTGTAGTTGTTTTGGCATTGTCAGATGTATGGATTGCAGTAAAATGACTATTATTTAATGAAGTCAAACAGGAATTGGGCAGACACTACCTAACCAATTTCTCTAGTCACCCAGCATTCCTTACACCTACCAGCCTTGTCCTTTACCCTAACAGGAACATACTGTCTCTGGACTCTCATTATCTGATTTTTGAAGTTTTCCACTTTACTTGCAAATATCTGCCCCCCAATCAAATTTTGAATGTTCCTGCCTAATACCATCAAAATTGACCTTCATCCAATTTTGAACTTGAACTTTTAGATCAGGTCTATCCTTTTCCATTACTACTTCAAACCTAATAGAATTATGAACACTGGCCCCAAAGTGCTCCCCCTTTGACAACTCAGTTACTTGCCCAGCCTTATTTTCCAAGGTCAGGTTTTGCTCCTTCTCTAGTAGGCATATCCACATACAATAAGAAAATTTTCTTGTGCACACTTAACAAATTCCTCTCTGTCCAAGCCCTTAAAACTATAGCAGTCCCAATCTATATTTGGAAAGTTAAAATCCCCTACCGTTACCCCACTATTATCTTTTTTTACAGATAACTGAGATCTCCTTACAAATTTGCTTCTCAGTTTCCTGTTGGCTACTGGAAGCATCAAAGACAAATGTTACCTATGCTATTTTAAACCATTTCACTTAATTTTTTAAAGAGTACAGAAAAGAAAGCTACTTAGCAATAGAGCATGGACTGAACATGTCCTTAATTCCATATAAATGACTCTGTTCCTCACCTTCAGAATCAAACAAGTTGTCCCAACCTGCATTTTGAATGACAGAATCACGTGGTTCTTTAATGTCATCTTCATTAGCAATTATCATTAACCATATCATTCCACAATAAACATCTTCTATGCTTTCAAATGCATTGGATGTCCTATTGCTTGAATGATTTGACAACAATCTACATTCTGATATCATCCCCAGGACTTTACACCTCATTCATATTGGATTGCTGATATCACAGCCTTAAGTATTGCCTCCCTTGGAGAATGTCCTCCTTTCCTTGATCATTCAGTCATTCCATATTTTTCTTGTGGTATCTTTGAAGGGCTTTGTTTGGAGAGACATTGCAATAGTTGCACAAGAGTGGTTACACCACGAGTAATCACAACAATATCACTGTCTTGTGATCCAACTTCAACAATAGATCATTGAGGTGCAATCTGAACATTGCATAGATGAGAAGACATTGTGTCTACACAAGCCCTCTGATCAGAATCTGCAAACTTTCCTCAACTATATTTTCAAGTCACATTCACCCATTCATCTGATATGATGAATGTGGATGACCACTTCGTTTTTGGAATTACTGTATTGGAGAGTTTTTGTCTTGAATTTCATTATTGGCTTACAATTTGTCCTGTTGGGGACATACACAACAGTACAAATGGTGAATCTACTCTTTTCATGGCCAGTTGACTTTAGTAGCAGTTGGCTTTTGCAAGTCAGTTAAAATCCTTTCATCCAGTCTTTTTTTGAGGGCAGCAATCAGAATGTAAGAATTCTTCTGTATCTTTGCTCCTTTTTGACAAGCTCATTAGCTAGCTGGCTTCTACCACTCAAAGCAGAGAGTTGTTCTTTACCTGTGATTTTTGAACTGTGATCTTAATAACATAGTTATGCTCAAACCCAAGCTAGTCCATGTGATAAAGTATGAAATAAGTAATAGCTAAAAAGAACCTTCATATTTACAAGACTCCATTTTGTATTAATAAATTGACTTTTAAAAAAGGCTAAGTTAGGTGACCCTGAGAATGAATGAATCCTGGCACAGATTAACAGCTGTCCTGTTTCTCAGACAACTGCCATAACAAGTTGCTATGAATCCATGACCCAATGACCAGGACCAGATAGTTTCCTATCTACTGATGTACATCGCCTGGAATAGTTGGTTTGTTTGGCATGTGTGAAAGAATCCTAGTAGAATTAGCAGCTTCATTTCTTATCTCATTCTCATACATTTACGCAAACAATGGAAAACATCAGCAGCTTTGTTTAACAATACTAAATTTATTAGTTATCTAATTAATAAAGAAACATTATATGGTGAGAAATAGAGAAAATAAGATAGTGGTGCATTCTAAAGGTATAAATGATACTGTCTCTTTACTATGTCATAGAGTCATAGAGTCATAGAGATGTACAGCATGGGAAACAGACCCTTCGGTCCAACTTGTTATGTTTCAGAGATCAGTTAATAGCATATTCAGGGTCATCTCTGATTGATACCCTGGATTTTTATCGATTGATCTCTCACTGGCTTAACTACAACAAAAGTGTGCTATTTTGCAACCTATGAGTGGTCCGAGAATTTTTGAGTCGATGCATGCATGTACCTCAGTTCATCAGCACACCTTGTTTTATGAGCACATCTTGTTGGACTAAACATTTTCCACTAGCACACAGAGACCAGGGCTACAGTTGGTTTTTATCCTTTTGTATGAATCTTCCTGGAAGGGCAAAACACAAAAAAAAATGTCTGTGAGAGCTAGCTTTCTGCTCAGATGGGGAAGACCCCTTCATTATCTGTCCCAGTTATGTCACTCTCTTTTGCTCTCTCTGCTTGAAATTTCCCTGACCCTTTACAGGTGTAACATCCCATCAGTTCCATACAAAACTTTGCCAAAAATATTCTATTCATGTCTGAGTCTTTTTTTTCTGGAGTAATCCTATTTTAAAATACACATTTTGAAATTAAAATTTAAAATACCCATCATACTTTAAGTCTGAGATCTGTTGTTATGACAATTTCTACTATTCCTTCTTGATACCATCTTGCTATATCAGGGAGCAGGATTGGCTGGAATGCAGTATGGGCTTGTACAATAGTAGCACCAACATATGTTGATGTATACAGATGTGAAGAGCTGAAAAGCCACCTTCAATGATGTGTTGTTCCCAGTTTCTATCAAGTAGTTTGCGCTAAGGTGAGTCTGACTTCAGTGGACCTTTCAGCTAAAAGTCAGGGTCAAACTTTGTAGAAGATCAATTATTACCGGTGTACCAATGGCAGGCCCTGAAGCATTAAGTTCACTTGACTTAATACTACTTCTAGAAACTTATCAAGGAATGCTCGTCTCATTCATATGGAGTGACTTTTTTTTGTTTTATCAGAACCTTAAATGCATGGAAAGTACATACTTCTGTCTTCTTGCTTGCACTTTGCAAAAACCAAGCTCATTGTTTATTAACTAACCTCTATCTCCTTGTGGTTGTCACAAGACAGTTTGACACTTAGGCACAAAATGTGGCTTTGTAAATTTAAATGTAAAATGTAGGCTGTGTGAATTTTTTTAATCTTTTGTAACTTTTAATCCAGTAGAATCAGACGATAGCGCTTTCAGCTAAAGGAAGTAACTAGCATATTATTAATCAAAGACTGTTTTTTTCCAGTCAGAGTTCTGAATCCGAGAGTAGCAAACTAAAAGAACAGATAAAAGTCAACTTAGGTCTTAGATGTTTTGCAGAATTGCACTGCAAATTGTCTTAAATCTTGACTTTAAATCTTGCTTTCACCACTCCACTTCTCTTCACTCACACAGCGGGTAAACATTTCCTGTTAAAGAAAGTTTTACTAAAAATGTGCATGAATGCAGTTTTTTTTGCTTTTGCTGCAACATTTAAATTAAATTTATAAACAATTAGCCTTCATTCAATACAGGGAATTGTATTAATACAGATTGCTGGAAGGCTTTGAAATAAGGCTATCTTTCCTCGGGCTCGCATTTATTTTTCTAAAATCTAACAGCATGGAAGTCCAAGTTAGGTCAGCCTGGAGATCAAGTTGATTTATATCTTCTGTTCATTCTTCAGCTGTTATGCTTGCTGAGACTCACTCCAGTCGACAGTGTGTTTGTGCATCTTTCTCCTCATTCCCTCTCTTCCACAACCCTCACAGTCCACACCTTGGCTTCAAAGGTTTCTTAATAATTTACCTCCTCCTTAATATTCCCTCACTTCTATCTCCAGCCCTTTAACATTTAAAGGCAAAATGCAATGGATTGGAAATCTGAAGAGGAGAATGGTGGTCTAACAGCATCTCTGGAAAGTGAGGTGGAATTAATGTTTCAAGTCCGGTATGGCTGAGGTTCTGAAGAAGAATCATACTGCACACAAAACATTTAGTTGAGCTGAGTTTCTCAAGCGTTCTCTTTGTTTGTTTCCTTAGCATTTAATTTGATTGGCAATGCATTGGTTTATAAAGAATGACACAAATGCACATTATTGTGGTTATTTCCTTCTCGCTTTCTGTTCAGTTTTTATCTTTTTGACTTGAATTCCAATGTCACTCCGTCCTTTTATTTCAAAGACAAGTTTATCTTAAAAGGGTTTACTATGGTCTAATGTGTTATATAGCTATTGATATTGCTCTGTATTGTAGTAATGTTAATCCCTTGCATTTATTTACTGTGTTGGAATGTATGGTTCAATATTTTTGGAGTGAGCAATGAACTTTTTGAACTAATAATATTGCACCAATTATTAGCTTCAGAATAAAAGTCATTTGCAAAATGAGGAAGCTTAACTAAAATATGCCACTGCAGGTAAGCGCCTAAGTTTGAGAGGAGTGTAATTATTGTCATTGTGGAAGAAGCATTAACTACTCTTGCAAAGATCAAACATCTGGGCAAAAATTATCCATTTGAATGTTATTTCCAGTTGCATAAACTGGACACTTAACAAATCAATGGTACTTGACGTCAACTTCTAAAATTCTTATTGATTACAGAAATCTTATTGTAGGTAAAATACCACAAATTCCCTTTAAGTCGGCTACTTTTCTGAAAAAAAAATCTCACAGACAATCAAATACTGAAGTAATGATTTAAAATTTGCTGCATGCAGCAATCGAAGTAAAACCCCTCATGT
Source organism: Chiloscyllium plagiosum (assembly GCF_037043375.1). Taxonomy (NCBI): domain Eukaryota; kingdom Metazoa; phylum Chordata; class Chondrichthyes; order Orectolobiformes; family Hemiscylliidae; genus Chiloscyllium; species Chiloscyllium plagiosum. The sequence goes on from NW_028270151.1 coordinate 69,730,481, forward strand.
AAGCAAGTAAAGCCTCACAACCCAACTTGTCTATTGTCCGAATAATGGTGGAATTTAGCTTTAATTCCAATCAACAGTGTCTGTCTCTGCAAGTGTCCCGCGTTCGATCCTTGTGCAGTGGTGGTCCTTAAAGTTCTGCTGAAGGAGAATTCTGGGGGTGCTGGATTCATACAGTTTTTTTCATCCTTCAAGTTAATGGTGTGACAGTATTAATGATCCTTTAGATTCTTTCATCTAAATTATTCATTAGTCCTCTGAAACCATGAAGTCTGAAGCTTGCCTTCTCCTAAGAAGTAGTCTATTCATTCCGCATTTCATTTGGCCTTAAAAATCTGTTTGAAGACACAGCCTTCCTGTGATTAACTCCTTAAAATCTTCTACAGTGCAATCAGTTGTCTTTGTGGCACAAAGCAGCTACTTATCAGATGTCAAAATAGTTGGTTCATGTCACTTTGACTCTTTTATTTTCCCAATCGTAGAGTCATAGAGATGTACAGCACAGAAACAGACCCTTCGGTCCATGCCAACCAGATATCGTAACCCAATCTAGTCCACCTGCCAACACCTGGCCTATATCCCTCCAAATCCTTCCTATTCATATACCCATCCAGATGGCGTTTAAATGTTGCAATTGTACCAGCCTCCACCACTCCCTCTGGCATTCATTTCACACAAACATCACCCTCCACATGAAAATGTTGCCGCTTAGATCTCTTTTATATCTTTCCCCTCAACCTAAACCTTTTTCTCTCTAGTTCTGGACTTTAGCAATGTACCTTTTCTGATGAAAACATGGAAGCAGCCTATTACTTGTTGTAAAGTTTCCTAAACTTGCAATCTAATTGGTTGACGGCAGGCATGAATCTGGTTGGTAACTGGTAGGAAGGGTCAGTTGTGGAATGGAAGGGAGGAGGCCAGGCTGGAAAGGAATTTGGGGAATGGGTGGGAAGGTTATTTGAAATTGGTGAGAGAGTTGGGGGAAGGGGGTAATGGCCATAACAGTCTGGACAAGAGAGATCACAGAGTGGACATTTCTAAATGACCTGAAGTTTACAAGGTCACTCCACCTGACAAAGGAGCAGTGCCCCAAAAGCTTGTGATGTCAAATAAATCTGTTGGGTGAATTTGAAGTTTTCAAAGGCTAATGAGGAAAGAATTTTAGAAATCATTTTATAAGCTAATGAAGGCACGGTTGAGGATTTTTGCAACAATGGGTAAGTAATAGAGATTAAAGTAGACAGTATTCTGAAAGTGAAGGAACGGACACTTTGTTGCATACCAAATTTGCAATCAGTTACAATATTACTAAATTAGGGTTATCTGATAAGTAGCAACTTGATAATTTAGAAAGATGACGTCAAATGGTGTCAAAAGTCCTTCCTCATCCAAAGTCATATTTTGATTTTGTAACCTTGCATCTTCTGAAAAAATTACTTCAAAAAAGATCATATTTTCTCACTTTCTCAAGATAAAGAGAGATAGGCGAGGACAGAAATTGTCAAAGATACAGTAGCTTAATGGTTATGCTATAGGAGTTACACCTTATGCCCATAAAAGCTATCATGTGTTGTCAAAATCCAATCAGTTTAATAATGCCCTGGAAGGAGCCTGCCAACCCAGCTCAGCTTGAACTAAAACAAAGCAAAAATTGCTGGAGAAACTCAGCAGATCTGTCAGTATCTGTGGAAAGAAAGCAGAGTTAACATTTGGAGTCTGGTGACTCTTCATCAAAACTGAGGTAATTTTGAAATTAGCTCCCCACAATGAGCTTAAAGCTTAATGCCAACAATTCAAATGAGCAGATATCTACAGAACCTGTGGCAAAATTAAAAGCAATGAATTAAATCAACCTAAAATACTTCTTCCAAATTAGGGCCTAGGTCAATTAGATCCATAATCAATGATTGGTTTTATCATGGGTCCAATGCAAAATCCAGCAAGTATAATTTAGAAACCAAATGTAACATGTTCACAAAATATGATTGTTCCCTTTGAAAGCTGTCAACCCAAAGTAAATGTGAAGGTTTATACGCTGATGACATCACAATCCCCTTACATGATCAAACTTGCTGTTGAAATGAAAAGTGTGGCACTGGAAAAGCACAACAGGTCAGGCAGTATCCAAGTAGAAGGAGAGTTGATGTTTCAGGCACAAGCCCTTCATCAGGAATGTTGATGAAGGGCTTATGCCCAAAACGTCGACTCTCCTTCTACTGGATGCTGCCTGACCTGTTGTGGTTTTCTAGTGCCACACTTTTCAACTCTGAATATCCAACATCTGCAGTCCTCACTTGCTGTTGAAATGTTCTACTCAGGTCGAATCCTGAGGCTATTAAAAATGGTGGTTGGGATCTGGAGACAGAAATTTCCCCACCACTTCTAACAGGGGGAAGATGAAGGGTATGAATCAAATATAATCAAAACCTGAACTCAAGTGGACATTGAAAATTAGTCCTAAAATCAAACAGGCCCCATTTTCACTGTTTCAAAGACTATATTACATAGAGTGGCAGTCAAGAATTGATGGAGCAGATGCAAATGGATAATATCTGCTAAGTCTTGTGGTCTGAAGTTATTTAAATTCTCAGCCCTGACTACTACAGCTGTCATTTAGAATTTAAAAAAATACCTTGGCTGGAATACATTAAGTGACAAGCCATCCTGTAAAGCTTAGACAGAAAAAAAACATCTGTTTCTGCAGTTCCACTGGTATTATTTGCCGACAATCCCAAAGAGCTATTCTTACAACTGAACCCATTGCGAAAATTTGACTCAAAACAAAAGCTCAAAAAGTACTTGCCTCAGCAGGGGGATCATGTTTGATGAACAGCTTTAGGAGGCTGTTATGAGGTTAACTGTCTTTAATATGGTTTCTGAATAGGAGTTGTTTTTAGAAGATTGGCCACTTGACAGGACTTAAAGTATTTGAATGGGTTTTATGAATGAGACGTTTATTTCTGCATAATGACTATGTGAATGAAAGTTCTCAGATTGTTAGTTTATTTTCCCATCTCTATATGGATCCTGAGGTGTGCCCATAGTCCATACTGGCTCAATGTTTACAGAAATACCATAGGCATATGAGGTGGCATATGGACATCTGAGGACATGGTGGGCAGATGGGAGTGTGAGGGTGATAAAGTCCCAGAGAAACAAGGTCTCTTATCCGACCCCCTTAGTTGTGGCAGGCTGGTCTCAATGCCAACCCCATCTTCCCAAGTGAAAATGGCACTGACATGCCCCTTTTATATCAAAATGATTCGACTGAGTCCAGAAATTTCCCAATTCAGGCTATCTGTCTTGTAGTGAAAGTCCAGCCCCCAGCTGCTTTTCATTGACCATTCTTCACAAAGGATTAGTACGTCTGAAGGGTTCAAAAGAATCAATGATTGAAATGAGAAAGATATAACTAAAATAATGCTTTATAGCATGTGCAATCAAAAATATGTGTCCTCTGGATGTTGCAAATATTAATGAGCACTACTGCAGTTGTAATATCATACACGGCAGAATAAAAGATTAATGTTAATAGCATCAATAAATTAACAGCAACTTATATTTAGATTCTAAGGGAGCTGAGGTGAGCTGAAAATCACTGTTTGTTCATGTTCAGCTGAACATTGTCAGTTGACCTGTAAAAACAAACAAAGCCTGTGAACTCTGACCTTTGATTATAAACCAACTGAGACCCCGCAGGTTTCAGGAGGCAAAGTGGCACTTCATTCCTAATTCATCAGGAGTGTAAACTGTTAAATATTAGATCTCAGTATGGATGAAAAGGAAAAATCTCAGATCTCTCCCATGGATTGTGATATTATTAGTCAAGTCTGCCGCTGTCGATAGAGTCTGCTGCTGTACTGTCTGCAAACCCACTGTAGAGGTTCCCAGAAATATTCACCTGCATTCTTACAAGACACACAGTATCACAAAACTTTAAATCAAACAAGGAAATTAGTAAACAAGAGCTCATTATTTTTTTACTTTGATGACTTAGTGCTACATTGACCAAGCAAATAGTACTAGGATACATGCAATGGATAACATAAAAAGAACATTGAAAGGAAGTTATATCGCGATGATTTAACTATATCAATAGAATTTGTCCCTAGGCCAGCCCATGGCATTTTATGCACAATCAGGGATGGTAGCTCCTTTCATTGAAATTATGGATATACACAACTCTAAAACACCTTCCACCACTTCAGTAAGTGTTATGACCCCACATTAATCACTGCAGCTCTCCCATACCATTCCTCTCAATTATTCATTCTCACTTTGTGCAATTGGTGTACAATGCTCATGAAAGGAAAGCCACTAAACATGGCTTGGCAAACAAAAACATCTTCCCACTTCTCAAGGAAGCCATAACTCTTGAGAGAATGTGGTCAGGCAGTTTGATCTACACCGACACTCTTGCTCTTGCATCTTGTGAAGGAACGCAACAACCTCCTCTGATTAAAACCATTCAGAGGAAAGGTGACTCAACCTGAAACATTAACGTTGACTTCTCTCCACAGATGCTGCCAAACCTGTTGAGCATCTCCAACAATTTCTGTTTTCATTTCTAACCTCCTCTGTTTTTATGTTTTCTTCATTTGAAGGGTTAGGGTTAAGGTTTACGATTTAAGTTTAGGGTTAGGGTAGTGTTTAGGGTTAGGGTTAGGGTTTAAGGGTTAGTGTTTAAGGTTAGAGTTTAGAGTTAGTGTTAAGGTTTCGGGTTAAGGTTTATGGTTTAGGGTGTAGGGTTAGGGTTTAGGGTTAGGGTTTAGGGGTTTGGGTTAGGGTTTAGGGTTAGGGTTTAGGGTTAGGGTAGTGTTTAGGGTTAGGATTAGGGTTTAAGGGTTAGGGTTTAAGGTTAGAGTTTAGGGTTAGTGTTAAGGTTTCGGGTTAAGGGTTAGGGTTTATGGTTTAGGGTTAGGGTAGTGTTTAGGGTTAAGGTTTATGATTTGAGGGTTAGGGTTTAGGGTTTAGGGATTTTGGTTAGGGTTTAGGGTTAGGGTCATGTTTCTGATTAGGGTTAGGGTTTATGGTTTAGGGTTAGGGTTTAAGGTTTAGGATTAGAGTTAGTGTTTAAATTTTGGGATTATGGTTTTACGTTAAGGTTTAGGGTTTAAGTTTAGGGTTTAGGGTTAGGGTTAATTTTAGATTAGTTTTTAGGTTTAGCATTTAGGGTTAAGGTTTAGGTTTAAAGTTAGTGTCCGGGTTAGTGTTTAGATTATGGTTTAGGGTTTAGGTTTAGGGTTTAGGGTTACAGTTAAGTTTTAGTGTTTAAGGTTTAAGTTTTAGGGTTTGGGTTTAGGGTTAGTGTTAAGATTTAGGGTAGGTTTAGGTTTATGGTTTAGGTTCAAGGTTAAGGTTTAGGATTAATGTTTAGGGTTTGGGTTAAGGTTTAGGTTAGGGTTTAGGGTTAGGCTTAGGGTTGAGCGTTAGGGTTTAGGGTTTACGGTTAATGTTTAGGTTTAAGGCTTAGGTTAGGGTTTCAGTAAGGGATTAGTATTAAGGGTTATTTATTCTTTGCTTCCACTTACCTTTCCTGCAGCAGCAAGTGGTGGAGGAGGAAGTTAATGATCATGATGATGAGGGTGAAAAGATTGAGGAGGACAGGCCTCACAGCAATCATAGTAACATGGTACTGTTTTCCCTGAGGAGAGTAACTCATGCCAAATTTCCAGCCTCACTCCACAAAGGTGGAATATGGGCGATGTCATGAGGCCACTGAAGATCAACTTTCAGCCATAAAGCCAACAGCAGCACCAAGTTAGAAACAGATATCATATGGCCATCAGCCATTTCTATCTTAAGATCCTGGCATCAACATAAAGAGCTCCTGTGATCCAAACTTTTAGTAACACTGAGGAATAGATGATAGAAAGGCATATGCAGGCAATTGGATGCAATAGGAATTGCTTACAATGACAGCGATATAATAAACTACACTAACAAAGCGCTTTTTCATGAATGGAGATTATAAAGGAGAAATTTCTAGAGAAACTCAGCTGATCTGGCAGTATCTGTGGAGAGAAAGCAGAACCAACCTTTCTGGTCTAGTGACCCTTCTTCAGAACTCAAGCTTGGATTGATTGGTTCTGATGATACAGGAAACCCCTTGGTTGCATGCAGTCAAGCTTTGCCACAGATCTTTGAGGGTAGTGGTCACCTTGAAAGCCGGAGGGGGCAGCACGGTGGCTCAGTGGTTAGCACTGCTGCCTCACAGCGCCAGGGGCCCAGGTTCGATTCCAGCCTGAGGCGACTGTTTGTGTGGAGTTTGCACATTCTCCCCATGTCTGTGTGGGTTTCCTTCGGGTGCTCCGGTTTCCTCCCACAGTCCAAAGATGTGCAGGTCAGGTGAATTGGCCATTCTAGATTGCCCATTGTGTTAGATGCATTAGTCAGAGGGAAATGAGTCTGGGTGGCTTACTCTTCAGAGGGTCGGTGTGGACTTGTTGGGCCGAATGGCCTGTTTCCACACTGTAGAGAATCTAATCTAATCTATGCAAAGGCAGTCTGAATCGATGTGTACATCTGTTTCAGGACCTAGTTGACCACGACGGGGTTTGTTCCCCTTTTGTAAAGGGGACACTTATCTCCTCAAAGAAATTGGACATGAACTTATTTGTTTTTTGTCTTTCTTCTCCAATCTATGCATCAAAGATTGATTTTCTAAGCATCCTATTAACCTATATCACTGAACATAAAACCTACCCAAACGAGAAAACCTACCCAAATGATAGAACCATGGAATGGAATCTTAGACAGGTCTGAATAAATATGGGCCACGGCAAGAAATGTGGCAGAACCTGGCCAGAGATTCAACAAGGCCTATTTTAATACAAACATTAAATATGGGGAAAAGAAATCTCAGCAGATCTGGCAGCAGCTCCTGAGAGAGAAGCAGAGTCAACATTTTGACTCCAATGGTCCTTTGTCAGAATGGCAAATAGCTGGGGATGGGTGGTATTTATGTCAATGACATGTGTGTGTGTGTGTGCGCGCGCGCGCGTATGTGTGTGTGTATGTGTGCGCCTGTGAGTGAGAGTATGTTTGTGTGAGTGTATGTGTGTGCGTGTGAGTGAGAGTGTATGTGTATATGTGTGTGTGTGTGTGTGGAGTGAACAGAGTAAATTGAAATGATGCCTGAACTGAGAGAGAGAGAGAAGGGATAGGCAAACAAAGAGATTGCTAACAATAAGCCAAGAGAGAGGTAATTGCTAGGAGCATGCAAACAAGAAGCGTAAATGGTTAAAAATGGGTTCATGGAGGGCCCCCCTGGACTTTCAAATTGGCACAAACTAATTATGGAATGTATTCCCCTTGACTTCCTTACAAATATGGTGCACCGAAAGACCGAATTATTTTATAAAATATGGCAGCCCTTTTTGAATTACATAAATACAGATATTTCGGCTATCCTAACAAGGGCTTTTATTTAATTGAGATTACAAACCTGGCTGGTCCGCGGCCCCTCGGGGGAGGAATTCCGCACGAATACGGGTTTTATCATATCTGATGCTAACACATCCCGAGCATGTAAGAGACTTAAATATACACCCTGGTTAGTTGTAGGTTAGATTAGTAGATAGTTGAGTTTTGTTTGTTTGTTTTTTTTTCTTTTCGGTTTTTTTTTGTGTTGTTTTGCTTTTTTTTGTCAAATTTTGGCTATTGTATATTTGAGCTAATTGTATATCAATGTTTATATCTGAGAGTTTTGTTTATTTTTGTAAACTTGTAAAAATGTTAAATTTCTAATAAAAATATCTATATAAAAAAAAAATGGGTTCATTGTGCAGAGAGCAATCCATACACAACAGGATCTACATAGTAACTGTAATAACTTCAGGAACCTCATCCTGGACCTGGTTGTAACATTAGCTTGAAACCAGTGGGATACTTCATTTGTTTTGTTGGAAAACCCATTTTGCTTTATTACTTATCACACAGGGTTAGCTCATATCCTAAACACCCAAGCATCTTCACAACACAGCCTACATCAACTTCTCATTCCCTTCCACTCAGTTATTTATAAAACATGCAATTATGGGGTGGTAAATTGTGGCAGACTAATAATGTCAGTATAACACATTGTCACTGAAAAGGGGGTAGGGTCAAATTATATGTGGACTAGCTGCAAAAATATTATTTTTGGTGCCAGAAAAATTGCTTTGTTTTCTACGTCAATTGACTATATACCTCAATCTATGGCTGTTACATTCTTGAGAATCTTAATTGCAAGTATGCTACAAACTGGATTAAAACTGTAAATATCCTACCAATTAAACTAAAGAACAATTCTGCAGAAACCAATTTCCCTAAGATTTATGATCCAGATGAATTATTCAATTTGCTAAATTTGCATGAGTGCAGAAAAACATTCATCAAGGGAACAGTTTAAATGGAAGAAATTCCTCAGAGACCCCTTATACATGAAAATAAATTACACGTAGTGTCCCACTGGTGCTAAGATTGTCAAGGTTAAAAGACAGATTTGTCCTCAATTTGTCAATGTGAAGAATTGGTATCTCCTCTTGAAAAATTAACAATATGAAAGCAGAGCCTGAGGCAACCTGGCTAGTTTGCTTAGAGTGATGCAGGCAAGGAAATGCAGCTTAGAAATTACAAAGTATTGAGTGCAAAATTATATTTGAACAGCTTGAAATGTTCATATTTAAACATTTGGAGTCAATAGGGCACATTAACATTGAATGGTGCATGATAATCCAGCAGAAATTAACTTTTGAGTAATTTCTTGCCCTATTTGAAAATTGTTACTTTGAGGTAGCTATCAGACAAAGTCAGGATTCAGCAAAATTCTCTCAATCTTAACACTTATCCTGACTTGCACACCCATGTCATTGTGAAAATTATTTTCTGACAATGATATTGCCTTAATAACACAGTAAAATCTTTTCAAGTTATAGAAATCTTGCTTTAAGTTTGACTTGTCAAAATTCATTGAATATTTCTATAATCAAATTACAGTCAAGACTGCCAACTCGCATTTTCACCTTGAAAATCAACAGTCACACAAGAACAGAAAGGTGTGAGCAAAAGTGCAGCTTGACCCAATTCCTACCTATCATTGAGTGAGAATTGGCTGCTTCCTGACTTACCATCACCCCCTCTGCCAAAAAAAAGTCAAGACTTGAGTGAACGTTATCCACCAAGTCACTGACTCAAGTTGGGTTGCAAAACCTGCCATTTTCTTTTACTTCTGCTGTAGCCTGGTCTTCTTAACAGCTAAGTACCATGAACCCATACAATCTAATTTCATCATACCAAACTCACTGCCATACAACTCCAACCAGTAATGAGGACAGTCTCACGAATTCTGAGATCAACTCGCATTTGGTGCTTGTCAAATAGCAGCCCATCTTCTGTACTATGAGATACAGCAATCCACTGTGAAATTACTCTTGCAGGAAACCCCCGAGCCCTCTTGATGCACAGAGATCTCCAAGTCTCTTCAACTGGGCACATTGCTCAAATAAACCCCTTTGGATAAAAACAATGAATAAGTGCAATTCCATGACACTGATGAAACCTGGAGGCAAATTCAGAAAGGAAACACTCGTAGAAAGAAGGCAAATGATGCTCTCCACTCTGCTGGAATTTTTGCTACTATTTTCTCTCCAATACATCACACTCACACTATCTTTGCCAACTCTCACTACTGACCACAACATGGTCATTCTAAAAGATGAGAGGCTTAACAAACAATCCAGGTCTGTTTCAATATATAATTTCAGTTACACCACACTGTAAACTTTTGCTATAAATTCTGTGTCTTACAACCTTATACTCCACAACTACCTGTTGAAGGAGCGGCGCTCCGAAAGCTAGTGTTTCCAAATAAACCTGTTGGATTATAACCTGGTGTTGTGTGATTTTTAACTGCTGACCACAACATTTTTCCTCACTTGGCATCACTCACTACAATCCTCAAAATCACTTGCCCTGCCTGCCCCCTGTACTGTCTACTCACTCACTCACCCTCCTGATGCTGCTTGCTGTGTTCTTCCATCCTCCTGCCTGCCTACTTTGGATTCCAGCATCTGCAGTTTTTTTGTCTCTACTCACTCACTTGGGACATCTTCCCACCTGCATCAAAAGCAACACTCACTTTCATCTCCCTTAATACTTGCCTCGCTCTCATACCAGGAGGGAAATGACCTACAATAGTGCAGAAAGACTCAAGACTGGTGGTGGGCTGTTCAACATTTAGCTTCTCACCCCTTATGTGGAGAGGATTCAGACTCTGACTGCTTTGAACAACTGGGAGAAAGTGAGAACTGCAGATCAGAGTCAAAAAGTCTTGTTCTGGAAAAGCACAGTTGGTCAGGTAGCATTCCTGATGAAGAGCTTATGATCGAAACATCGATTCTCCTGCTCCTTGGATTCTGCCATTGAGTTCTCCAGTTTCAACCAACACCTCATCGTCCAGCTGGGCAGCCTACAGCCCAAAGGACTCAACATTGAGTTCTCCAATTTCAAATAACTTCCCTCCCCTCCCCCTCCCTTCCACTCAACCCTGACACCAACCGGATTCATTCCTCCCATTGACCAACCAAGTCATTCCCTCTACCTGTCTTCACCTATGCCCACTTCACCACCCTGCCCGCACCTCCCCTTTTCTGTGCAGCTAGCCCCACACCCAACCCCAGTCCAGAAGAAGGGCCACACCTGAAACGTCGACTTCTCCACCTCCTTATGCTGCCTGGCTTGCTGTGTTCTTCCAGCATCCTGCCTGTCACCTTTGGATTCTAGCACCTGCAGTTTTTTTTGTCTCTAAGAAAGCTGGTAGCTGTTACAGTCAATGATAGCAATCTAACCGCAAGGATCTGGATATTTGTCATAAGCAGTTTAATATTGACACATAGTTTTAACGAAACTCTAAATTCAGATACAGAGTTTTTCTAAACAGTGGGGAAAAGAATGTTCTCTGTTACCTGCCAGGTACAGTACTGCTAGTAGCTGTTGAACAGACTGATTCCATGGACAGTTAAGGAAACTAGAAACTTAGCTCTGGCAAGGCTTGATGAAGAAATCACTGCATTAGCCTTTCTGCTGGAAGTTGGTTATGGAACTCACAGAAGACTGAAGAAAGTAACTTTCAACTTACACCTCACTGAAACAGGGAAAAGGCATCTTGTCAAAGCAGGGGGTAACTTTGAACTGATTTCTGTATGGAGGATAATTCTGTGGACAGTACAGCACAATATATAAATGTGGCAAGGAGTTATGGTCACATTGAAAAGCAAATAAGGGATATCTTTTCCGAAGTTTAGAGAATTAGTTTGTTATAGTAAAAGTCTTAAAATCTTATCATGTGACTCATTTAAATTGGTCACTGGGATTTCAAAACACTTATGAAAAATTTTTGGTCTATACAAAGAATTGTAACAAAGGCATTTTGTTAAAAGCCTTTCTCCCCCTATAGGGAAACTTCCAATATACCACAGGAACCCCTACCATTCCCTGCAGGCTGGAACATTTGAAATTCAAAGCACTCCTACAAATCAGGCAGAGTCAGTAGAAATCAATTTGCAATTAACCTGCCAGTGACCCTTTTAATAGCACTACAGCAAATGCAAGTTCAGATACACAAGAGGGAGATGGCATGGGGCAGGGTGACACTAGGCACATGGACACACAAGATGGCCGCTGAGCCATAAGTTGGCCACTTGACACACAAGATGGCTGCAGGGCCATAATATGGAGAGAGACAGCACAGCAAACACAGATACTGCCTGGGGCCACCAGAATGCCAGCAAAATGCACTCACAACCTAGTTGATTAGTTTAAGGCGGGTGGGGGAGAGAATGCACATGAGCAGTGTATATTGGCCGCCGAAGTGTCTGGGTCCAGCCAACACCTTTGATAGAATGCTAACTGTTTGATACAGATCAATACAGAGTACTAATAGCCAGGGCTGCAGCAATCGTCCTTCTCAGGAAGAGCGATTAGCGCCCATTACTATAGCAACGGACTTCCACGCAGTTGAAACTAGCAATGTCTGCGCTGAAACTAACAACAACCATGCTGAAATTAACAAAGGCTGTGCTGGAACTGACAATGACTGCACCAAAACTATTAACGATTCTGCAATGTTTACAATAAACAAACCGTGTTACAAAGACAATAATTTCACCACTGACCTATTATATTACAAAACATATAAAAGTATCTTGACATGTGCTCCGGGCTGAGAGGAGACTCGCAGCTGACCACTGTGGTGTTGGTGTCTTTCTCTCCCCAGAGCACCGGTTTTTCCTTGTACAATAAACTCTGTCATTGAACCCCCAACTCTGAGTCCGAGGCTGGTGATTTTCCCCACAACCAGGGTAAGAGAGCAAACTAGTTAGAATAGCCAGGTCTGTAATGGCAGGACTAGCACAGAATCATTGTTGCATGCTCACTGAAACATGCATATTCTGGGCGAACCTTGCTAACACCTGCACAAAATATCCTGATCAAAATGGCATTCAACACAGGCTGCGATGGAAGTTAGTACAATTGGCATGGGTGCTGTTTTACTACCCAAATGTCTCCACAGTGCAAAACGTATTATTAAAATTCACACAGTTTTTTTTGTCATTTTTGGTTGAAACTATGAGCTGAGAATTGAAAGTGGCCTTTGGGCTGTGAGTAGAAGTTTGTTCTTTCGTAAAAAAAAAGGGAGAAGAAACAAACTGATATTTGTTGAAAGGATGTGGCCTGGAAACCAGTTGTAGGCTGATTTGTGTTCAACTTTGCAGGCATTTGAACCTTGCAATCAATTTTGTTCAAGTGTTGACAGATTTTAGATTTAGATTAAATTAGATTACATTACAGTGTGGAAACAGGCCCTTCGGCCCAACAAGTCCACACCGACCCGCCGAAGCGTAACCCACCCATACCCCTACATTTACCCCTTCACCTAACACTACGGGCAATTTTAGCATGGCCAATTCACCTGACCTGCACATCTTTGGACTGTGGGAGGAAACCGGAGCACCCGGAAGAGACCCACGCAGACACGGGGAGAACGTGCAAACTCCACACAGTCAGTTGCCTGAGGCGGGAATTGAACCCGGGTCTCTGGCACTGTGAGGCAGCAGTGCTAACCACTGTGCCACCGTGCTGCCCACTGTTTGGATATTAACAGGCGCCATCATAGGGAGGCTGGTGTTAACCAATTCAACAAGGAGAATGTTGAAAAAAGAGAAAGTGAACCCAAAGTTTGAATTGGGGGTTTTGAACTGTTTTTTGTCAGAAGGCTGTGGATGCCAAAGCTATAGGGAGGCGATTTGATTGCTCTCTGGGTATCCTCCCATTATCAATGTGTTGAAAGTTTGCAGAATAGAATCTCAGCTGTAAGAATTAACTGAATAATCCTCAGAGCCTACTGAAAGCTACTTGAGTTGACCAATATCAGAAATCAAGCAAGATATGTTTCCACAGACCTGTGTTAAGTGCTTCCGTGAACTGGCCAGTTACATCTCCTTTATTTTTCATTAATTTATCCCTTAACTGTGTCTGGGTATGTGGGAGTGTTGGTTAGAATCAAAAATGATTGGTTTAAATTGTAGATATTAATTAGATTACTTTTTTTTAAACTTTGCTCTGTTAAAGCTACTGTATTAATAATAAATTGTTAATTCTTTTGTTTCAGTATAAAGTTGGTTTCTGCAAGCGGTTTTTCACAATGTCTAATTAGGAACCATTCAGGACAATTTTGAGGGTCATTGAATTCTTTAATTTGATTGTGTTGCAAATACAGCCATGAGGTGAGGTGCCAGTGTTGGACTGGAGTGGACAAAGTCAAAAGTCACATGATACCGGGTTATTTGAAATAAATCTGTTGGACTATAACCTGGTTTCGTGTGACTTCTGACTTTGCAAATAGAGGAAGGCTGGTTTGATTTGGCTGCCTGTCTTCATGTAATAACACCATGTCACTGATTTTTATTCCTTTATTTACCTGTCTACAAACTTATGATGCCTTCATTGTTTTCTAAGCCAAATATTTCTTTTTTATTAAAAGACCATCTTTGAATTCCACGTTTGGCTACTTGCCACTAACTCTCGAAATTGTTTCAGTGACACATAAAACTCTAACCCCTGCATAGTGTGAACTGTCACACGTTTCAGGTTGAACATTAACATTAGCACAGTGCCGCATGATCAGTCAAGCATATCTCAGGCACAAACAGAACGCACAATGTTCTAATGTCTTCACAGCATTTTCCATGAATGTTTTAAGAAGTCAGAATACATTCTAATTTCTACTCTCCACTCAGACTCCAAGGAATAGAGTTATAACAACCATTGCGAGTCTACAAAATAACGTTAAGAAAATTTCAAATACAAGACTTCATTCATCCTACATCAATACATTACAGAATTATATGTTCCACTTGAGTTACTGAAAAGCAAAAACACCACCTAATAGAGTAGCTGTACCCAACTGTTGAATAAAAGGTATTAGTCTGGATCTTCCATTCAGCCATCATGCTTATGGAAGTATGACCTAATATCCCTGACTCCTACTAATGAGTGTAAGTTCCAGACCCCGGACAATTTTTCCAAAGGTGATGTGTAATTTTCCAGTCAGGATAACTAGCTTCTGCCAGCCAATCTGCCTGGTAATGAGAGGCCTCAGAGCCTTATGCTGCAGCATTAATGTGACTCAGTGCTGCTGTTCCAGAGGAGAGAAAAAGGTTTAAAACGATCACCTACCCCATTCACCCCATTGCTTAATGAGGTAATTCAATCATACATAGCATTTCAACTTCCTCATCTCCAACTAATACATCGCAACAGCACACTCTTTAAGCCATCAACAATGAGAAAGATATAGAATCACAGAACAGTTACAGCAAAGATCGCCTTTATGTGCATCATGTTTATGTCGGCTTCCTAAAAAGGCAACTCACCTAGTCCTACTCGTGTTACTTTCTTTACAGTTCTGGAAAGATTTTCTGTTTGGATATTTATACAATTCTCTTTTGACGGCCTCAGGTGGAGCTGCCTCCACAACACTCTTGCCATCATCTATTTTCTATAAATCTCAGTGATGTGCTCCCCTCATAAGGGAGGCTGCAGGAACTAAACAAAGTTTGAGAGGTGCATCTACTTCCATCAAATCCCCTGGGAATGGCATTACTGATTGTTAACAAAAGGCCCATTACTGTGGATGTGGTCAGCACAGAGGCTGAATCCACTGAAGATCACAGAATCTCTGCAGTGTGGAAACAGGCCATTCAGCCCTTCGGGTCCACACCAACCCTCTAAAGACCACCCCATTTCTCATGGCTAACCTACATAGCCTGCAGATCCCTGGATACTATAGACAATTTAGTGAGGCCAATCCACCTAACCTGCACACCTTTGGACTTTGGGAAGAAAGTCACGCCGATATGTGGAGAATGTGCAAACTCTACACAGACAGCCGCCTGAGGGTGGAATCAAACCCAGGACTATTGCACTGTGAGGCAGCAGTGCTAACCACTGAGCCATCATGCCGACCCTTTTGATAAGGAAAAATAGGGTTGATAGCTTCCTCACACCTAATCCTCCTCATATCATACTTCCTCCGCATACAATAATCTTTTCAAGTTGCAGATGATGTTCTTGCCAATCACTATAATCTTACCCTTTGTATCTCTTTATTCCCCTTCAGATGCTCAAGAACTGAACCTTAGTCAGGAAGGAGATGGTGAGGCACACTGTTATTGATCTCACACCTACAATAATTAGCTCAGGTACCGACATTGTGACTACCTTGCAGCATTCGATAGAGCCCAGATCTGTACTTGTAGGGGAGCAACACTAGATCCAAATACACAGCAACAATGGCAGGAACAAGGTTAGAGTAGATGCCAGCTCAACAGAGGGCACAATTGGAGAGAAGCTCTGCTGGAGTAGACTCAGGTGAGAATTTCGATGGGACAGCCGAGAGGAAATGGTTGACAAGTTGACATACTGAACTGGTTGCTCGATGAAAGCCTGGCTATATTCAATGTCTGGTAAATTCATGTTGTGCACAGAAGTTAGAATCAATCCTTTGTGGCATGGATCTGATGGTCAAGTCCATTCAAGATACTCCTGAATGCAGCCCAGTACAGCACCTGATGACTGATGCATTAGTTTCCAGTGCAGCACATGCAGCTTGCACCAAATTCCTACGTGCTGTAGCAGACGGTCAGGTTAAATCTAAACTGCTGCCCGAATGGCTTTAGATCCTGGTGTTCAGGGAACTTGCACAGTGTCTCAGTAGGCCAGCTCAGACAGGTTATTAAGATTGCTGAAGCGCTCCCTGGAGGACTTCGCAGTGGTGCATAATCCTTCTATTAGAATTATTTATCCTAATGGTGAATGATCCAGCATAATGATCCCATTGCTGCCACCCTGACGATCACCCAGATTGTGATATGATCTGAAACTGGACCTTCAAAGACCAGAACTGCTCAAAGACATTCTCCACAGCCAACTGCCATCTCTCCCACTGAAAGTTAGCAGCCTCCCAACAATCATGCCTTAGTCACTGGAGCAGCATTGTGAAAGAACACTTGGAAAGGCAAATGCAAGTGAAGGAACTGAGCTATGAGGAAATTCCTATCCAATTACTTTAATCTTATACACAATATTTAATTTAGAATGTATGCCCTCTAGTTCTGGACTCCCCCATCCCAGAGAAAAGATCTTGTCTGTTTACCCTATCCATGCCCCTCATGATTTTATAAAGGAGGAGAAAGTGAGGTCTGCAGATGCTGGAGATCAAAGTTGAAACTTTATTGCTGGAACAGCACAGCAGGTCAGGCAGCATCCAGGGAACAGGAGATTCGACGTTTCGGGCACAGGCCCTTCTTCAGGAATGAGCAGAGAGTGTTCAGCAGGAGAAGATAAAAGGTAGGGAGGAGGGACTTGGAGGAGGGGAGTTGGAAATGTGATAGGTGGAAAGAGGTCAAGGTGAGGGTGATAGGTCGGAGTAGGATGGAGGCGGAGAGGTCAAGAAGAAGACTGCAGGTCAGGAAGGCGGTGCCGGGCTGGAGGGATCCGGCTGAGACAAGGTGGGGGGAGGGGGGATGAAGAAACTGGTGAAGTCCAAGTTCATCCCCTGCGGTTGGAGGGTTCCCAGTCGGAAGATAAGACGCTCCTCCTCCGACCGTCGGGTTGTTGTGGTTTGGCGGTGGATGAGTCCAATGACCTGCATATCCTCGGTGGAGTGGGAGGGGGAGTTGAAATGCTGTGCCACAGGTTGGTTGGGTTGGTTCGTCCGGGTGGCCCAGAGGTGCTCTCTGAATCGCTCCGCAAGTAGGCGGCCTGTCTCCCCAATATAGAGGAGGCCACACCGGCTGCAGCGGATGCAGTAGATGATGTGGGTGGAGGTGCAGGTGAATCTGTGGCGGATATGGAAGTTTCCCTTGGGGCCTTGGAGAGAAGTGAGGGGGGAGGTGTGGGCGCAAGTGTTGCACCTCCTGTGGTTGCAAGGGAAGGTGCCGGGAGTGGAGGTTGGGTCGGTGGGGGGTGTGGATCTGACAAGGGAGTCGCGGAGGGAGTGGTCTCTACGGAAAGCTGATAGGGGAGGGGAGGGAAATATATCCTTGGTGCTGGGGTCTGTTTGGAGGTGGCGGAAGTGACGGCGGATGATGCGCTGTACATGGAGATTGGTGGGGTGGTAGGTGAGGACCAGTGGGGTTCTGTCCTGGTGGCGGTTGGAGGGGCGGGGCTCAAGGGCGGAGGAGCGGGAAGTGGAGGAGATGCAGTGGAGGGCACCGTCGACCACGTCGGGGGGGAAATTACGGTCCTTGAAGAAGGAGGCCATCTGTGTTGTACGTATTTTGAACTGGTCCTCCTGGGAGCAGATGCGGCGGAGACGAAGGAATTGGGAGAATGGGATGGCGTTTTTACAGGGGGCAGGATGGGAGGAGGTGTGGTCCAGGTAGCTGTGGGAGTCGGTTGGTTTGTAGTAGATGTCCGTGTTGATTCGGTCGCCTGAGATAGAAACAGAAAGGTCTAGGAAGGGGAGGGAGGAGTCCGAGACTGTCCAGGTGAATTTGAGGTCGGGGTGGAAGGTGTTAGTGTAGTGGATGAACTGTTCAACCTCCTCGTGGGAGCACGAGGTAGCGCCGATACAGTCATCAATGTAGCGAAGAAAAAGATGGGGGGTGGGGCCAGTGTAGTTGCGGAAGATGGATTATTCCACATACCCTACGAAGAGGCAGGCATAGCTGGGGCCCATGCGGGTGCCCATGGCTACTCCTTTTGTTTGGAGAAAGTGGGAGGATTGATTTTATAAACCTCTATAATGTCACCCCTCAGCCTCCGACGCTCCAGGGAAAACAGTCTCAGCCTCTGACGCTCCAGCCTATTCAGTCTCTCCCTGGAGCTCAAATACTCCAACCCTGGCAACATCCTTGTAAATCTTTTCTGAACCTTTTCAAGTTTCACAACATCCTTCAGATAGGAGGGAGACCAAAATTGCGTGCAATATTCCAAAAGTGGCCTAACCAATGTATTTAATCATGTTTAGTTTCAAGCAAACTTATGCTTAAATATAATTAGGTTGTGGAAGACTTGAACTGACCAAAATGTGCTTAACAGCTGCCATACCATCCTGTGTAGACAGTTGAAACTTGAAACAATTATGGCCAGCAATGCCTAAAATACATGTATATGTGTTGGAAAGTATGGACATGTATGGAACTGTAACAACTATCAGAGATTATAAATATGTAGTACTGTAGGTAGTCATTGATTTCTTTTAACCATGCTGACGAGAGAGGGCTCCTCATGTCACTGAATCATAGAACTATTGAGGCCTTTCAGCCCATCTTACCTGCACCCGTTCTTCAAATGAGTAATGAGAGCATCATTACTTTGTGCCAATCTCCTGTTTTTTCTCCACGTACTTGTACTTTATTTCTATTTTAATATTCAGCTATTGCCCATCTTGAATATCTCAACTGAACCAGCTTCCACCACGCTTCCAGCCTGTGCATTCCAAACCCTAACTACTCACTGAGCAAAAAAAACGTTTTTCTCACGTCATCCTTGCTTCATTTGCACATCAGTTCAAATCCATGCTCTCTCATCTTGTTCCTTTAAGAGCAGGAACAACCTCTCCTTACCTACTCTATCCAGCCCGCTCATGATTTTGAAAACCAAATCTCCTTTCAGCCTTCTTCTCACCAAGGCGAAGATTTCCAACTTCTTCAATCTCTCTACTTGATGATAATTCATGATCATTTGTTGGAGGTTAAGAGGAGGAATTGATTTAAGCATGGAGCAATATTGTCTGCAATTTCACTTTTTATTGCACTTGGCAGTCCTTTTAAGATTGTAACATTGATTTACGCTAGCCAGTTTGTTCCCTGCATTGTGCATTCCAGTTTGCTAAGTGGCTGCATGCCCACTGTTGTCTGTTTACCTCTGACAATAAAATCATTTGCAAGCTTGGATTGGGCATTTTCAACACGCCATTGAGTACTGGTAACACCAGCATTGCAGATTACCTGCTTCTCAGATTGATTTTAGAAATGAAAATGGATAGATGCAACCTAGAAGGAAATTGGCAGGGACAACAATGGCAGAGCTGGTATCAAATCAGCCACATTGCTCGTGACTGGCATCATGCTCTGCAAACTTTCAGTGCACATGGATTTCATGTGCACTAACCCACACACTAAGATGTCATTTAGCATGCTTCATGACAGAGATGTGTGACGTGATTTCTGCTGAAAATAACTTTGTCCACTTATTTCAAGCAATACAGTGATAGATATCCTTTATAGGCGTTAGAGCCACAATATCAACAAGATAGGCTTTTACTCACATCGAAAAATATCCAGCCTTAAACATACACTCTAACTATGAGACATTTGGGCCATGAATTTACTTAAAAAGAAAAGGTCTAAATGAACTAGAACCATAATGTCTGTATCTACACCGACCTGTAAATACCAATCTTACTTAAAATAGTAGAATTCATTGCATTTTATGTCAAAACAAATCCTGCAGCTTGTCAGCAGACATTTCAAAAGGCAAAACAGAGGTAACTGCTTTAATGCTTGTGAAAGCATTCCCATGGGAATATACCTTCATTTCATTGTGTGGTTGATCTATATCCTTTACCTCTGTCAGCCTTCTTTTTTTAAAAATTAATCTGCAGTTGATGAGGTCTCCTTATAGACCGCAGAAGAAAATTGTTGCATTATACAAGAAAAGTGAAGCAGATGTGCTTCACTGTCATCAGTCAATGCGATCTTCGCTGGAGTTCACAAGCTCACTCACAATGGCTGACACGGGAATATTCTCTTTGTATAACAATTGCAGCCTTTATTGCGCCAGTGCTTTGATTTTCATTTCCTGCGAACTGAGGCTAGTGCAAGATCATTTTGTCATCAAATAAGTAGTCTTGTCTGTTTACTTCTGACAATAAAATCATTTGCAAGCTTGAATTGGGCATTTTCAACACTCCATTGAGTACTGGTAACACCAGCATTGCGGATTACCTGCTTCTCAGATTAATTTTAGAAATGAAAATTGATAGATGCAACATGAAATAATCATCTCAAATCAGCAGCTTTATGCCTGGGGCATGTTGAAATACTACATCCTATTTGGTAGCCATGGTGGTACCCTGCTATGCTCAAGACAAAAAATTATCGATCATTCTGGTACAGTCAATTTAAATAAGCTACATATCAAATCTTGTGGAAGCTGCTATCAGACGCAGAACTTGTAACTTACTGAAAAGTAACAGAGGCCAATGCTACTGCCAGTAATTTTACCAGCAACCTATTCAAAATTTCACAGCAGCTTCATTTTTAGGTATACTATTGTGTAAGTGGGGGTCATTAGAGAATTCCTATTTTGACTCAAAGCTCTCAGAATCCCCATGGCAACAGGTGCTCAACAGGTTTACAGCTCTGGTCAATTCTCTAATGCTAGCCTTGGCTTAAACGGTAAGAACAGACCAACATTCTTTCCCCGATCTCTTCACGCAGTAACCCAAGGTGGAATCTGTGCATCTGTAGATGTCAAACAACACATGTATAATTTTGAATTTTGTGGGTTCTTATCCTCTCATTGCTACTTTAATTGAAAGGCTTACAACACCTATACACGAGGGACAGCTCCTTGGAAAATAAGTGGAGCATTACTGACATGCTTAAAGCCATACCTTGCATGAATGATTTTCTCAGGAAAAAGGTGTTTTAAAAAAAAACTGGGATGTAATCTTTTGGCTCTCACTTTCATGCCTCACGCATGCAGAATGGTGTTTAGGTGGAATACCATTGACGCTGAGGGAGATGTCAGGCCCAGCTTACTTCACTGACTTCAGAAAAACAGGAATGTTACAATGTACTTTTTTTCTCTGATTGCCAATATAAATTTGCAAGTTTTAATAGTTTTGCCATTACACATCCTTTTGCATCTAAATTACATTACATCAGTTAATGGCAGTAATGTCACAGCAAAACATAACATTGAACAGCTAATTGGAGTTAGTCAAATTTAAATTGAACTCTGTTTTGCAATGTGCCAACATTTCTGAACTCATTAACTAAAGCCTTTGTTAACCTCACTTAATTTGGTTGTACAAAGTACAATATGAACTGAACAGAGCTGAGGCAGGAGGGGGACTGGGATACAGAACAATCCTTTCTCAATTTTTACCATCCATTAACTGGTGTTTTTGCATTAATACACATATTGTGTTGCACCTCTGTAAATGAACAATCAAATGGTCCTTATGTGTCAAAGTTGGCAACATCTGGTAAGTACTTAAAACAAGATTTGCTTAAAGGGGAAAAGGAAACATTCTATGTTGTAATATATATTTCACTTTATGATCTTAATGCCTGTGGAACGTAAGTGAAAGAACTAACTTACCTTGTATTAAAGTGTGTCAGCCATTGTTGCAGAGATCTCATGCTTTTCTCTTTTGCGATCTGACATGTTCAGTTCCAATTGCTGCTAGGGTACATCAGCAGGCACCAAACTCAGTCACAGACCACGAGATTTCTGCTTTCTTCTTCAATTCAAGAAGACACAATAAAGAATCATAGTCTCCTGTGAACTGATTGGTGTGATAAACTTTGTCAATGAACTCCTCCCACCACCCAACCCCCTCCCCCTCCCCCCCCCCCCCCCCCCCCCCCACCACTCCTTCCTCATGCCTCCAGCTATCTGCATCACAAGGTCTACAGCAGAAGATTTTTTCTGTATTGCACAACACATTTGCTGTCACATTGCTTTTGTTGCTCAGTTTGCGTCTCTTTTGCAGATCAGACCAGCTGGGCAGAAGTTCCACATATTTCAAATACACTAGGTACAACATTGGAAGCAAATTACTGATGAGACATTTAACAAGGCTTAAATAAGTTAAAAGAAATCTGATTTTAAAATGTATAATCTGATCTCTCTTTCCCAATTTTCATTGTAGTCTCAGTATCTTATTTGGGTTCTCAAACTTGAAAATCAATGGGCCAGAATTGTTGTGAAAGTGACAGTGATTTTTAAGATGCATGTCATTGCAAATCGGGAAGAGATACCCCAAGAATTCAAGGTTATCAGAAATTACTGAACAATTATAATCACAATATTGGGCAGCACACCATCAATTTCCTTCTGAGTTTCAAAATATTGTTGCAACACCACATTTATTCCCAATGAAACTCACTGTAGAAGATAGGGACTGACAATTAATAGCACAAGTACCTAATGAGGAGGTTTATGCTTCTGCAATGCTGCTTACCCTCAGAGGCCCAGAAAAGGGAACAGTTGAAACCAAGGTCTCACTCCTTCAGGCCCCAAATTGCTTCTGCAGTTCCTTAAACTGCAAACTTTTGTTTTAGAAAAGGATGTTACATTACCTTTGTCCCTTTTTCTCTGTCTCTTTTAGTCTGTCAAAAATCACACAACACCGAGATAAAGTCCAACAGGTTTATTTGGAAACACAAGCTTGTGTCTCGGGCACCTCCACATCTTTTAATCTGATCTCTCTTTCCCAATTTTCATTGTAGTCTCAGTATCTTATTTGGTCGAATTCACCATATTTTCTTCTTTGTTATGTTTTTTTCCCTCAATCTCTAAATCTCATTGGTTAAACTGAGACTGTTAGTCCCAGCATTCTGTCAAGCCCAAGATGCCCCATTACAAAGCAATTTACTCCTCTTTCCAGCAATTCACAGCATTGTTTAAACTGAATGGTGAGAAACTAATCTACCTAACTAACTGATCTGCGTTATTGGCACAACTTAGAACGATGTTCATCATCTATAGTTATTATCAAATAAACTACCAAAGAAGTAGGGAAGTTTAATAAACAGCTCTTTCCAAATAAACCTTCATACATGCTCTACAATGAAATTACTGTCAGCACAGGACAAGAAGTTGACAATGCCCATGATGTAAGGCTGCCTGTGAGACGTCTTGCTGACCAGAATCAGAGTCTGTGCACAGGAAGTCCTCAATGCTGACCACAGTGCCTTGAGGCAATTAATCAGGAAGAACATGGAAAAACACCAAGGAAAAAATAAACTACAAGATTGCAGATAAACCAGCAGAAGTCATATAACAAAATCGGTCAAGATTGTGCCAACTCAGTTCATCTGTACTACCCGCAGAATAGACTGCCACTCAAGAATCAGCCTTTACAACCATAAAAGATGATGTTCCATGCAGAAGAGACATTCAGGGGAGCAAACAATCATCACTGAGACAGACAGATGCCCAGTGCACCAGGACAGTGGATGAAGACAGTCAGTTAACTTAAACCTATACAATGCTTAAGATATAGAGATTGCAAAAGGCTTTGTGTGAAAGCAATTCTATTTCTGCACAATGCCATCTAGTCTGTCAAATCTTTTTTGGGTATTTAAAATGTAAAGAAAATGCTATGTGAAATTATTCACATAGTAAAAGTCATTTTAGTAGCTTTCTCAAGTAACCATTGGCATGCGGGAATCTGGAGGTTGACTGTGGGTCAGCTTTTCACTGTATAGGGGACATCCCATCCATTTGATCTGTATCTCATTCCAATCTATCATGTCTCTACTAGAAGTGATTAGCTAGTGGTGAGCTCGATTAGGAGCCAAAGCTGATTTTTCCCTTCTTTGTTTAAGAGTCAAGAAAAGAGTCAAAGGGTCTTCACCCATAACTCAGTGAAGAGCGTGATTCTAACTTGGGAACTTTGGATCTATATAGCTTTATTCTGTAACAGACAGTGTCTTTATCAAAGAACCATAAGAAAAAAAATTAGTCTGTGACACTTGAACATTTTAATTGTTTAAGATTAGATTCCCTACAGTATAGAAACAGGCCCTTCAGCCCAACAAGTCCACACCGACCCTCCAAAGAGTAACCCACCCAGACCTATTCCCCTACCCAATGTTTACCCCTGACTAATACACCTATGGGCACCTTAGTGTGGCTAATTTGCCTGACTTACATCTTTGGATGGTTGGAGGAAACCCACACAGACACAAGGGGAACGTGCAAACTCCACACAGATAATCGCCCGAGGTGGGAATCAAACCTGGGTCCCTGGGGCTGTGAGGCAGCAGTACTAACCAGTGAGCCACCATAGCACTCAAGGATTGCTTTTCTTTACCGAGAAAGTGAAATAGAAGGACAAAGTAAAGAGAAAAAGAAATCAGAGGAAAAAAGAAAGCGAGAAAACAGAAAAAAGATGAGTGAGAAAGAGAAAGAAAAAAGGAACATAGAGAAATGTGGGAACAAAGGAAACATGATAAAAGAGTGAGAGTAAGAGAAGAGGAAGAAAGAAATAGCATGTGAGGGAAGGTTAGGGCAAAATAAAAACAGCCAGCAGCCCTGCTCATTCTGAAACAATAGTTCCTGAAAATTCACAAACTCATTAACCATTTAAATAGGCAAAGGCATCAGGTTAGATGGGAAAACCCACCAAAGACAGATACTGACAAATAAATTCCTCTTTCAAGATACTTATATCAAAGGTTTTGTGCACATTCTCTGACATAGAATTATCCCATCTGAAAGAGAACAATTGCTCAGGTCTTTCAACTCTGATTAGCATATACCTGGCTTTATATAATTTTGAAAAAAAGTTGTTCTACATTCCAATAAGCTGAAGGTTTGACTGCAAAAGGCATATTTTCTTTGCACCGAAGTTGTGATTTCCTGTTAGTTAATTATTCTCCATTTGACTTGTCTTCTTTCAAACCAAATAAAACATTAAAAAGAGGCCATCTGTTTCCTGTTGTTTAACTGGAGCACCTTTTTACAAAAAAAAGTTAAGAACTCAGGCAGAAATCAATTTTTCATATTCTACAGCATGTTATTAAACACCAATTGTTTTAAATTCTCAAATTATTTCCCTGTGCCACTGATGTAACATAAGAAATCATTGTATTAAGAGGGAAGTCAGAGAGACCATATACTATTTATCACAGCAACAATTTTTTTCAACTTTTCTTGTCTGATGGAAGCACATGTATTGAAGTGCAGGAATTGAAAAAAATCTGCACTAATTGCAAACATTTGTTATGACCTGACCAGACAATTTAAATTATTTTATGGAAAACAGATCAATTGGGAAACCTAGTGGCAGGAAATGGTCAAGGGCTATTTTAAATGTCAACTCAAATGAAAGATTGCCTGAAGAAGCAACCTCCCCCACCACACTTATTGGTTTTTGAAAAGAAAACATCTGGTAGAAATATGGGCCGTGGGTTCTCCATGAACATATTTGCATCTCATCACCACTTTGTGAAGATATAAGGTTAAGACAAAGATCTGAGGTAAACTTGAAAGGAGGTGACACTTTACAGGCATTGGTTTCAACTGCTAAAGGTAATTTCTCCTTTCAAGCAAACAAATAGACAAGACCAATGAAACACTTCTTGACAATTAGTGACTGCTGACAAAATTTGGGGCATTTATGGTGTTGAAATCTGTAGTTTCAAAGAACAGAGATGCTCATTTGAGAGAAAGTTTAAGAAAAAAAGATATTCTGCAGACTTTCATGTGCTAAATTTAATGAATTGTAAAGGGAGCAAGCTATAATAATGTGAAGAATTCCAGATTCGATATTGAAATGTGGAATCAACACAATTTTCTATTCACTTCATGTTAATAACAGAACTCACCTAGTATTGTAAGGTTAAATGGTATTTACCAGATAGCCTTAATGTATTTCTGCTGATTAACTTTGTGGAAGTTGAGGAGTCAGGGAGCAGAGAAGATAAGCAAGATTACCTTTGGGTCAAGGTGGCCTTAAGTTGATACAGTTGACAACTGGAACTCAAAGTCAATTCAACGCTCTGTGATAGATTCAGTAACAAGACATGAAATCAGGCAAGTCCAGAATATTCTATTAATGATTTATCAGCTTAGTCTGGTACAAATACATGGATTTGGATGTTAGCAGTTGCATTTTAATGCTGACATATATTTTGAGATTCCAAAATAATCAAGGCCATCAACCTGAACTCATGCTTATAACACTGAATGGCCAGAAATCCAACTATAGGATTTGGACATGTATCCCAGTACCTTATTGACCGTGCACTTTAATTTCTGATGTTGAATAAAATACAAATTAGCTAGCAAATTTTCTAATGCAGCTGATAAAACGTGCTTCTTGATAAGTTTCTGAAGAATTAATCGATCACGGAAAATATCAAATTCCGATAATAACCCCTAAACATGTTATAAACATGAATGGAAAACCAGTACGTTTCCTTTTGCAATTGCGCACCATACATTAAAGATTCTGAAAATTATCAACAAACCTATTTGTACTGAAATAACTCAGTGCAAAGTACAAATAACAAGAACATTATATATACTGACTACAGATAACAAAAAAACAGTAGGAGTAGGCCAAGGTCAATAGTACATAAGACATAGGAGCAGAAATAGACCATTCAGCTCATTTAAGTCTGCTCTGCTGTTCAATGAGATCTTGGCTGATCTGATATTATTCAACTTGAATTTTCTGTGTTATCCCCCAAAACATTATTCCCTTACTTATTAAAAATGTCTATCTCTGTCCTAAATAAATGTAATGACAGCC
This sequence comes from Chiloscyllium plagiosum, assembly GCF_037043375.1. Classification (NCBI taxonomy): domain Eukaryota; kingdom Metazoa; phylum Chordata; class Chondrichthyes; order Orectolobiformes; family Hemiscylliidae; genus Chiloscyllium; species Chiloscyllium plagiosum. The sequence goes on from NW_028270151.1 coordinate 69,757,524, forward strand.
ACGATTACTCTGCAGTAATCACTACACTCTGTGGGGGGAAAAAATCCTCACCTGAAAGGGTGACTCCTTACTCTGAGATTATGTCTTCTGGTCCTAGACTCTCATGCAGGGGAAACAGCCTCTCCTCATCTAACCTGTCAAAACCCCTAAGAATCGTGTATGTTTCAATAAGGTTGCCTTTCTTTCTAAATTCCAATGAGTGCAACCAAACCTACTCAAACTCACGTCATAAAGAAAATCCCTCCATGCCCAGGACATATTTTTCATTACAAAAAGGGAACTAAAACTGTTCCAGTATTTCAGCTGGGCCCACCTAGTGTCTTGTATAGTTTTAACAAGAGCTCCCTATTTTTATATTCCATTTCCTTTGAAATAAATGCTAACATCCCATTTGCTTTCTCTATTACCTGCTGATCTTGGATGTTATCTTTTTATGATTCCTTCACAAGGATTCCCAAGTTCTACCAGGATGTGGCTTTCAACATTCTCCGTTTAAATAATATTTAACTCCTCTACTTTTGCTGAAAAAGTGCACAATCTCACATATTCCATCTGCCAATTCACTTGTCTATGTCCCTTTATGAACACTATGTGCCATTTAGTATGGCTAATTCACATCCAGTAAGTTTATGTCCATTGATTTCTTGCAGTTAGCTGGTTCGACCAAATTTCCTTTTGCAAGAACTAGGATGCAATTTAAGCTGCAGCAACCTAATTCATGAAGACTGGGAATTAGTTCAGCTCTCTGGTGAATCACACGATTCTTTCTGGAACTCAGATTTTGATAGACGTCAAGAGTACAGTCAGGTTGGAAGTAAGCCTGGAGCTACATTGTTGCTTAGTGTGTCAAGGTTGAAAGTAGACTGAGGAAAGAATGCAAAGTTGTTCAATTGAAGTTATTCAATAACCATGAGTTTCAGCCACATAGCTGGGACTGAAGAGTGAGTCCCTTTAGTTATCAGGATGTCTTTTATATACCTGCTTGAGTACTACTAAATACACTGCAAATTGGAGGAACAACATCTCGTCTTCTGCCTGGGCGGCCTACAGCCCAGAGGACTCAACATTGAGTTCTCCAATTTCGAAGAGCCTCCCTTCCCATCCCCCAACACCCTTCCCAGCTCCTCCCCCTCCCTCCCATTCCTTCCAGCCACCAACCGGATTCATTCCTCCCATTGATCAACCAGGTTGCACCCTCTGCCTGTCTTCACCTATCCTGTCACCTATCATCTTTCACCACCCTGTTCCCGCCACCCCATTTATCTGCAGCTCACCCAACACCCACCACCCCAGTCCTGAAGGAGGATTACAACCGAAATGTCGACTTCTCCAGCTCCTAAAGCTGCCTGGCTTGCTGTGTTTTCCCAGACTCCTGCCTGTCTATTTTGAATACTACTGGAAGTCTATGATGTGACTGTGTTATGTCTCACAAAAGTAAGGCAGCATGATGCAGAGATGCCCCTTTGCAAAATAACCTGAGATACGAAGGTGGGAGGAAGAATTGCAAAACCTGCATGTGGCATAAGCATTGAGGAAAGCATGCTGGTATCAAAATATAAAATTTGAAGGCATAATTGGAGCATAGCACAATCTTAATAAATCCCTCTTTAAGTGCAGGAAGAAAAGGTAGAAATTGTATTGAGGACCAGGACGGAAGATGGGGGTCTAAATGTGACCATACTGACACCCATTGAGGTGGTGATCCTGGACTTGGCTGTCAATGATCAGAGCCAAGCAACAAGTCCAGCTGAGATTGAGGATGGCCCTGCAGTGATGAGATTCCAATGGCACATTTCCATAATTACAGCAAACAGTTCTGAAGGAGCTGGGGAAGAGACAATCCATCAAACTGGGGACATTTATGGTTTGTGACTTTGAAAGCTTGCAAACACCAGGGAGAAAGGTGTGCCTCAAGATTAAAGAGAGTAAGGTTCCAATCATTCCAATGCTTGCGATGATGAAATGGTTCTCAGTACAACCAGCTCAGAGGTTAGAGAAGGCCCTAATTTTCCTTCGTGTTTTTCACACAAGTGAGACGGGACAGGACATCTCACCTCAGAGGGTGCAGTGTCACATCTTTGCTTCACATCTAGCACCAGCATAGTTACACCTCTCTGGCTGTGTTCCCTCTAATCTTTTTTCTTCCTGCATAGAGTTCTGAGGTCTATGTGGAGCAACATATTCCAGAAAGGGAAGACATACAACAGCGTGACATTCTATACACGCAACAATTCAGCTGCATGGCTTACTAGGAATGATGCTCATTGGACATAGGTGACTTGGCTGTAAGGAATATACTTCTTGTCAAGAACACAACACGGTTGCACAAACAGCTGTTGGAGACTGAGATGGAGCATATCTTTGGCAGTCAGCCGTATGCTGGAGGTGACCTACATGCTGAGCCCCAGCCTGTTGAAGAGAGTCAACTCTAGCCTGAATATTGGATGAGTCCATCCAGGCTGGGCGTACAGCAATGATGTTTCTTCAGAACGTGTGACCTCTTTTATTGAGAGAACGTTGACCATCATGGAGGACAAAATTCAGAAGCTGACTGATATAACAATAGAAATGTGTTCTTATCTGTACTCCATTTCTTGGTATATGAGCTGTGGAGCCCTAATGGGGCAGTGCTCAATGATGTAGAGAGCATTTCCTTTTTATTTGCTGGAAGAATTGCTTAAATCAGAGGGGAATTATATGAAAAGCACAATACTCAAGTGTCAACAAGCTCCATTGCTAAACTCAGGCACAGTGAAATTTGCAGAATTTATCATTGCCTTTTCAGCAGTCCATGTAGAAAAAAGCAGAATTCTAACTGGCTGTGTTTCTCATGAACCCAACGTACTATAGCATGGGGGAAATTTTATCCTGATCAATTGTAGTCTTAAGTATCTTATTTGATCATTTTTTTAAAAAACAGGTAGGGTCCTGTTTGCCTGTCTACTGCATTACAGAAGACTGGTGTCATGACTTTAAGTTCCCAATCTGACAAATCACACCATATTTATTGCATTGGCAGAACTACTGCAGTTCTGCATTTAGTAAGCAATATTTAGCCAGATGAATTTGTGGAAGTTAATAAATTTATTGATCTTATGCCTTCTTCATTCAGGAACACGGGTCAATTGTACAACAAAGATAACTCAATAGGAATTTAGCATTGAGCCTGGGACCCTCCACACCTAAAAGATTAACTTGCCTCTAATAAGCCATTTAGCTAGCTTTCCCCTTATGTTCCAAATGTTACTTTATGCATAACATAATCTCTTTGTAAATATGAGCAGTATGTCATTGCACTATTCATCATGCCATTAAACAGCTGAGTTGCAGGTGCCTTGTTAACTTAGGGATTGTTCCTCAAACAATGATTCACTCTATATACCCTTCTGGACATGATTATTCACAATAACAGACTATCAACAAGTGTTAACACACAATGAGGAATGTTGCATTGCAAGGACACAAAGTTAAATTATAACAATTGAATAGTAGCTATTTGAGCCAACTAAAAAAAGGTAGTGTCAAACAATCATCCAACAGTCATATCATGTTTCATCAAGCCAAATCAATTACTTCAGCAATTCTGATTATGTAACACCTGACCAAATGTTTATGAATTCTTTTTACAAGAGTAGGTCAAGCAGCAGTTGGATAAGCTTTACCTGTTTGCAGACAAGTATACTTCAAGATATTTGAATTTATTTTTTCATTGACTAAACGCAAAAAGTATTTACCAGTGATTGTAGAGATTTCAGAAAGCTCTGTATCCTTTACTGCAGAAAGACGTAGTAATGCAGTGATAGCATGCAGAAGGCAGGAGAAGGAGGAAATCAAAGAGGTATAATGTGAAAAGTAAATAAAATTCACAGAGATTAAATAAAACTCCATGGTCCAACTCCTGCCTTACTGATGTAATCTTCTCAGAAAGCTCCACACAATAGTGTCATTCTTGCACATCCCTCACATTCAACATCTCACCATTGGAGAACATGTCTTCATTCTCCATAACACCCTCCTCTGTGATCAGACTTTAGTCACCTGTCTTGCTGTCTCTTTCTTATGCTCAGTGTCAACCAATACGAATTATGCTTCCATTAAACATCTTACATCAAAACATTATATAAAATTTTAATAAGTTTTTTTAAAATCATGCGTCTGGAGATTTGTTTTTTTTTTAGCTGGGCAAAGTTAATCTTTATTTGCCTCTGATAAGGCAGTTGTGAAGTATCTTCTTGAATCGTTCCTGCCAATCTGACATAAATACACCCACAGAGCTGTTAGGGAGGGAGTGTCAAGATTTTTATTTAGCGAAGGTAAGGGAATGGTGATTTATTTCCTATCAGGATGGTGAATGTGAAATGCAGTCACTTATATCCAACTACAGTTTTACTTGCAGGCTTGCTTAATTCTTCAGTTATCAAATCCTAAGGAATCTTATTGTATTTAGTCTAACTAACACCTCTGTTTTGTCTCTTTCTCATCAAAAGAGATGATAAGCACTTGCTATCGCCCACTTTAAAACAAAGATGATACATAATGCAACTTCAAATTTATCATCCTAATTGTTATCCTGATATCAATGACACAACATCAAATCTTTGAAAGTGTTGAGTGTTGATTTTTACTTTGCGATCCTTAATTGATTCTGCTGTTAATTACAATATGGAGACTTGGAGGTGGTATGCACTTTCTGCCTGTAAACCTTACTTCCAGTTTCACATTTTGAGTCAAACATTTTATGATAATATCTAACATTGAAGCTGCAAATATGAATGTATGTGATGAAAATCTATGTGTAAACATTTATAAGGGCAATCTGAATAGAAACAATTCCTTGTCAAAACGCAGTTGCAGCTACAAACCAGTAGATGATACTGTGGCAAGAGATTCTCAAACCCCCCATATTTTTTCAGTAATTATTTTCCAATTCAATAAGTTTTTGAAATCTAATTTGAGGGGCTTTCTCCCAAACAACATGACAAAAGGAATCCCATTCACATTTGCATTTCATCCCTCCCATCTATTGCTTAATTTTTCCAATGTTGTGCCCATGTTCCCACTTTAAAGATAATACTTGCCATTGCTCAAGAAGTGACACCCATTGTCATGGGGCGAGCATGTGACACAGTGATTAAAATGCCATCCACACTACTGAACAAACACAGCCTGTTTTCCAGTAATCAGCTCATTAGGAGCAGACAGCCAAATGTAGGAGAGTTTATTGGTGAATCATAGGCCTCTTAACATTAGATGGTAACAGTTTTTTTTAATATGCTTGTTGCAAGTGGGGGGTCATGGGATGAGGGGAATTCTTGGAAGTCAACCAATCTTCCCCATTTCAATGTCTTGTTGGAACAGAGGCCATGGAAAGCTCCTACACACAACCAAGCAGGCAAGCAGGTCATCCTGGTGAGGAAACTTGCCATCATTCTTGCCTGTTAGTGAGATAGGTGTTTGGGTATAAGGTGAGTTGAGGCTCTGAAGTAGACATTAATTGATCACTTAAGTGCTGTCATTGGGAGCGGCAAAGAAGATCACCATGGAACTGGTCACCCAGAACCTAATACATGACATAGCAAGAAAGAGATATGTTTCTCTTCAGGGCCAGCTTTCCCTATTATTTCCCCTTTTTGCCACCTCTTGGGACATCTGCAGGAAGAGGAAAGCTGTGTCATTGTATTCCATTGCTGCTCATCTAACACACCATTTCTTGCTAATTAAAATGAATGCATGATATCACCAGAGCTGGCGAGTGCAAACGTTGAAAACCATACCCATGGAGTGCAATATAATACACCCAAAAGTCGTTACTTAATTGCCCAAATAAAACAGGAGCCAAATAATAGAAACATAATTTTGTACAGCTGAGATACAAATTAGGAGCGCCTGTTATCTGTCAACCACCTCCACCAATAACATTGGATTCCTGCTCGTCCTGTTCTTGCTGCTAACAATGATTCCAAACACACATTCTACCTTTTATCTCAGCTATCAGACTGCAGGACCATATCTCACATGCCCTGCTTTTCACAAAATCTACACTGACAAAGTCCATGGCCTCCTGACGTAAAGCACCAGCAACTCTAATGCAATGCTGCAATTTTCAAAATTTCCCCTGCGCTAGTAAAACTCAACTCCATTTTATGATGTTGTAAAACCCCATAACTACCTTTCAGTCTGGGTTATATGCTCATATTCTGGAGTTGGGTTTGGCCCCATGACTTACTGATTCAAACACAAAAGTATTGAGCCATTGGATGTAGACTTTGTCATCCACGCATAACTACAAGAATAACCGAAAGTTAGCAATTCAAAGTTTACATGAAAAAATGAACAGATTAAAAATTTGAGGACACTACACTGTCACGTGTCTATTTTTTCACATGTTTTTAACAGAAATGTTTCATGTGTTTTGAAACAGAGCACATTTGTGCTAATCTTCTTAAAAGCCTCTGGGATTATAGATAGCCGTATCTATTGAGAGATCTGTTTTCGTGCCAAATTCTAGACTGTGAAAATGATGAGTTCAATATTAATGCTTGGCACCCATATTGTGTCATGGTTGTTGCTAAGTGATCGGGTGCTGTGATGAGTGAAGATAATACACAAAGTCAAACTGAGATACAGACATGAGCATTGTAGCTCATTCGTGAGCAAGAGTGTTTTTGACTTTAATAGCTCGCATTGAATTGGCTATGCAAGATTTTGGAGAAGTGGTTGAAACATGATTAATATCTTTAGGAGTCAGAAAATGAGTCACTTGTGAGTCAAGTCCTGTAAATCAGTCCGTCAGCAAGAATGGAATGAATTTAAAAGAATCCAGCACTTAAAAGCTCAAAAGCCATAAAATCACCGTACATAATCAGCAATTTTATAAAATGGCCAAACTGTGCCTCCCAGCATTATCCTGAAACTTGCAAACCTTAGACACATAAAGTGACTCTTTTAATAGTAGTGCAGAGACAGCTAACAAAGTCAATCCAGTCAAATGATTCGTCTTAAACATTGAACTATTGTGGTTAAACTACTTGGAACCAAAGGTAATATCTACTGGCTAACACCATTTATGGAGCCAATGAGTTTGAATGCACCATCATATTCCTTGGAAATGCTCGTGATATGATAACCAGAATCCTCCCCTACCTTCATATGTTAATGGATAACCACAGACCAGAAATGAAATTGTTACAGTGGGTCAGAAAGTACAAATTTGTGCAGGAGGTTACACTTGCCATTTTCATGATATAATTTTTTAATATAGTTTTAAGAAATGTATATTTAGTGTTCCATGTACAGCAGATAGCAGGAAGGTCTGTAACAGACAGCAGTGAAAGCATTGCAAAGTGTTGAGTTTCTCAGAAGTTAAGTTTAAGAATTGGAATGGATGTATTAAAACCCAACAGCTAAGCTAAATGGACCCCTAGCTGAAACATCCCTATCTTAGAAGCAGCAATTTCCTTCAAGCAGTAACAGTATGAGTGCAGCTTACAAGTCACTGGAATGGTGTGTTGGAGTGTTTGTCTGATTTAGCTTAACAGGAGCAAAACACCAACATTTTTAAGTTATCAGTCGATTAGATTAGATTCCCTACAGTGTGGAAACAGGCCCTTTGACCCAACCAGTCCACACTGACTCCCTATAGAGTAATCCACCCAGACGCATTTCCCTCTGACTAATGCACCTAACATTATGGGCAATTTAGCATGGTCAATTCACCTAACCTGCACATCTTTGGATTATAGGAGGAAACCCGCACAGATACAGAGAGGATGTGTAAACTCCACACAGATAGTCACCCAAGGTGGGAATCGAACTTGGGGTCCTGGCACTGTGAGGCAACAGTGCTAGCCACTGAGCCACCATGCAAAGTCATCAACACGGATCAAACATAAGAGGAGCAGGATATAGATGTTTGAAGGTTCATCAATATTACAATAAATTACTAAATAACAGTTGTGAGCCCCCTAGCTATCTTCATGACACATCTGAAGAACTGTCTCAATTCCTGAGAACGAGGAGTATAAGAGGGCAGATTCTCCCACCAACAGAGCGATGTTGGGAAGGATGTAAATGTTAATTCCCGAAAGGTCAGGATAGATAAAAAATACAAAAATTGGAAACTGACACCCATCCACATTGAACATGCCCACTCCTCATTCTAACAGAGCTGGGATGACAGATTGCTGAATAACCTCCTCTCCAGAATCAAGTCCCTGATTTATTTCTTTGAATAGAGCAAAATTTCTGAGAAACTGTACACTTCTTTTTGGTTTACTGCTGACCAAGAGGGTATCCTCTGGCAGCTGAGGGGAGGTGGGAAAATGTGTGTGCTTGTGAAAGATCTGAAGAGAAGCAAAACTAAATAAAATGAAGACTAGATGAAACAGAGAATTGCCAGATTTTTGAGGTGACACTAGAGGATTTATTCTGGGAGGGATAAAGAAGGTAAAGGAGTAATTGAAATACAAAATAGGTGTTAATGATAGGTGTTGATAGAAGAAAATAAGTTAGCAAAGTCATGTGAACAAGACATGGAAAGAGAGGGAAAGAGTGGTAATCAAAATGGAGGACAATGTGTCATGCTGTGAATTGCCGAACTCAATGTTGCGATCTGGAGGCTGTAAACTGCCTTAAGGAGAAAATGAGGTGCTGTTACTCCAGCTTGCATTAGGCTTTGTTGGATAGAAGCAAGCCCAGGATGGAAATGATACCAAGGGAGCAAGATAGTGTCTTGAAATGTCAAGTGATGGGAAGTTCAGGGTCCTTCATATGGACAGGGTGGAGGCATTCTGTAAAGTAGTCATCCAGTCTGCATTTGATCTTGCCAATGTAAAGGAGACTGCAATGTAAGCAGCAAATTTCATAGACTAGATTGAAAGATGTATAAATAATATGCTATGTCACCTGAAAGGTATGTCTGGGGATTGACATTGACCACAGGATGAAGCTTATATAAAGGCAAGTGTTACACTTTCTGCATGGGAAGGTGTCTTGGTGGGGTGAGGAAGTATTTGATGGAGGAATGGACCAGGATGGTACAGAGGCATTTTTTAGGGATTTCAGGTGTTGGAGAAGGAATGCTGTCTGCAAAATGTGGCACAGTGGTTAGCACTGCTGCCTCACAGCGCCAGAGACCTGGGTTCAATTCCCGACTCAGGCGACTGACTGTGAGGAGTTTGCACATTCTCCCCGTGTCTGCGTGGGTTTCCTCCGGGTGCTCCGGTTTCCTCCCACAGTCCAAAGATGTGCAGGTCAGGTGAATTGGCCATACTAAATTGCCCGTAGTGTTAGGTAAGGGGTAAATGTAAGGGTATGGGTGGGTTGCGCTTTGGCGGGGCGGTGTGGACTTGTTGGACCGAAGGGCCTGTTTCCACACTGTAAGTAATCTAATCTAATCTAAAAAAAAATGCTGACAGTAGAAGGAGAGAGCGTGTGTTTGTTGGTAGCATCCTGCTGGAGATGGCAGAAATGGCAGAGGATGCTCCTTTGAATACACAAACTATGAAGAACCCTATCATTGCTCTGGGAGAGAGCGGGTTGAGTGAGGGCAGAAGTGCAGGAAATGCGTTGGACTCAACCGAGCCCTGGGAACAATGGGATATCAAACTTTAGTTGAGGAAAAAGGAGAATATGTCAGCGGCACCCTGGTGAAGGTGGCGTCATTGGAACAGGGAAACTAGGACAGTTACTAAGATCCAAACTGGCTCCCTGAATGTCTGGGAAGCTTGCGCAACTTTATTATTAAATTATGGAAAGTTACAGACTGTCCAATTGACTGTGTGCTGCCTGGCTGTGAACAGAGAACAATGTAAATGCCACTCTGTTGGCCTGACAACCAAGTCTTGTACAACATGTAATAAAAGCTTTGCACTGTTGGTGCACAAAGCAGATCTAATATACAACCCACACCTGCAGACCATGAGCTCTCTCTGATACTAAAAGTGCATAGAGTTTGCGTTGGAGTAGATTCTGGCTGGACAGGGGATAAGGGGGTTGAAGGCCTCCTAATGGTATCAGAGGTTGGGGATGTGAGGAGTGAGTGGAAGAATCAAAGGCTGGTTGGGATCAGGCGAGTGTTCCCAGGCTCCATGTTGGGATTAGAGACCTTGAGCAAAAGGTCAAACCCAGCTGTTAATTTTAAACAGTAAAACTCCCCAATCTGCCTCCCTATTGTATTACAGTTCTGAAAGTACTACCAGATACAAAATTATGCACGAGAGAGATATCCGGTCATTTGCAAATTTTGTTTTCTTGTCTTTGATAACATAAAAAGCATAAAAGAACAGGGGTCGGCCATTAAACCCCTCAAGCCTGTTCTGCCATTCACTATGATTATGACTGATCATCTAATTCATGTTCTTGTTCCCACTTTCTCTGCATACCATTTGATCCCTTTCACCCAAAGAACTATATGTAACTCTTTCTTGAAAACAGTGTAATGGTCTCATCCTCTTTTTATGGCAAAAAATTCCACAGGTTCACTGGATGAAGAAATGTTTCCTCATCTTAGTCCCTAATGGCCTACCTTGTATCCTTAGACTGTGACTCCTGGTTCTAGCCTCCCAATCATCAGGTACATCTTTCCAGCATTTACCTTGTCTGGTTCTGTTAGAACTTTATAGGTTATTATGAAATTTACCCTCATTCATCTAAACTCAGTGAATATTGCCCTAATTAATCCAATCGCTCTTCATATGTCAGTGCTACCATCCCAGAATCAGTCTGGATAAATCTTATTGAACTCTTTCCATGGACAAACATTTTTTTCTCAGATAAGGAGAGCACAATTGAAAACAATACTCGAGGTGTAGTTTCACCAAGGCCCTGTACAATTGCAGCAAGGCATCCTTGCTCCTGTACTTACATTCTTTCACTATTTAGGCCAATACTCCATTTGTCTGAAGTAAAAACTGAAAGAACTTTGGATGCTGTAAATCAGAAACAAAAACAAGAATTGCTGGAAAAGCTCAGCAGGACCGGCAGCATCAATAGAGAGAAATGAGAGTTAATGTTTCAGGTTCAGTGACCCTTCCTCAGAATTCAAATTTGTCCTATTTACTTCCTGCATGCTTACTTTCAACAGCTGGTGTATGAAGACACTCAGACCTCGTTGCACTTCCCCCTTTCCTAATCTATCCCTGTTCAAAGATAGTAGTCTGCCTTCCTGTTATTGCTGCCAAAGTAGATAACCTCAAAGTTGGCATAGTGGCTCAGTGGTTAGCACTGCTGCCTCACAGCACCGGACTCTCGGGTTTGAGTCCTACCTCAGGCAACTGTCTAGTTTGGACATTCTCCCTGTGTCTGTGTAAGTTTCTTTTGGGTGCTCTGGTTTCCTCTTGCAGTCCAAAGATGAGCAGGTTAGGTGAATTGGCTATGCTAAATTGCCCATAGTGTTATGTGCATTTGACAGGGGTAAATATAGGGTAGTGGAATGGGTCTGGGTGGGTTACTCTTCAGAGGGTCAGTGTAGATTTGTTGGGCTGAAGGGCCTGCTTCTATACTGTAGGAAATCTAATCTAATTTCTGCACATTATACTTCATCTACCAATCATTTGGCACTCATTCAACTTGAAATCACATTGAAATATTTCTGTATCCTCCTTATAGGTCACCCTTTCAGCCAACAATAAAATCAAAATACATACCGGATCCAGAAAAGAAGGCAAACTATGCATTATTACTAATCACATGCATAAAATTGGTTAGCTGTACGTTAATGATTAGCAAAGAAAGAATACAGCTTCTGTTATGAACACAATTAACAACTAAGCATTTCAGTGACACGTTTTATATACCGTCAATAAATGTTACTGAGGCACCTACAATACATAGTGAGGCAGAGACTGCACATTAAATGGTGTCAACAAAATGGAAGCAAATTGAATTGTGCTTGCTTTTAAATCTTCCCACACTGAGCACAGACTAAAAAGCTTCCATTAACTATAAAGACTAGAAATCTTCCCTGATCCTACTCGTTCATCAGCTGCCTTCCCCATACTTCCTTCATAATGTGGTATATAATGCACTGCTCCTGATGTTAAAGCAGGACAGCCTCTTGATTGGCACCTTTTATTCTCTCCCACTCGTCTCTTGCTCCATGGGACCATGGTATCAACCTAAATCCAATTTTAAATCAAAGAAGTGAATTTTAAAGAATTGACATACCTGCCTTGCAGTTAGATTGCATACAACATAATATAAAATAGTAAATATGTTTAAAAGTTAAAGGCTTTGGAGCACACCTATTAATGCCCTTTCATCCTGAAAATTCCAGGGACTATATGAAAATACTCATTACTGCAAGACAATTGGTTGTCAGTAACCCAAACATATTAACATACCTTTGAGTTTTTTCTCTCTCTCTTTAACATGCACATAGCCACACACACGTTGCATCAGTCAACCTTAAGGAGGGAGAAACTCATTAGCTGAGAGCAAGATTGACTAGCACACAGGATAGCGGGGCAGAAATGGTTACGCAAATTTTGGCAATAATGTTCAGACAAGAAAGAATGAAACAAGCAGCTGTGTGGAACAGGAAGTAGCTGCAGCATAAATAACATCTAAGCCTGTTTTTAATATATAAGACACAATGTTTGCAAACGTCAGCTCTGTTGGACGTTTATCTTTGGCGACGACATTTGCCACCTCAACCACACCCCCACCACCAAACATAACACTTGCAGCGCACATACACTCGATAATACAGCAGCAGGAAGGATGCCTCATTAAAAGGGATGGTCAGGTTAGTTGGTATTGAATTTTACCCGACTCTTGCAAAGAAGTAGTATCTGGTATTTTCCAACATTGTTTAATGTTGTGAGGTCTTCAGCGGGTGGGTTGGCAGGTGTTATGGGATTTCAAGAACTTGCTTCCCAAGCTCGGTAGGAGGCATGTACCCTGAGCTGGCAGGGAGAAGGAGTAAGAAGCACGGTTATAGTCAGCGGAGACTTGGCCTGAGGGAGTCAAAGGCCGAGTGAGTATAGCAAAGAATTTGTCTCCCACGTTCGGGGCAGAGAGGAAAAAAGGAGCTTTAACTGATCTTTAATGCAAGACTTAAACTCTTCAGAGCAAGAGACAAGTGGGAGAGGATAAAAGATGTTAGTCAAGAGGCTGTCGTGCTTTAACGTCAGAAGCAGTGACATTACAAATCACAATATGAAGGTAGTGTGGGGAAAGCAACTGATCAATGAGTAAGACTAGATAAGATTACTAGTCTTTATAGTTAAAGGGAACTTTTCAGTCGATGCTTAGTTCTCCAGTCTTTCACTTCTCTTTTTTTCTTAAAATAGTTTTAGTATACATTTGGTACAATTTTATTTAAGAAATTACAATAAATTGTATCGATCAGGGAAACTAGAGTGATTAAGTATAGCAGTAATGGCAGGATGGGTGATGTGCTATTACTGCAGTATGTGAGAGCTACTGTACATCAAGGTGATCCACAGAGAACATGCCTGTATAGTTATGGTTTGCAGTTTGAGGATCCAAGCTCAGGAGCTGGAGTCAGAGCTGCAAACATTGTGCCACATCAGGGAAGGAGAAAGTGACCTAGTCATTTTACTCCTGGAGTAAACTTTCCCCATTCCTGAAGAAGGGCTTATGCCCGAAACGTCGATTCTCCTGTTCCCTGGATGCTGCCTGACCTGCTGCGCTTTTCCAGCAACACATTTCCAGCTCTGATCTCCAGCATCTGTAGATCTCACTTTCTCCTCAAAGATTTTACTCCTGGAGCCCATCACACCCTTTAAAAACATGTAATTCAAATGTGGCCTGCGATCAAGGAAAGGAGGGTGTTTCTACAGGTGAGGCAGGTGTGAGGACCTGGCAGCAGGCTTCTGTATGAGGAGCCCTGGCCTCTGTACTGGTTGTATCACAGCAGGTAATGAAGGTTAGCAAGAGTCAGATTGATCTACTAGTTGCATGCATGGAACGCAATGAAAAAGATAAACTCTAGAAAGATGGTGCCTGTGACAGAATGAAGAAGGGGAAAACCAGTTATGGGTCATGAAGGATGTACTTCACCGGATCACGGGGGTTGTGGGAAGGGTAGCATCCAGCACGTTAACACCCTGATGAGGGCCCATGGATAAGTTGTCTATATCAAGATTGCAAACATCTTATTCCTGATATTCATTCACATTTCAGTATGTCCATGCCTGATGTTTGACCAAATTAACCCAGCAGCTAAATGACCATTGCTGAGGTTTCAAGGAGGAGGAGAAGAAGAAATGCCTAGTGACAGGACTGAGGCAAAGGGGGCTGCAGCTGTGGATGAAGAGGCAGCATCTGAATAGGTAACCAGGGTCTTCAGCACCTTCGAGCAGGGTCCTGGCTTTTGCCTGAAACGTCGATTTTGCTGAAGCTCCTCGATGCTGCCTGAATTGCTGTGCTCTTCCAGCACCATTGATCCAGAATCTGGTTTCCAGCATCTGCAGTCATTGTTTTTACCTCACTGAAGACATTACATCTACCTGCAGATGAGGGAAGCGAGTGCCAGAGACATCTTCACATGTCTGGGGAAGTTGTGACCTACATCTGCCACCTCCAGGTGGCAGAGCTGCAGGATGGTGCAATGCCAATGGTCCTGAAGATCAGAGGCATCGAATTTCTGAGTCACCAACTCCCTTCAAGCTTCTACCAGGGAAATGTGTGGCATCTCCCAATCAGCCGCCCACAAGTACAATTGGGGATTCACCGATTTGTCCTTCAAAGGAACCAGACAGTTAATGTGCCCAAAACATTCAATTTACAGTCGGTCAGTTATTTGCTACTAATTGTTCATTAATACATTCCCTTGGCACCAATACAGCTGTTTGGTTTCCTAGCTACAGCATCAGTATGGAGTTTTACAGAATTACATGAGGGCTGTGCTTATATGACATCGAGTTCAGCTTACCACAGCTATCCATCTGTTACAGAGGTTAGATAGGTTTAACTGCACTGATTGACACATGAAATCTAATCATTTAGGTTTTGCTTTCCAAAGGTCATGTTCCTCTCAGAGGGCAGCAGGCAATAACACCCACCGTGCATTTTCTCCTGCTGCACGTGATGTGCACGTGAGCATGTAAAGTGATCAACACCATGCCAAATTGTCTACAGGAAAACATAAATAGCCAATACCCTTAACATATTGAAAGTGACCATAGAGCTGTGGTACGCAGTGCAATATTGGTTTCAAGTGTTAAGTTGTCCAAAAGCTTAACACACCACGCACCTGATGTGATTTTAGTGTTGTTGGTCTTCCGACGCTACATTTTAGTGGCACCAGGGCAGCTGCAGTTAGTTTGAGGAAGCTTGCTGACTGCTTTAGTAGCTTGCCTCAGATGATTTTAGTGAGTGAGTATTTTCTGATGGTATGGGACTTGGAGGGCACCAGCCTGTTGGGTGACAATTGTATAGCTCCAGGTTCCTGGCAGAGGGACAGGTTCAATGTGTGCCATGTCTGGGTATTCTGAGATGACAATCCTTGAGTGCTTGTCTGTTGCTCTTCCTACCTTTCAGTTGACGATGGCACCACCATCACCCCTTGAGGGTATGTTGTGCCCAGAGATGGATCAGGGTCCTTTGGTCCCTTCTTGCTGAGCTTTGAATGAGCTTGAGAATTGGTATAAAGGCCCCTGCATATATCCATAAGATAGTGATGGTTCTGCTGGACCTGGCTCTCCACACAGTCATGTATTTGCAATAAGGAGCTATGACATGAGACAGGACTTGGACAGATCCCTCTGCCCTTCACTTCAGTCTGCACTTGATCTCTGGCACCTCTACCAGATGGTCTCCTGCTTGTCTCTGCATCTCCACCAACTCATTAATATCCAAGTCCAGAGGCTGATGACCTACACTAGGCTCTGCCTATTCTCCAGCAGTCCTTAAAGTATCAGTGAATGTCAACTGTTCCTTTCTATTCTAGTTGTGGGTCCTTGTCAGTGCAGTGCTCACCAGAACATGACCCCAAGCCTCCTTTAGATAGATTCTCCACCATGGAGAATGTCTCTAAACAGGTTGAGGGTGGCAAGAAAGGCCTTGTCATACCATCCTCTGAGATTCATATCTGCTCCTCTTCAAAAGAAAAAGAATTGAAAAATAAAATGGAACAGTGTGGAAACAGGCCAGTGAATGTGATTTTGAGTTCTAAGTTACTTATCATTTAATTCTCCAGGCCCATTCTGACCTCAGCCCCCTACTGTTTTAATTGAGTTCAACAAAAATACTTACTCATGAATAGATGCTCACTCACATTTGGCTTCAGTTTCACCAGACCAACTTAGCTCTTGACCTCATTGCACCATTGGTTCAAACAAGGACAAAAAAAGCTGAGTTCCAGAAGTGAGGGGTCAGGAACAGTTGATATCAAGGCTGATTTTCATTCAACGTGGCAGCATGGAACTCTGGCAAAATTACAGTAAATGGGAATCAGAGGAGAACTCTATGCTGTTTGGGGTCATACTATACAGAGGAAGGTGGTGATGGTTATTAGAGATCATTTCAGCTTCAGGATATTTCTGCTGGACTTCTTCAAGGAAGTATCTCGGCCTTAAACATTTTTAGTTGCTTCATTATTGACCTTTTCTCCAATATAAAGTCAGAAATGATGTTTCTGGATAATTGGATAATTTCCAGCACCACTCGCGACTCTACAAACCTATATTCAAATACAGCAAGACCCAGACAATATCCAGTGTTGGATTGACAAGTGGCATTCATGCAACACAAGTGTCAGGCAATGACCATCTCTGACAAGAGAGAATCTAACCATTGTCCTTTGGCATTATCACCACTCTCAACATCCTGAGGGTTACTACTGACCAGAAACTGAACTGGGCTAGCCATATAAATACTGTGGCCACAAGAGGAGGTAACAGGCTAAGTATCCTGGTGGCTAAGTATCCTGCAATCACCTCCTGACTGCACAAAGCCTGTCCAAGACACAAATCATGAATGTGGTGGAGTAGTTCCAATTTTCCTGGTCAAGTACAGCTCCACCAACATTCAAAAAGTTTAAGACCATCCAGGTCAAAGCAGCCTGCTTGATTGGCACCACATTGACAAACATTCACTCCCTCCACCGCTGATGCACATTAGTAGCAGTGTACACCTCAGAAATTCACCAAACTTCCTTTGACGGCATCCTACCATTTGAAAGGACAAGGCCAGCAGGTACATGGAAACACCATCACCTACAAGTTCATTTCTGAGGCACTCACTCATCATATCCCTTCAGTGTTGCTGGTTCAAATCCCAGAACTTCCTCCCTAAAGGCATTATGGTTCTACCTACACCAGATGGACTGCAGTGGTTCAGAAGGCAATTTTGCCCCCACACCTTCTGGATGAGCAATAAATACTGGCTCAGCCAGAGACACCAACCTCCCCAAATTAATTTTTTAAATGCTCTGACTGATTATTTTGTAATTTTCTAAATGTCCTGTTATTACCTCCTTAATGATAGATTCCAGCAAATAACAGTTGTTAGGCAAACTGGCCACACAGTCCCTGCTCTTTGATTCAGTACTTTCCTGAATAAAAGAGTTGAATTATTTCTAAAGCTTCCAATATTTTCTCAAGAAATGATCACCTTTCAAATGTGAGTTCTGATACTGTCTCTGCCTCTGCATTGAGCAAACCTTCACCCTCTCCCCTTACCCTCTCTCTTCTGTCCTTGCTAATAACAGGAAATAGATACCTTCCAATCACAATACATAATATGAACCAATCTACAAAAATATGTCTACAAAAAACAAACTTTTTAAGAATTTGAACAGAGCTGAAATCAATCTTTATAAATAAGCCATGCTTCTGTTCCGCAGAGAGTTCCTATTTTTATTTCTCAGCTGTAGAACCTCCATCTCTGAGCTGGTTCGACCTTATGTGGTAGATATAAATATAATTTTAAGATCTCATATCTAAATATAGTGGTGTAATGTGTCAGGCACTGTAACAACCAATAATGGTAAAAGGTTGGGTTTATTAGTGATGTTCTTGCTCCAAAAACCTTAACATTCACAAGTATTAAACTTGAAGTACAATCAAAATATTCACAGCAATACATTATTTTCTATAATGCTTTTAAAGTCAAAAGCTGCTGTGCAGTTGATTTACAAAACATTACTCGAGTGAACTTCATTCTGTCCAATTTGACAGCAATTTGGAAAACAAGTTTTTAAGAGTATTCTAGATGATGTATTTTAAATACTTTGCTAGCTTTCTCAGGCCTTCTGCCTATTAAAAAAAGAGACACAATTAATAGTGATCAAATTATCAGCTGCCAAATAGGATCTTAGTTCAGAGTGACAGACAATTCCATGTGGAGAAGCACTAGGGCAGCCAGATCATGTAACGTCAGCCTTGAATGCATTGCAAGGAGTCAACTCCGAGTGAAAGGAAAGGAAAGGACAACGTGAACTTACGGGTAACATTCAGCTTTTATGTCATTTTTTAAATGTCTCTATCCTGGGAAAATGTTTTGTGTTTTCATGAGAAAAATTGATTGAAATTGTAATACTTGCTCTGCATGGTTACTGAAATTATTATAATCTACAGCATTCACAGATATGTTAGTTAAACTTGCACCTTTTATACACTGTATAGAATAATCTATCTGTAAAACATTGCAAAATTTATCTTTTATAAATTTCAAACATTATAATTCTGCACTGTCAATTTGTCAGACAATTTCATCAATAAGAAAGGCACAATTGGTAATCTGTGGCATTGCATCACATCTGTTGAAATATCTGTGGAAAGTTTATTACACACTGTTAAATTAAAGTAAATGTAAGAGCAATTTTTTTGAGTTAATTGGAGGTTGGCTAATTGCTAATACATATTCTGGACTAAAGTATTCACTTCAGTAGCATTTGTCTATTATTAGTCAAGATTCAATTACACAAGGAACGTTTGGTGTCTGCAAGATTCACTTGTGAGAAGAATTTGAACACTTTAATTGAGAGAAAAAGTGCAAAATGAAGACATGTAAGAGATCTGCCAGTACTGTTTGCAATGTATTAACATTTTGGGATTGGTTGATACTTGCTACTTCTTAAGGTTGATTGTACAGTAAGAGAATGTAGCCAGAATAACTGAGAGGTTATTCAGCTTGGGAATCACCCAGGATAGCCTTACACTTTCATTAATGCAGAGGGAGATCAAATGGAATTGATTTCCAACTAGTGAAAGAAGCTTTGCATTTGGAAAACTGATGTCTGGAGAGTTTACATCACATGCATATCTTTTGACACAAATATTAAATTTAATTAAAAGCTGAAATGATTGCGAGAAGAATGTAATGTAGGCAATGTCAACTGATCAGAGATTTTTGCACAGTTTACCCAGCAGCCACTGGATAGGCAGTTAAATTTACTCTTGGGATTTTGCCAGTCCACTGGAGATGGAGTAGGATGCAGGAGTGGTTGGAAAATGGCTGCACAAGGACTTGGAAAGGAAGCTTATCCTATTTACTCTGCCACAATATATTCCCAAAGGCATAAATGGCAACAGTGGGGGATTTCCACTCACTCAAGGCAGGGCAGCCAATTAACATAATTTAAAGGCCAAGCCATAGCCATTTATCCCACTGGCATTTTGCCAGCAGTGGCACATTGCCTTACTCTGTGGAGAGGCCCCTAGCTACATGGATTTGGCCTGCTGGTTGCTTCCTAGAGTGGAGGAAGAAAGCTGAGTTTATAAAGGTTCCATGTCTCAAGGAAGGAAGCCCTTGGGAGCAACAGCCTCCTCTGCAGCTCTCCTGCTCTGATGTCACCCCTGAACGGGGTTACCTACTCAAACACTGGAGCCTCAATGTGGAGGTAACCTGTCCTTCTGCCTGCAGCATCAACAGTGGCCACCACTATTGGTTTTGTTGCTGAGTTTATAGAGCTGCTGGTCCAGACAGTTAACTATCCTCAATGGGATAAGGGTCCTGGCTGCTGCCAAGAAGATTGCCACCACATTCCCAGTGCCAGGAACATTGTCACATACTCTTGGTGTCAGTGGATCACTATACTTCCAATGCCAGGTAGATTGCCGATCTGCTCACAGTGCCCAATCCTACTGTCTCTTCTAGGGGCTCAAGATGCACATTGAGTCTGGGCACTGGGGGATTATTTTGTGGTAGTAAACTCTCGCTCATGCCTTCAGCTTTACTGATCATGTGAGAAAGGCACCCAGCAGTTATTAACCTGATTCTTCTCTGATGTTAGCATTGCAGGCTTAGATTAAATCAACTTGGCCTGATTGCAATCCTAACCATGAGCCTGAGAAGGGAGAGGTCCACTAACCCCACCCTTGATTTGTCTGAGTACCAGGGACTTCATTTTAACCACTGTTTTCTTGCCTTGCAACATTACAACCAGCTGCTAGGTCCTGCTGGCTCTGAGCAGGTTACTGGCTAGGAGCATGTGAACGAGCTCCCAAAAGTAAAATTAATCTGGCTTCATAATACCAGGTGGCTTTGGTAGGAGGGATGCAACACCATATGCCCTGTTCTCTTCATGTCACACATGGGAGTGCCACCACCAGCCAATTCCCCTTCAAGCCACTCACCATCCTGACTTGGAAATGTATCGTTGTTCCTTCACTGCCGGTGGGTTAAAATCCTGAATTCCCTCCCTAATGCGCATTGTGGGTCAATCCATAGCACAGACACTGCAGCGGCTCAAGGCAGCAGTTGACCACCACCTTCTCAAGGGTAATTAGGGCTGGCAATAAGTGCTGGCCCAGCCAGTAATGCCCATGTGTGAATATATGTTTATATATACTTTTAAAAATCGGAGTTTAATCTATTGCTGGAATTTTATTAAAACAAAAGTTGGTGGAGTTCATTTACCGTTGGATTTCTGGTAGTTTTTATAAACAGGTGGCCTTCTGATATTACTCCATATCATTAGTTGTGTTAATGCTGATACGAAGATTAAATACGTCTATTAGCTGTAGTGCCTGGCATTCAACTTTTCGTTAAGCAATCTTCCCAAGGGCCCCTCTATCTTTATCTACATTCCGTACTCTGCTCCACATTGTTGGCAGCAATTTTACATTCTTCCTTGCTCCGACTTGGCAATGACACTGGCACAACGGATTAAACCATCCTCAATGGATTCGGGACAGTGTAGGCTTGCCTCCTGAATTAGGAGTTGAGACTTCAAGTCCTCAATCAGGAGTTTTAATCACCACTTAGATTGAGAAAATTATCAATATTGATGCAGTGTTGAAAGCCCATTCTTTTGATATAACATTAAACTAATCAATGTAACATTAATGAATCAATGTAACAATTCCAAGATAGCATACAAATCAGAGCAGCAAGTTCACTTTGAGATTGAAGCAACATTCCTACCACAACTAGGGGCAATGAAAATGACAGTTAACTAGGTGTTTAATTGATTGCAGTATGTAAAATACTAACTCTATTTCCTTACAGAATAACCAATCAGTACAATTAAAACAGTCCTGATATTTACCAAGGTGGGTTTTGGAATAGTGTGAGGGGTTAAACCCAATGGTTCTACTCACCAGAAGATAGAGAATGAGAAGGCATAGACTGAAAATAGTATGCAAAAGAAGCAAAAACAATGTGGGAAAATTAGTTTTTCACACAGTGTGTAATTAGAATGCACTGCTTAGAAACATGATGGAGGCAGATTTAAGCAAGGAATTCAAGAGGCTGTTAGATGACAATTTACATAGAACCATATGAAGGGTTATGTGGAGGAAGCAGGAACATGGAATCAAGTCACAATGCTCATTCAAAGAGCTGGTGCAGTCACAATGGGCTGAATGATCTCCTTCTGCATTGTAACAATTCCATGAAGGATGGATTGCTCAGATGCCATGAAGATTTCACCCCACGGATGTCCTTTTTTTCAGATTCACTGCCCAAATGTGAACAGATTTTCTCCAGAAACGTTCACGTTATGAATCAGTTGGGTTTGGAGTTGAGAGTCACCATTGTAGCTATCGGGGAGGCAAGGGTGAATACAACATGTTTAAGGGTGGTTCAGCATTGAACACGATGGCTGGAGATTCATGAGGTAGCAGAGAGATTCACTGGAGGCTTGGAGACTGGGAGAGAGGGGAGTAGAATTGATGATCATGGTGGTATTGTGAAAGAAGGGCATTAGTGACCGTGGTGGGGCAGAATCAGGAGTCTGGGGAAAGGGAGAGGGACACCAATAAGAGATTGAGTGATCACAGTGAGATGGAGGATTGTGAAAGTGTAGGTGGTGTTCAATGTTTTTGTTCTACTGACCCCTGAGGAAACACTTCTGTTTCTCCTGGTGTACAAACTGTGCTACAAAGGCATTTAGCTAATGAATTTAGCCCTTCTTGAATATGATAGGTTTCCTGAGCCTTGGGAAACTGGGCTAGTAATTAAAAAGATACAGCCAAAGGAAGACATTGTTATGGACCAGGCCATACCTCCTCAAAACATTTCAAGGTATCCCAGATCCTAACTTTTCTAGTTATTTTAAGCAGGCGTAAGTGGATATTCCATGAGTGATGCTGTTGGCCCAATCACTCAGTTTTCAACAAAATAGAATTTGTTTATACAAGAACAAAAAATAACAGAATGTAGAATAACATGACTTATCTGAAAACCCAAAAGTCTCTATTGCAACTTAATGATGCTGTTCCAAATATTTAAACATCCCCATAAACATCCCCCCCGCCCAAAAAAAAGGTAAAAACAAACACAGGTTTTTATAGGAGAGATGTCAGAGAGAGACAGGATCAGCATGGAACTGCTTCTTTGGGTCCCCAGCAGCTTTTCTGGGTTCCCAGCTAAGACTTAACCAGCAGCTATTAAAAAAAACAGCTTGCTAAAACCAAACCAAACCAAACCCTGAACTGGGGGAACTGGTCACTTCCCTTTCATTGTACATGTGTTTTAAAAAAACTCTTGAAAGCTTTCTCAAGTAGATAGTTTCAGATATATTGGAACCTCTACCTTTCTGACCCCTCTGAAAAATATCTAACAACAACATAACCTCGTTATAGGAGTAGCATTGTCACAATGTGCAGCATCATTCAAAGGTTTTATTGATTAAACTGACTCCAGATATGGATTGATCAGTTCCCACATCTCAGCTCTCTTAAAGCAAGAGGGATGGACTGGAGGTGTTAGGTTGCTTGTTTCTGATTTTTCACCTTTAAGTTTCTGATTTTTCACCACAAACGCATCCATTTTCTGGTGTTAAAATTATCCTTATTGCATATCAAGAGATATTTTAAACAGTTATGAGAACCTGCTACATTACCACAAGCCTTTCTTTTGGCTTATTTAGTGTTCAATTAAAGCTTCCTCAGCATATTTTAATAATTCTCCGCCCCTGTTTTGTTTTCTATTGAATTGTTTTCTGATGATAGTTTCAGAACACATCTTTTCCTATGTAAAAGAGGCAAGATTTGCATTTATATTGTAACTTGCATGAATTCAGAGAATTTCAAAGCACAATATATAGCTAATGAAGTACTTCAGCAGTGTAGTTTCTGTTGCTAGATCAGAAATGTGGCAGTCAATTTGCATACAATAACGGTAAGATCATGTTTTTGTGTTGCCAACAGAGAGATAAATATTGACCAGGGCACTTGGAATAACTCACCTGTTCTTCAAAACGGTAGCACAAGAACTTTTATGTCAATCCGAGAGGGTAGCATGGACCTCTGTTTAGTGTGAACATGAACGACAGCCTCTTATTCAGTGCAGCACTCCCTCAATACTGCTCTGTTGTGATCATACCTTGCACTGCAACTTGAACGCACAGCCTTCTGACTATGTCATACAGCATGGAAACAGATCCGAAAGTGCAAAGTGAGCTATAGGTGATACCAAAATCTTTAAACTTTAAAATGTGTGGCCACTAACTTCTGATACTGTGTATCCGGTCCAAACTTCCTCAATTGATCTCCTGTTGATGAACTGGTAATGATACGTGTATGCAATTCAATAGAATGTTCCTCTTCTATACCATCACCAGTTGTCTCTCTCTAATAAAAGAGCAACCCTGTGGTCCAGTAGGACTATGGTGATTTTATTTAGTCAATGGTCTAAGAGTCACCTCCTAAGCTTGAGGCAGTTATGGTACTGTAGACTGTAGACTGGGATTTTCCTCTTCAGTGCCAATTTTCCCTTGTGTGCAGTAAGGTGGGATTTCAAGTAAGTGTCCAACCTACTGATGATCCTGAAGGATTACCCTGAATAGTTCTTAATTAAATGCTTTAGGTGGGCCCCCAGCAATGGAGGAAGCCTTGTGAATGCAAAATCAACTTTCTGTCATACAAGAACTTAAAGAAGGGGCACTGAACTTCAGTGTGGCATGTTGACAGGGAAGTGGAATTCAAATGCCCCTTTGTTATTGAACAATTACCTATTGATTGGTAACTGACTGCTCTAGCAATGTCACTGGTATCCTGTTATAGATTTTTAACATATTGACTTTACATCCACCAATTTTGGTTCCCTACTATATATGACAAGACTTTTCAGACATACACGACAAAGTGCTTTATTAATTTTGTGTTTCGTAGAATCATTCTTTATGCTTGGCAGTACAAGTGACAGAAAGTGTGACGCATAAATCACTTGCTCACACTATTGACACATAATGGCACATTAATTTAGTTAGCACATTTAACCAGGGTGAAAATGGGCAGAAATGTTTTAAACAATTTTCCACAACCGCCCATCAGAATCCCATTAGGAGCTCCACTGGTCTTCAGAGGAAAATTCCACCTCACTCATTCCACTGAATATCTTATAGACTTTATGAAACATTCTCACATCAACCAATCAATTAGTCTTTTCTGTTCGGTTTTGTTTTAATAAAGTAGGACAATTCCATTTTTTACCACTGGTACAGTAATAAATATTTGCCTGAATATAAAATAGTCGAAAATTTTTGAAGTGAGTCAGAAATTAAACCTGTTAGCCTCCTAAGTGTACAGGTAAAGTAACCTGTGTCTTGGACTCATTGGACTTACTGACGTCTGAGGATACATTGAGGAGATTAGGTCTTTACTCCATTAGACCATAAGACATAGGAGTGCATGTAGAGCCATTCGGTCCATCGAGTCCACTCTGCCATTTAGTCATTGTTGATGGGCATTTCAACTCCATTTACCCGCCTTGAAGACATTTAACGTCCCGGCCTCCACTGCATTCTGTGGCAATGAATTCCACAGGCCCGCCCGGCCACTCTCTGGCTGAAGAAATGTCTCCTCATTTCCATTCTAAATTGACCCCCTATAATTCTAAGGCAATGCCTCACGGGTCCTGGTCTCCCCACCTAATGGAAACAACTTCCCAGCGTCCACCTTTTCTAAGCCATGCTTTACCTTGTAAGTTTCTATTAGATCTCCCCTCAACTTTCTAAACTCTAATGAATTCACAACTTTACAGTTGTGAAGAATGAAAAATGATCTCATTGAAATTTACAAAATTCTTATAAATGTATTCTAGGGTGGATGTAGATTGAATGTTTCCCTAACTGAGTGGTGTAGATCCAGGGAATATGATCTTGGAATAAGGATAAGCCATTGAAGGCGGAGATTAGGAGAAATATTTTTCACTCAGAGGATATTCTCTACCCCAGAGGGTTGTGGAAGCTCAATCACTGAGCTGGTTCAAGACAGAGGTTGTTAGGCTTCTGTTCACAGATGTCATGAAGAGGTATAGAGACAGTCTGGGAATATTGCACTGAGGAATGATCAGCCATGATCTAACTGAGTGACATAGCATGCACAACAGGTTGAATGGCCTCTTCCAATCCTATGTTTCTATTTCTTGTTTCTGAATTATAAACAGTCCCATTGCCAATTCACTAATAATGTAGCAAGCACACAGAATGCTGGAAAAATTCAGCAAGTCTGCAGTATCTGTGGAGAGAGAAACAGAGTTAACATTTTCAGTTCTAAAAGAAAGTCTGTTCTGAAGAATAATCATATCAAATTTGAAACATTAACCACAGATGCTGCCAGTCCTGAGTTTCTCCAGCATTCTCTGTGCTTTTGTCAAATTTTCAGCATCCGCAATATTTGTCTTCAATCAAAATGTACATCCTTAAAGACATTTAACCATTTCATTTAAACAGGACTAATCAACATTTATTTAGCAAGAATAATCCACATAATTTGACTCACTGAATGAGAAAAGGAGGTGAAGAAGTCAACGTGTCAGGAAGACTTCTCCACCTTCTGATATTGGCAGGCTTGCTGTGTTCCTCCAGCCTCCTGTTGTCTACTTTGAATTTCAACATCTGCAGTATTTTTGTCTTTAACATTATTGTCAAGTCAGCAAAAACATTAATTTGCATGCAGTCATTTCATTTGTATTTTCATATCCCTTCATGGCCTTGAACAGGAAAATGATGGCAGGGAGTGAGGATGCAGACAGCTCAATCTCCTTCTCCCGCTGCCTGCAAGAACAGGCTAGTTAGTAGCTCATCCATTAAAAAGAGCTCCAATTCTGCAGGTCACACACTAGGAAGGACAAGAAGGCATTGGAGATGATACAGAAGAGATGGATGTACAGACAGCTCTTCTATAACACAATGGTTGCATTCTTATGCAACCCTATGTTATAAAATATCATGCTTTAGAAACAGCACTTAAAGTGTTGGCGATGTAACCATGTTACAGCCAACACACGTTTTAAAAGTTTGCACTTTAGAAACAGCATCTCTAATTCATCAATCACATCACAGCAAATTCCCATTGACGAAATGTGCGTTATAGCAGAATGACCTGTGCCAGAATGTCTGAGGGATGAGAGATTGCAGTTACATGGATAAGCTGGAGAAATTGGGTTTGTCTTTTGAGAACAGACAAGCTTTAGAAGAGGTGTTTAAAATCATAAAGAGTTTACAAAGAGTAAAAAGGACCAACCTGTTTCCAATGCATGAAGTGCCAACAATCAGAGAGTAGTGATTTATGGTGATTGGCAAAAGAACTAAGATGGCATGAGGAATTTCTTTTTTATGCAACAAATGCACAGGATTTGGAAGGTACTGCCTGACAGGCTGGTGAGAACAAGTTCTAATAACAGTGTTCAAAAAGGGAATCAAATAAATATTTGAAGGCAAAAGCTTTCAACTTTACAAAAAAGATGTAGAAAAGAGCCAGAAAGTCGGACTAACTGCATGATATTTTGAAAGTGTTCATAGGCCTGAATGATCTTCTGTGCTTTGTTGTTTGTTGATTCTAAAAAAGATTTTGCAGACTGACTGCGATATAAATCTTCTTTGCAAATCAGCATTGATTTATATTTTTCTTTATAGTTTCCTTCAAGACAGTGTGTTCTATTACCGAGAATGTCAATAACTTACATTAAGTGAAAAATCACACAACACCAGGTTATAGACCAACAGGTTTAATTGGAAGCACTCTAGCTTTCGGAGCGACGCACCTTCATCAGGTGATTGTGAAGGGCTCGATCGTAACACAGAATTTATAGCAAAAATTTGCAGGGTGATGTAACTGAAATTATACATTGAAAAATTGATTGTCTGTTAAGCCTTTCATCTGTTAGAATACAGTGATAGTTTCACTTCTTTCATGTGTAAATCACAAAACCCTTTTTTTTAAAGTTGCATTCTCGGGTTAGCTGTTAACAATGGTGATAGCTAGACAATGTGTTGAAGGTGTTAACCCCCTGTGTTCTCTGTCTATGCCATGATGTTTAGATTGATTCTAATCTAAAAAGTGAGATAACAGAGTTTTACATAAATTCATGCAGTTTTTGAGCTCAGAGTTCTACATGAATGTATGCAGATTTTGAGCAAAGTGCAATGTAACTCTGCAAGTACAAATTCACCACACAAAATATATGTGTGCATGTGGTTCTTTGTCTGTCTTTGTGCGTGTGTCTGTCTGGGGTGGGGGTTGTGAGTGTGAGAAAGTGTGTGTGTGTGTAGTGAGTGCAGAGTGTCTTAAGTCTGTGAGGGGGTGTATGTGTGAGTGCGGGAGTGTGTGTGTGTCTATAAGGGTGTGTGTGGGTGTCTGTGTGCACGTCTGTGTGTATCTGTGTCCGTGTGTATGTGAGTGTGTGTGTGTGTGTAAGAATATCTGTGTGTGTGTGTAGTGCAATGGTGATCATCTGTAATGTGACATGAACCCAAGATCCCGGTTGAGGCCCTCCCTATGGGTATCGAACTTAGCTATCAGCTATCCCGAAGTCCACCTTGGAGGATGGTCACCCGAAGGTCCAAAGCTGAATGTCCTGGACCACTGAAGTGTTCCCCAACTGGGAGGGAACCCTCCTGTCTGTTGATTGTTGTGCGGTGCCCATTCATCCGTTGTCGTAGCCTTTGCTCGGTTTCCCCAATGTACCATGCCTCCAGGCATCCTTGCCTGCAACGTATAAGATAGACAACGTTGGCTGAGTCACATGAGTACCTGCCATGTACAAGGTGGGAGGTGTTCCCACGTGTAATGACCTGGTGTTGTGTGATTTTTAACTTTGTACACCCCAGTCCAACACCGGCATCTCCAAATCATCACATTAAGTGTTTATGTATCTTCTGTAGGTAACTTGGATCAGAGCTTCATCATTCACAGTGAAAATGTTATTTAAACAACTCTTCTGGCTGGTGGCTTTGGTTGGGCTCGGGCACTTTGATGAAACAACTGTGGAACCGGATGACACCGAAGCTGAACTTATCACTGAGACAAGCGAAGTTGAACCTATCACTGAAATAAGCGAACCTGAAGCTCCAGAAACCACTCCACAAGAATCGCCCAAAATAATTCATGGCTGCCCAAACTGGATGGCAGGAATACCTGGCAGTCCTGGACATAATGGCTTTCCTGGTAAACCAGGCAGAGATGGTCGTGATGGTGCAAAAGGAGAAAAAGGGGAAACAGGTAAAATGCAATACTTCAAAATGGATTTTAATAACCTGTTGATATTACTGGAAATCGGCATTGCAAAAACATTTGAAAAACTGATAAGAATTATTTTATTCTGTTTCAGGTTTTGCACTGAGAATTATTTTGCATTTGCATTGTAGTTCCATTTAATCTTGAAATCTGTACATTTTGGTTTTTGAATTAATTGCACAGAGTGTGGCTTGATCTTACCACTTCTGCAGTGCCAAGTTAGAAGTTTGCTTCTTCAATGTAACAGACATGTAAGTCACTGAGTGGGTAATGTGGGTTACCCCAATGGATTATTTTCATGCTTCCTATTGATGAGTCTTTAGTGATGGAATTCATCCTCTGTGAATTAAACCTTCATGCCCCAGTCTTATTCAGAACATCCAGCACTTTCTCTGTCACAGTAATGACTATGTTGGTGCTAGTCATTGGTATCTATATCATCTAAATGATTTGATTGATTACCGTTCCAATTTCCACATCTCTCCCAAATTTATATGGTTCATTTCTGACTTTCCACACCCTACACTTCTCCCTGTTGCATCATAACCACTCTCCCTTTTGCAATAGTCATCTATTATAATTGCATTAGTTCCTTCTACCCACTTTCCTTAAAGATTACACCCATTGCTCTAAAGATCCCCATTTCTATCACATTTACTCTAAATGCTGTATTTGCCTGTGTGGCTTATTAACACAACAGGTGGAATATCCAACCATTGGCTAATAAGGGGAAAGGTCAATGGTGACAGAAAGAAAGAACAAACATTTTAGATTAGATTAGATTACTTACAGTGTGGAAACAGGTCCTTCGGCCCAACAAGTCCACACCGCCCCGCCGAAGCGCAACCCACCCATACCCTACATTTACCCTGTTCCTAACACTACGGGCAATTTAGCATGGCCAATTCACCTGACCTGCACATCTTTGGACTGTGGGAGGAAACCGGAGCATCCGGAGGAAACCCACGCAGACACGGGGAGAACGTGCAAACTTCACACAGTCTGAGGTAGGAATTGAACCCGGGTCTCTGGCGCTGTGAGGCAGCAGTGCTAACCACTGTGCCACCGTGGTATTTTCCCATATGAACACTGTTGGCACCTTGTAGTATTTACCACTTGTACCAGTATGCTGTATTGGGTTGCTTGAGATAGTTCAGTGCCACCAATCATCAGTTTACCTTGATTTGACTTGGGCCTACCTAGTGATTGGTACATTACTATACAGTATTTGCAGAAGAGGCATTATTCTTGGATAATGTTTATTGAATAATAGCAATAATTACCACTACATTTGGTCAGACATAATTACCAGTTCCTTAAGAAGCTGGAACATGCACATGTATTCCTTCAGATGATTCGGAGTCTGTGTGGGTGGAGGTGAGGAACCACAAAGGCAAAAAAACCATAATGGAAGTTATGTACAGACGTCTGAACAGTGGTCAGGTCCAGGGGTGCAAGATGTACTGGGAAATAGATAGGGCATGTCAGAAAGGCAAGGTCACGGTGACCATGGGGGACTTCAATATGCAGGTGGACTGGGTGAATAATGTTGAGATTAGAGTAGTGCTGGAAAAGCACAGCAGGTCAGGCTGCATCCGAGGAGCAGGAAAATCGATGTTTCAGGCAGGAGACCTTCATCTGTAAAGGATGCTGCCTGACCTGCTGTGCTTTTCCAGCACCACTCTAATCTTGACTCTAATCTCCAGCATCTGCAATCCTCACTTTTGCCTGGGTGAATAATGTTGCTGGTGGATACAAAGAAAGGGAATTCATGGAATGCTTACAGGATGGCATTATAGAACAGCTTATGATGAAGCCCACAAGGGAGCAGGCTATTCTGGACTCAGTGCTATATAATGAGCCAGACGTTATAAAAGGTCTTAAAGTAAGGGAAGACTTAGGACATAGCGATCATAATTTGGTAGAGTTCAGTCTGCAGTTTGAAAGAGAGAAGGCCAAATCAAATGTAATGGTGTTACACTTAAATAAAGATAATTACATGGGCATGAGAGAGGAACTGATGAAAATCGAATGGAATCAGAGCCAAGCAGGGAAGACAGTAGAGCAACAATGGCAGGAGTTTCTGGATGTAATTGAGTATACAGTGCAGAGGTTCATTCCAAAGAAAAGAAAGATTATCTAGGGGAGATTAGACAGTCATGGCTGACAAAGGAAGTCAGGAAATGTATCAAAGATAAAGAGAGAGCCTATAAAGTGGCCTAGAGAACTGGGAAATCAGAAGATTGGGAAGACGACAAAAACAAACAGAGGATAACAAAGAGAGAAATAAAGAAGGAGAGAATCAAATATGAAGATAGATTAGCCAGTAATTTTAGAAATGGTAGTAAAAGTTTCTTTCAATACACAAGGAACAAACAAGAGACAAACATAGACATTGGGCCACTCCAAACTGATGCAAGAAGGCTAGTGCTAGGAGATAAG
This sequence comes from Chiloscyllium plagiosum, assembly GCF_037043375.1. Taxonomy (NCBI): domain Eukaryota; kingdom Metazoa; phylum Chordata; class Chondrichthyes; order Orectolobiformes; family Hemiscylliidae; genus Chiloscyllium; species Chiloscyllium plagiosum. The sequence goes on from NW_028270151.1 coordinate 69,788,840, forward strand.
GAAATAGCTGAAGAACTTAATAAGTACTTTGCATCAGTCTTCACAATGCAAGCCAGGAGTAATATCCCAACAATTAAGGAGAGTCAAGGGGCAGAGTTGAGTACGGTAGCCATTATAAAAGAGAAATTGCTAGAAAAGCTGAAAAGTCTAAAAATTGATAAATATCCTGGCCCAAATGGGCTATATCCTAGAGTTCTGAGAGAGGTGCCTGAGGAAATAGCAAAGGCATTGGTTGTAATTTTTCAAAAATCACTGGAGTCAGGGAAAGTTCCAGATGATTAGAAAATCACTGTTGTAACCCCCTTGTTCAAGAAAGGATCAAAACAAAAGATGGAAAATTATAGGCTGATTGGTCTAACCTCAGTTGTTGGCAAAATTCTAGAATTCAATGTTAAGAATGAGATTTCTAAATTCTTGGAAGTGCAGGGTCAGTTAGAACAAGTCAGCATGGATTTAGTAAGTTAAAAATCACACAACACCAGGTTATAGTCCAACAGGTTTAATTGGAAGCACACTAGCTTTCGGAGCGACGCTCCTTCATCACCTGATGAAGGAGCGTTGCTCCGAAAGCTAGTGTGCTTCCAATTAAGCCTGTTGGACTATAACCTGGTGTTGTGTGATTTTTAACTTTGTACACCCCAGTCCAACACCGGCATCTCCGAATCATGGATTTAGTAAGGAGAGGTCATACCTGACAAACCTGTTAGAATTCTTTGAAGAGGTAACAAGTAGGTTAGATCAGGGAAACCCAATGGATATTAACTATGTAGACATTCAAAAGGCTTTTGATAAGGTGCCTCATGGCAGTTCGAGGTGAGCTACTGGCATGGATTGAGGATTGGATGTCTGACAGAAGGCAGAGAGTTGGGATAAAAAGTTTTTTTTTCAGAATGGCAGCCAGTGACAAGTGGTGTCCCACAGGGTTCAGTGTTGGGGCCACAGCTGTTCACTTTATGTATTAATGATCTGCATGAAGGGACTGGGAGCATTCTGGCAAAGTTCACCAATGATACAAAGTTAAGTGGATAAGCAGGTAGTACTGAGGAGGTGGGGAAGCTGCAGGAAGATTTAGATAGTTTAGGAGAGTGGTCCAGGAAATGGCTGATGAAATTCAACGTGAGCAAATGTGAGGTCTCGCACTTTGGAAAAAAGAATACAGGCATTGACCATTTTCTAAATGGTGAGAAAATTCATAAACCCAATGTACAAAGGGATCTGGGAGTGCTAGTCCAGGATTCTCGAAAGGTTAACTTGCAGGTTGAGTCCATGATTAAGAAAACGAATGTAATGTTGTCGTTTATCTCAAGAGGGTTGAAATATAAAAGCAGTGATGTGCTTCTGAGACTTTATAAAGCTCTAGTAAGGCCCCATTTAGAACATTGTGTCTAATTTTGGGCCCCACCCCTCAGGAAGGACATACTGGCACTGGAGCATGTCCAGCGGAGATTCACAGGATGATCCCTGGAATGGTAGGCCTAACATATGATGAATGGTTGAGGATCCTAGGATTGTATTCATTTGAATTTAGGAGGTTGAGGAGCGATCTAATAGAAACTTACAAGATAATGCATGGCTTAGAAAGGGTGGACATTGGGAAATTGTTTCCATCAGAGAGGGAGACTAGAACCCGTGGGCACTGCCTTCGAATTAGAGGGGGTCAATTTAGAACAGAAATGAGGAGATATTTCTTCAGCCAGAGAGTGGAGGGCCTGTGGAATTCATTGCCATGGAGTGCAGTGGAGGCTGAGATGTTAAATGTCTTCAAGGCAGAGATTGATAAATTCTTGATCTCACAAGGAATTAAGGGCTATGGGGAGAGTGCCAGAAAGTGGCGTTGAAATGCCTATCAGCCATGATTAAATGGTGGAGTGGATTCGATGGGCCAAATGGCTTTACTTCCACTCCTATGTTTTATGGTCTTATGGTCTTCTCAAAGCCAGAATGGGATTCCACATCTCCACCAACAGTAGAATGGGTGGATCCAATGTAACATCAACATTAACCCCTTCAGAATTATCACATTATACAAAAGTAATGTAGACCTAGGTTTTACAGCAGTAATAAAAGCAAAAATCAATATTTATTTTCATTACTTTTCTGAAATCAACAGTAACTTTTGGAACACATATGTGAAGTCAAACAGCAAAGTCTAGACATACACTTTTCCACCGGGTGCCCAATTGAAGACCCCTGTCAACAGTCAATCCAAATCCACTAAACTGATTAGCACTAATCCTTTAATACTGTTAATCTTACCCTCCCCCTCACTGTTTTGATCACACAGCACTGCCCTTTGATGTGAAGGGCAGTGTTTGTCACTGGCCACCCGGGTGTTTTCCTATCTTCCTGGTGGTGGAATTCGAATAAAGATTTGTGAAAAAAAAATACTGTTAATCTTGCTGTTAAAATAAAATCCTTGGAGAAGTTACAACCTGTTGAATGTGGTGTAGTTTGACTTTTAATAGTGTACTGCATTCATAATTACAGCTGAGCAGCCCAGAGGCACTAAAAGTCTAATTTATATATTTGTCAAATATCAAACTTCCATATTATGATAGCAATCCCACATACTCTTAAAATAATTAATTACTTTAATCATATGTATATAGTTCAAACTTCATTTCACTCTGCAAAATATCAAACAATGAAAAATGCATGTTACTCCCATGTGTGTTGTCTTTGAGAATACTTCAATATGATTAGCTCTTTACTGTTTCAGGACAACACAGTGGCTGGACACCAGCGATCCACTTGGACATGATGCCAAATGGAAACTAGGCAGAAACTAGGCTGATACCCACAACCACAGTCGACAATGTATGCACATTAATCTGGAAATGTGCATGTGGGAGAAAGGGAGGGGAGAGCAGTGGGAAAAAGAGTGGGGTGGGGGGGGGGGGGTGGAGAAGGAAGGGAGAGGGGAGGAGAGATGCCCTGAAAGAGGGGAGAAAGGGAATGGGGAGAAGTGGAGGGGAGAGGTGCAGAGGAAAGCAGGGTAGGAGAGAAGGAGGTTGGAAGATGGAAGAGGAAGGAAGGGGGATGGTGGCAGAAGAGGAGAGGTGGAAGAATGGGAGGTAGTGAGAAAGAGAGGGAAGAAGGGGAAAAAGGGGACATGCAAGGGTTAAGGGAAATAAGGGAGGGCAACAGGGTGAGTCAGAGGTGGATGGAGAGGAGGGCATAAAAGGAAGGTGAAGGGAGGGGAGAAGGGGCAAGGTGGAAGGGGTGAATTGGAAGAGGAAGCAGGAGAGTGAGGAGAGAAGGGGCAGGAAGACAGAGTATGAGGAGAAGGGAATGAAAATCTCCTACGGGAGATCAAAACTCAGTTACTTCAATAAATCTCTCTCTTTGAGTATGATCCATTGCAATGACAACTATCTTCTCCCATTTAAAATAACGAGAGTAGATCTGTGTAAATACATTTTGTCTATAACATGTTTTTGAATTGAACTGCTGATTGTGATTTGCTCCATTAACTTTTCCAGGTAGAAGTTTACTTTTCCTAGACAATGTGATGAAAGGATTTTACGTCTGACACCTCTGCATACCATAAAAATCCTTTTTGATGTTCTACTATGTATAAGAGTGGTGTACAGTTGTGATTGGATTCCTTATAATAGCTGACTCCAAAAAACTTAAATAGATTCTCATACTTTTACTATCATGGCTCACCAGATTATTGCATCGCCTAACATAGCCCTGAGAACTGCTGACCATTAGGTGCCAGGCCTAGTTCTTTTATAGTTTATGCTGAGCTTATTTGGACAGCATCTATTTGTTTCAGTAACCTAGACCTGAAAATACACTTAATTCCAGAACAGGCCTCCTAGTTGCTGTTCAGCAGCACCTCTTGGAAATTGCACATCTATGGCCATGGGTTTGGCTTACTCACCCATCATTAGAACATAGAACATAGAAGATTGCATTGCAGTACAGGCCATTTGGCCCTCGATGTTGCATCAAACTGTGGATCCAACCTGAATCTATCCTACACTATTCCATTTTCATCCATATGTTTATCCAATGACCATTTAAATGCCCTTAAAGTTGGCATGGCTAATGCAGTTGTAGGCAGTGCGTTCCATGCCCCTACTACTCTCTGAATAAAGAAACTACCTCTGACATCAGTCCTATATCTATTACCACTCAATTTAAAGCTATGACCCCTCATGCTAGCAATCACCATCCGAGGAAAAAAGCTCTCACTGTCCACCCTATCTAACCCTCTGATTATCTTATATGTCTTAGTTAAGTTACGTCTCAATTTTGTTCTCTCTAACAAAAACAGCCTCAGGTCCCTCAGCCTTTTCTCATAAGACCTTCCCTCCATACCAGGCAACATCCTAGTAAATCTCCTCTGAACCCTTTCCAAAGCTTCCACATCTTTCCTATAATGCAGTGACCAGAACCGTATGCAATACTCCAAGTGCGGCTGCACCAGAGTTTTGTATAGCTGCAACATGACCTCATGGCTCCGAAACTCAATCCCTCCACCAATAAAAGCTAACACACTGTGTGGGAACTTTCAGGGATCTATGTACATGGACACCAAGATCTCTCTGCTCATCTACACTACCAAGAATCTTACCCTTAGCCTAGTACTCTTTATTTCTGTTGCTCCTTCCAAAGTGAAGCACCTCACACTTTCTAGCATTAAACTCCATTTGCCACCTCTCAGCCCAATTTTGTAGTTTACCTATGTCCTTCTGTAACTTGCAACATCCTTCGGCACTATCCACAACTCAACCAACCTTAGCGTCATCCGCAAATTTACTAACCCATCCTTCTACGTCATCATCCAGGTTATTTATAAAAATTACAAACAACAGTGGCCACAAAACAGATCCTTGCAGTACAACTCTAGTAACTGAATTCCAGGATGAACATTTCCCATTAAACACCACCCTCTGTCTTCTTTCAGCTAGCCAACTTCTGATCCCAAACACTAAATCACCCTCAATCCCAAGCCTCTGTATTTTGTGCAATAGCCTACTGTGGGGAACCTTATCAAACGCCTTACTGAAATCCATATACACCACATCAACCACTTTATCCTCATCTACTTGTTTGGTCACCATCTCAAAGAACTCAATAAGGTTTGTGAGGCACGACCTACCCTTCGCAAAACTGTGCTGGCTATCCCTAATCAACTTAATCGTCTCTAGATGATCATAAATCCTATCATTTATAAATTTTCCAACACTTTACCCACAACCGAAATAAGGCTGACTGGTCTATAATTACCAGGGCTGTCTCTACTCCCCTTCTTGAACAAGGGGACAACATTTGCTATCCGCCAGTCTTCTGGCACTATTCCTGTAGACAATGACAACATAAAGATCAAAGCCAAAGGCTCTGCATTATCCTCCCTGGCTTCCCACACAATCCTAGGATAAATAGGGGACTGACCTATTTTCACACTTTCCAGAATTGCTCACACCTCCCCCTTGCGAACATCAATCCCATCTAGTGGTAGCCTGTGTCTCAGTATTCTCCTCGACAAGATTGTCCTTTTCCAATGTGAATGCTGACAAAAAATATTCATTTAGCTCTTCCCTATCTCCTTGGACTTCTCTCACAACTCCCCACTACTATCCTTGATTGGCCCTAATCTTTCTCTTGTCATTCTTTTATTCCTGATATACCTATAGAATGCCTTAGAGTTTTTCTTGATTCTACCTGCCAATGACTTCTCATATCCCAGCTGGCTCTTCTTAACTCCCTCTTTGGGTCTTTCTTGGCTAACTTGCGAATGTCAAGTGCCTTAACTAAGCCTTCACATCTCATCCTAACATAAGCCACCTTTTTCCTCTTGACAAGAGATTCAACTTCTTTAGTAAACCACAGCTCCCTCACTTGACCATTTTCTCCCTGCCTGACAGATACCTACTTATCAAGGACATGTAGTACCTGTTCCTTGAATAATGTCCACATTTCAGTTGTGCCCATCCCTTGCAGTTTCCTTTCCTATCTTATGCATCCTAAATCTTGCCTAATCACATCATAATTGCCTTTCCCCCAGCAATAACTCTTGCCCTGCATTATATACCTATTCCTTTTCACCGCTGAAGTAAACACAACTGAATTGTGGTCACTATCACCAAAGTGCTCACCTACCTCCAAATCTAACACCTGGCCGGGTTCATTACCCAGTACCAAATTCAATGTGGTCTCGCCTCTTATTGGCATGTCTACATACTGTGTCAGGAAATTATCCTGCGCATATTGCACAAAAATTGACCCATCTAAAGCACTCGAAATATAGTATTTCCAGTCAATGTTTGGAAAGTTAAAGACCCCCATTACAACTACCCTGTCACTCTTGCTCCTATCCAGAATTATCTTTGCTATCCTTTCTTCTCCATCTCTGGAACTGTTTGAAGACCTATAGAAAACTCCCAACAGAGTGAACACTCCTTTACGGTTTCTAATCTCAGCCCACACTACCTTAGTAGACAAGTCTTCAAATGTCCTTTCTGTAACCATAATACTGTCCTTGACTAACAATGTCACATCTCCCCCTGTTTTACTATCTTCTCTGTTTTTACTGAAACATCCAAATCCCGCAACCTGCAACAATCATTTCTGTCCCTGCTCTATCCAGGTCTCCGAAATGGCCACAACATCGAAGTCCCAGGTGCCAACCCATGCTGCAAGTTTACCCACCTTATTCCGGATGCTCCTGGCGTTGAAGTTGACTCACTTCAAACCCCCTTCTTGCTTGCCGGTGAATTCTTGCAACCTTGAAACCAGATTTCTGATCTTACTACTCTCAATCTTCTGGACACTGGAACTACAATTTAGGTTCCCATCCCCCTGCTGAATTAGTTTAAACCCTCCCGAATAGCATCAGCAAATCTTCCCCCCACTCAAGGATGTTGGTACACCTCTGGTTTCAGGTGTAGACCATCCTGTTTGTACAGGTCCCACCTACCTCAGAATCAGCCCCAATCATCCAGGTATCCAAAACCCTCCCTTCTGCACCATCCCTGTAGCCACGTGTTCGACTCTTCTCTCTCCCTATTCCTCACCTCGCTATGTTGTGGTATGGGTAAAAACCAGAGATAACAACTCTGTTTGTTCTAGCACTAAGCTTCCACCCTAGCTCCCTGAATTTCTGCTTTAAATCCCCATCTCTCTTCCTACCTATGTCGTTAGTACCCATATGGACCACAACTTGGAGCTGTTCCCCCTACCCCTCAAAGATCCCAAAAACACAATCCAAGACATTACGAAGCCTGGCACTTGGGAAGCAACACACCAACCGTGAGTCTCTCTAGTTCCCACAGATCCTCTTATCTATCTTCCTAACTATGCAGTCCCCAGTGACTAATGCTCTGCTCCACTTCTCCCTTCCCTTCTGACTAACACTGTGCCAGAGACCTGTACCCCATGATTAACTAACAGACTCTTGTCAAAACGCAACCATATCCCAACCTAACCATCAAGTAGCAGAGATTAAGTAGAGCTGCATAATCACTTGGTAATTTGGTAAAAACATATCACCTTTAATGTAAAAGGAGTTGAAATTAATAGTATGCAACTGCATAAATTGTGGAGCATAGTGGACTTCATTTTACTTTCTCTTTTGTTTTAGGATTGCCAGGAGCAAAGGGTGATGAAGGCCAGCCTGGGGAACCAGGTGTGGATGGAGAACAGGGGCTTCCTGGCCTGCCAGGACACAAAGGAGAAAAGGGAGACAGTGGTTATTATTACCGCTCAGCATTCAGTGTGGGACTGACCACAAGAAATCCTGTCCCAAACATCCCCATCAAATTCTCCAAAATCTTTTACAATGATCAAAAACACTACAACGAAGAGACTGGCAAATTCAGCTGTCCATATTCAGGGGTGTATTTCTTTTCATATCACATTACTGTTTATACTAAGGATGTCAAGGTTGGCCTGTACAAAAACAACAAGGTTATAATTTTTACTTATGATCAATTTCAGAATAATAATGTAGACCAAGCTGGAGGTTCTGTTGCAGTACATTTGGATGAGGGGGATGAAGTGTGGTTACAAGTTTATGGAGACAATACATTTAATGGGATTTATGCTGACAACAATAATGATTCCACGTTTACAGGATTCCTTCTGTATCCAGACTTGCATTAAATAACTTTTATCACAACACTCTGAATCCCATATCAGAACCTGTAAACACATTATGTTAGGTTTGTCACGAATGATGATTTCTTCCAATTACGAGCTGATAACACTAACCAGATAGCAAATAGTAGTTAAACAATTTGCTTGTTATGGATCAGTAATCTCCATAATTATGTTCTATAAACAGTTTTCATATTTCCCTATAAGATTGTCAATGAATAACTGAATAAATCAGACATTTAAATATGTGTTTTTTAATCAGTCAATTCTGTGCATGATGTTACAAACTGAGTTTTAGCTGTGTATCATTAGCACAGTATAAGTGGTAACATGAACTGTAAGGCAGTCACATTTCAGGGATTATTACATATATGTACAGTAAAGATGGAAACTGCAGCTGTATTTCATCTATTAATAGACATCGTTGTAATGTTAACTATGACTAAAAGACATTAAATATTCAAGATGGTCCTGTCTCACACTATGAATTTACCTCAGGATTTCATTTTAATACTTACTGAATTGGTCACGGTCAGTGAACATTTTGAAGTTTTATGAAATAATGAACTGTAATAAAAAATTGTGTTTGTGTTATCCACTACTTTATTCATGTTTCATGTGCCTGATAACTAGTTGCAATGGATCAGGAGATGACTTTGCTACATAGTTTTGCAAATTTATAATATTCCCTTGTTTACAGCTGTTTGATACAAGGAATTTGCTTAACATTAAACAGAAGACTCTGCACAGTCTCTCTGACCTATCACCTTTACCCCTTCCTCCATTCACCTATTGCACTCTCAACAACCTTCTCTCCAGCCTCACCCTCTACTGTTTATCTCTCCAACCCCGAGGCTTCCAGCCTCATTCCTGATGAAGGGCTCCTGCCTGAAACATTGATTTTCCTGCTCCTCGGATGCTGCCTGACCTGCTGTGCTTTTCCAGCACCACTCTAATCTTGACTCTGATCTCCCGCATCTGCAGTCCTCACTTTCGCCATGTTAAGGAAGCAGTGGAGATGAAAGCTGAAATCATTATATTTCCAATATAATAAGCAATCAACAGAGAACAAGTCAAGTCACATTCAGCAAAGGACTCATGGACTGGAAGATAGTAGGCTGATATTAAGGCTTGGGTGAACTTAAGGCGTGGATCGGTACCTGGGACTACGATATTGTGGCCATCACGGAAACGTGGATAGAAGAGGGACAGGAATGGTTGTTGGAGGTTCCTGGTTACAGATGTTTCTGTAAGATTAAGGAGGGTGGTAAAAAAGGAGGGGAGGTGGTGTTGCTAATTGGAAATGGTATAATGGCTGCAGAAAGGCAGTTCGAGGGGGATCTGCCTTTGGAGGTAGCATGGGCTGAAGTCAGAAATAGGAAAGGAGCAGTCACCTTGTTGGGTGTTTACTATAGGCCCCCCAATAGTAGCAGAGATGTGGAGAAACAGATTGGGAAACAGATTTTGGAAAGGTGCACAAACCACAGGGTAGTAGTCATGGGAGATTTCAACTTCCCAAATATTGTTTGGAAGCTCTTTAGATCAAGTAGATTGGATGGGGCGGTGTTTGTGCAGTGTGTCCAGGAAGCTTTTCTAACTCAGTATGTAGATTGTCCGACCAAAGGGGAGGCCATATTGGATTTGGTACTTGGTAACGAACCGGGACAAGTGATGGGCTTGTTAATGGGTGAACATTTTGATGATGGTAACCACAATTCTGTGACTTTCACCTTGGTTCTGGAGAGAGATAGGTGCGTGCAACAGGATAGGTTTTACAATTGGGGGAAGGGTAAATATGATACTGTAAGACAGGATCTGAGGAGCATAAGTTGGGAGCATAGGCTGTCAGGGAAGGATGTCGTGGAAATGTGGAACTTTTTCAAAGAACAGATACGACGTGTCCTTGATATATATGTACCCGTCAAGCAGGAAAGAGATGGTCGTGTGAGGGAACCTTGGTTGACGAGGGAGGTTGAATGTCTTGTAAAGAGGAAGAAGGAGGCTTATATAAGGTTGAGGAAACAAGGTTCAGACAGAGCGTTGGAGGGATACAGGATAGCCAGAAGGGATTAGGAGAGCTAAGAGAGAGCATGAAAAATCTTTGGCAGGTAGGATCAAGGATAACCCCAAGGCATTTTATGCGTATGTGAGAAACATGAGAATGACGAGAACGAGGGTAGGTCCGATCAAGGACAGTAGTGGGAGACTGTGTATTGAGCCGGAAGAGATAGGAGAGGTCTTGAATGAGTACTTTTCTTCAGTCTTTACAAATGAGAGGGACCGTATTGTTGAAGAGGAGAGTGTGAAACGGACTGGTAAGCTAGAAGAGATACTTGTTGGGAAGCAAGATGTGTTGGGCATTTTGAAAACCTTGAGGATAGACAAGTCCCCCGGGCCTGACGGGATATATCCTAGGATTATGTGGGAAGCAAGAGACGAAATTGCAGAGCCGTTGGCAATGATCTTTTCGTCTTCACTGTCAACAGGGATGGTACCAGGGGACTGGAGAGTGGCAAATGTTGTGCCCCTGTTCAAAAAAGGGAATAGGGATAACCCCGGGAATTAAAGGCCAGTTAGTCTTACTTCGGTGGTAGGCAAAGTAATGGAAAGAGTACCGAGGGATAGGATTTATGAGTATCTGGAAAGACAATGCTTGATTAGGGATAGCCAGCACGGATTTGTGAGGGGTAGGTCTTGCCTTACAAGTCTCATTGAATTCTTTGAGGAGGTGACCAAGCATGTGGATGAGGGTAGAGCAGTGGATGTAGTGTACATGGATTTTAGTAAGGCATTTGATAAGGTTCCCCATGGTAGGCTTATGCGGAAAGTCAGGAGGCATGTGATAGAGGGAAATTTGGCCAGTTGGATAGAAAACTGGCTAACCGGTCGAAGTCAGAGAGTGGTGGTAGATGGTAAATATTTAGCTTGGAGCCCAGTTACAAGTGGAGTTCCGCAGGGATCAGTTCTGGTTCCTCTGCTGTTTGTAATTTTTATTAATGACATGGAAGAGGGAGTCAAAGGGTGGGTCAGTAAATTTGCAGATGATACGAAGATTGGTGGAGTTGTGGATAGTGAGGAGGGCTGTTGTCGGCTGCAAAGAGACTTAGATATGATGCAGAGCTGGGCTGAGGAGTGGCAGATGGAGTTCAACCCTGTCAAGTGTGAGGTTGTCCATTTTGGAAGGACAAATAAGAATGCGGAATACAGGGTTAACGGTAGGGTTCTTAGTAAGGTGGAGGAGCAGAGGGATCTTGGGGTATATGTTCATAGATCTTTGAAAGTTGCCACTCAGGTGGATAGAGCTTGTAAGAAGGCCTATGGTGTATTAGCATTCATTAGCAGAGGGATTGAATTCAAGAGTCGTGAAGTGATGTTGCAGCTGTACAGGACCTTGGTTAGGCCACATTTGGAGTTCATCAACTTCACCAACACATTCCACCTGACCTTAAATTTACCTGGACCATCTCTGACACCTCCCTCCCTTTCCTGGACCTCTCCATCTCCATCAGTGACAACCGACTTGACACTGACATTTTCGACAAACCCACCGACTCCCACAGCTACCTGGATTACACCTCTTTCCACCCTACCTCTTGCAAAAATGCCATCCCGTATTCCCAATTCCTCCGCCTCCGCCGTATCTGCTCCCAGGAGGAGCAGTTCCACCATAGAACACACCAGATGGCCTCCTTCTTTAGAGACCACAATTTCCCTTGCCACGTGGTTAAAGATGCCCTCCAACACATCTCGTCCACATCCCGCACCTCCGCCCTCAGACCCAACCCCTCCAACCGCAACAAGGACAGAACGCCCCTGGTGCTCACCTTCCACCCTACCAACCTTCGCATAAACCAAATCATCCGCCGACATTTCCGCCACCTCCAAACAGACCCCACCACCAGGGATATATTTCCCTCCCCACCCCTCTCCGCCTTCCGCAAAGACCGTTCCCTCCGTGACCACCTGGTCAGGTCCACGCCCCCCTACGACCCACCCTCCCATCCTGCCACTTTCCCCTGCCACCGCAGGAACTGTAAAACCTGTGCCCACACCTCCTCCCTCACCTCCATCCAAGGCCCTAAAGGAGCCTTCCACATCCATCAAAGTTTTACCTGCACATCCACTAATATCATTTATTGTATCCGTTGCTCCCGATGCGGTCTCCTCTACATTGGGGAGACTGGGCACCTCCTAGCAGAGCGCTTTAGGGAACATCTCCGAGACACCCGCACCAATCAACCAAATCGCCCCGTGGCTCAACATTTCAACTCCCCCTCCCACTCTGCCGAGGATATGGAGGTGCTGGGCCTCCTCCACCGCCGCTCCCTCACCACCAGACGCATGGAAGAAGAACGCCTCATCTTCCGCCTCGGAACACTTCAACCCCAGGGCATCAATGTGGATTTCAACAGTTTCCTCATTTCCCCTTCCCCCACCTCATCCTAGTTTCTAACCTCCAGCAACATGATCCCCTGACTTGTCCGGACTTGTCCGACCTGCCCAGCTCCTTTTCCAACTATCCACTCCACCCTCTCCTCCCTGACCTATCACCTTCATCTCCTTCCCCACTGACCTATTGTACTCTATGCTACTCTATCCCCACCCCCACCCTCCTCTAGCTTATCTCTCCACGCTTCAGGTTCTCTGCCTTTATTCCTGATGAAGGGCTTTTGCCCGAAACGTCGATTTTGCCTGTCCTCGGATGCTGCCTGAATTGCTGTGCTCTTCCAGCACCACTGATCCACATTTGGAGTACTGTGTGCAGTTCTGGTCGCCTCACTTTAGGAAAGATGTGGAAACTTTGGAGAGGGTGCAGAGAAGATTTACCAGGATGTTGCCTGGAATGGAGAATAGGCCGTACGAGGATAGGTTGAGAGTGCTAGGCCTTTTCTCGTTGGAATGGCGAAGGATGAGGGGTGACTTGATAGAGGTTTATAAGATGATCAGAGGAATAGATAGAGTAGACAGTCAGAAACTTTTTCCCCGGGTAGAACAGAGTGGTACAAGGGGACATAAATTTAAGGTGAAGGGTGGAAGGTATAGGGGGGATGTCAGGGGTAGGTTCTTTACCCATAGAGTGGTGGGGGCATGGAATGCGCTGCCTGTGGGAGTGGCAGAGTCAGAATCATTGGTGACCTTTAAGCGGCAATTGGATAGGTACATGGATGGGTGCTTAAGCTAGGACAAATGTTCGGCACAACATCGTGGGCAGAAGGGCCTGTTCTGTACTGTATTGTTCTATGTTCTATCTATGTTCTATAAACGGCACATTTTTAATGGTATACTTTCTAAGAGATGTTAATCAAATTTTAATAGAATGTACTGAACAAAAATTACATAGATAATCATTTCCTGTAGATTGCTCTGATCTTATGCAGGGGAAACTGGAGGTTTCTAAGCATTTGTAAATCAACAAAGCAATAAATGATCTCAGGATAAGTGAAATATGCCATCAGTTAACACACTTACAGCTTATTTACAGCAACCAGACCTTGTATCTGTCCTTCCAGAACCCCAACTCAGAGAAAGCAAACAATACCAGGAAAGACTGGTTCGTAATTAGGAATGCTTGAAGTTCAAATGTTTTACTCTCCAACAGACAGTGATGAGGTTAACCTTTAGGCTGCCTATCCCTATGCATTCTAACTCCTGATGAGGAAATGTCAGAGCTCTCTCACCATTCTACTGCTGCAACGGAACACTTGCAGGAAAGTACATTTTCTGTTTTTTAAAGGTTGGGGTAAGATATCAAGAAAGCTGCAGTATAGCTCTCATGTAGATTTGTCTTCTTTCCTGGGGAAGTCCACAATTTAAGTTGTTGCTTACAGAAATGATACTCTGACCCAGTTTCCCTTTTTTACTAACATTGCAATGGAAGGCAGAAAAGAAACTGAGGGGGCTTAACCCATTTCTGGGCATCGCCTTAAAGCCAATTCAATTAAACCCATTAGCATCTTCACAGCTATAAGACCTACAAAGCCCAGAAAGACGTCTGTAGGTGAAATCAAGGAGTTGACTCTCAAATTGGAAAAAGGTTTATGAAAAGGAAGTGAAAGAGGTTGTATTTATAAAGCATTTCTCACAATCCCAGGATGATCTAAAGAGCTTTAATGCTAATCAAATAGCTTTGACCTGTATACTCTGTTCTAATGTTGAAAATAAAGTAATCAACATGTTATCAGCAAGATAACACCAACAGTAATGTGTTAAATTACCACTTATATGATGTTGTGTGAGGGATAATGATTTTGAAAATGAAAAACTCCACAGAGGTCAGTATGCTGTCACCAAGTCACCCTTTATTTACACATAGAGAGTCCTTAACAACAACCCAGCTCCCTCAGAGCCAGGTCTCAGACTGACAGAAAATCTCAGACACTCCTGTTCTTCCTTCAAATTTTTTTCGCTATTTTTTTCCCCACACTATCGCCTAATTGTGACAGTGCTTATTTTTTCCCCCAACACCCATGTTACGTGTGTGCAGGTGTAGGACGCAGTGAAGAATAACAAGTGTGTAAATCTTTACTTATATTCCACCACCAGGAAGAAACGAAACACCCAAGTGGCCAGTGACAAGCAGTGCCCTTCTCATCAAAGGGCAATGCTGTGTGAACAAACAGTGAGAGGGAGGGCCGGGATTAAATCAAAATAGAATTGGAGGGGGAAATAATACAATCCACTCCCTGCTGTGCCACCTCTCCCTGAACAGCTCAAGGGTGATGGTAGACACCACGTGCTCCTTCTCCAGGGACACCCAGGCTCTGACATAATCATGGAAGAGGGGCAGGCAATCGGCCCTAATGAAGCCCTCCATGGCCCGCTGCCTGGACCTGTTTATGGCCAGTTTGGCCAGGCCCAGGAGCAGACCTTCGAGGAGGTCCTCTGAGCTACCCTCCCCCTCTGCACCAGGTACCCAAAGATCAGGAGCGTGGGACTGAAGTGCAACGAGAAACAGAGGAGAAGGTTTTTCAGAAAATCAAAAAGGGAGTGCCAGCGCTCACACCCATGGTCCAGCAGGCACTTTAGGTCGTGGGGCAGAGGATCCCGCAGGAAGTACGGGACCTTGGGGCCAATGTGAAATTCCGTCCGGGCAACACTTTTTTTTCCTCTTTGATTTACCCCCACACTACCAACTAACTGCAGTAGTGCTAACACTCCTGTTCTTTTTTTTCAATTTTTTTTCTCTTTTTGTCTTTTACAGGAAAAAAGAGCAGAGTCCTTCACTCACACTGATCCAGCTCCCTCAGAGCCAGCACTTGGAGTGTCATGGAATGTGTAATTCTCCTTTTGTTTTCCTTTTTCTTACTACCCCACATTACCGCCTAACTGCGGTAGTGCTTATTTTTTCCCAGCGCCCATGTTGTGTGAGACGCAGTGAAAGACACAAGGTGCACAAATCTTTACTCAATTTCCACCACCAGGAAGAAACACCCAAGTGGCCAGTGACAAGCAGCGCCCTTCACATCAAAGGACAATGCTGTGTGAACAAACAGTGAGGGGGAGGGCAGGGATTAAATCAAAATAGAATTGGAGGGGGAAATAATGCACTCCACTCCCTGCGTGTTGGTGGACACCACGTGCTCCTTTTTCAGAGACACCCGGGCTCTAACGTAACCGCGGAAGAGGGGCAGGCAGTCGGCCCTAATGACCCCCTCCACAGCCCGCTGCCTGGACCTGTTTATGGCCAGTTTGGCCAGGTCAAGGAGCAGACCCACGAGGAGGTCTTCAGACATGCCCTTCCCCCGGAGATGGCAAATGAGCACCCCAAGGTGTATCCGGGCAGTGGATGAGAGGGAAGAGGTGGACGGTGTGCAACAACAGTTGATACAGGGCCCACCATTTTATGTCCCTAAAAGGGGTAAAACTGAAATTCCGGAGACAGCTCAGGTTGTGGGGCATGGGTTCATGGGGGAAGTACCGGACCTTGGGGCCAATGTGAAATTCCGTCCGGGCAACACTCCTGTTTTTTCCCAGAAAAGCTGATGCCCCTGTTTTTTTTCTCTTTTCTAATTTTTTTTTTCTCTTTTATTAACCCCAAACTACTGCCTAAATGCGGTAGTAATAACACACCTGTTCATTTGTTTCTTTTTTTTTATACCCTCCCCCATTACCGCCTAACTGCAGTAGTGCTTATTTAATCCCCGCACCATGTTGTGTGTGTGCAGGTGTGAGACACAGTGAAAGACACAAAGTGCACGAATCTTTATTCAATTTCTACCACCAGGAAGAAAGGAAATGTAAATGTACCAGGCAGTGACTGGCAGTGTCCTTCACATCCTGTTTATTTTTTCAGTTCTCAGAGTGAACAGGTACCCCTGTTTTATTCCTTCTGCTCAGCCCCACACTACCGCCTGTGATAGTGCTTATTTTTCTTCAGCACCCGAACATTCCTGTTCTCTTTTTTCTTCCTTTGTGTGTGCAGGTGTGAGACACAGTGAAAGACGCAAGGCGTACGAATCTTTATTCAATTACACTCCTATTCTTTTACCCCCAGACTCCCCCCTAACTGTGGTAATGCTTATTACCCCCAGCACCCATGTTGTGTGTGTGCAGGTATGAGACACGATGAAAGACACAAGGTGCAAGAATCTTTATTCAATTACACACCAGTTCTTTTTTTTTTACAGAACCCCTGTCCCACCTGTTTATTTTAAAAATTTTTTTCTTTTACCCCACACTACCACCTAACTGCGGTAGTGCTTATTTATTCCCCCGCGCCCATGTTGTGTGTGTGCAGGTGTGAGACACAGTGAAAGACACAAGGTGCATGAATCTTTATTCAGTTTCCACCACCAGGAAGAAAAGACACACCCGAGTGGCCAGTGACAAGCAATGCCCTTCACACCAAAGGGCAATGCTGTGTGATCAAAACAGTGAAGGGGTGGGCAAGGATTAAATCAAGATAGAGTTGGAGGGGGAAATAATGCACTCCACTCCCTGTGGTGCCCACCTCTCCCTGAACAACTCCAGGATGTTGGTGGACACCGCGTGCTCCTTCTCCAAGGACACCTAGACTCTCACGTAACCGTGGAAGAGGGGCAGGCAGTTGGCCCTAACGACCCCCTCCACGGCCCGCTGCCTGGACCGGTTTATGGCCAGGCCCAGGAACAGACCCACAAGGAGGTCTTCAGACCTGCCCTCCCCCTTCTGTACCGGGTGTCCGAAGATCAGGAGCATGGGACTGAAGTGCAACCAAAAACAGAGAAAGAGGTTTTTGAGGAAATCAAAAAGGGAGTGCAAGCAAAAACACCCAATGTGTACATGGCCCACGGACTCCACAATGCCACAGTACACTCCTGTTCTTATCTGTCAGCCTGGGCTCCCTGATCGGACCAGCTTAACAGCCTTAGTGCACCCAGGGAATCTTGTTATAGTCATTACAGAAAATATCAGGAGAAATAATCAAGGTCTTTTCTCTGGGGTGGAACAGCTCAGGAGTCAAGGGCACATGTTTAGGGTGAGAGGGGAAAAATTTAAAAGGGACCTAAGAGGCAACTTTTTCATGAGTATATGGAATGAGCTGCCAGAGGAAGTGGTGGAGGCTGGTACATTTACAACATTTAAAAGGCATCTGGATAGGTATATGAATAAGAAAGGTCTGAAGGAATATGGGCTGGCAATGGGATGAAATTAGGTTAGGATAAGGATATCTGGTCGGCATGGATGTGTTGGACTGAAGGGTCTGTTTCTGTGCTGTACACCTCCATGACTCATAACTCTGCTACTGTCCTTGGAAAAGCACCAACAAATCTGATACATTCACCTGAAAAGGCAAACAAAGGTTTCCCATCGGATGCAGTTAGCACTACTCCTTTGAAGTGGCAGCTTGGATTACACCTCAGTTTTTGAAGCAGTGCTGGATCCCACCATTGTCTGAATCAGAAATGAGAGTGATACCTTTGCCAACTGTACTGAAATAGTAATATTGTTCACTCAGCTTTACTAAATCCTTAGTGAGATTTTAATGGATATTAGACCTTGTTGGATGTCTGTTAGGTAGTTACCAACAGTTGATGTTTTAAACTGTAAAGTTCTACAGTTTAACAAAGCACCAACTTGATCTTGAAACATTTCACCACCATAATGAGTAAAAGGAATTGAGAAAAATATGGTAATTACAGTCAGCATGTTACTCTCACTGTACATTGAATGATAATTTCAAGCTCACCTCACTGTTCTTCAAATAGAGAGAAAGAAAATGGGAACCTATCCCAGAGCCCATCAGTCAAACATTACATGGTAATTTCCCAAGGCTGACCGGAACGCATCATGTTCAGAATAGTTTGGTTTTATTTGTTGATGCCAAGTGGAATCATGTAGGTCCCAATGGAAAGAAAATAAACAGAACTCAGATAACCCTGAGATCAAGGCTAATTGGATATACTCAGGGACTGCACTGGTATAAAACAATTCTCAATATTGCTGATACTTCCTGCTGTTATTCTGACTCCTCACTTGAAATGTGCCCAATCATAACTGTTTTACATTTCACTTTCAACTACAGGCAGAAAAAGTATACACTGAAAACATTATTAAGCATCTTTCCCAGCATCCTCCTGTGATTTTTTAAAAATCCTTGAACACTCATCACCTAAATGCAACTCTAAATTAGGGATACAATGTATAAAATCTTCAAGGAGAAAGTGAGGACTGCAGATGCTGGAGATCAGAGCTGAAAATGTGTTGCTGGAAAAGCGCAGCAGGTCAGGCAGCATCCAAGTAACAGGAGAATCGACGTTTCGGGCATAAGCCCTTCTTCAGGAATGAGGAAAGTTTGTCCAGCAGGCTAAGATAAAAGGTAGGGAGGAGGGACTTGGGGGAGGGGCGTTGGAGATGCGATAGGTGGAAGGAGGTCAAGGTGAGGGTGATAGGCCGGAGTGGGGTTGGGGCGGAGAGGTCAGGAAGGAGATTGCAGGTTAGGAAGGCGGTGCTGAGTTTGAGGGATTTGACTGAGACAAGGTGGGAGGAGGGGAAATGAGGAAACTGGAGAAGTCTGACACACTTTCCTCATTCCTGAAGAAGAGCTTATGCCCGAAACGTCGATTCTCCTGTTCCTTGGATGCTGCCTGACCTGCTGCGTTTTTCCAGCAACACATTTTCAGCTACAATGTATAAAACCCAATGTTCCAATGGCATGGATTCAAATCGCACTGGAACAGATGGAAGTCTTTAAATTCAATGAATAAATGTGGAATTGAAAATTAGTCTCAGTGATACTGATAATGGAATAATTAGCACACACATAACAAACCCACCTGATTCACCAATGCATTTTGAGGGAGGAAATCTAATGGCAATATCTGTTGGGCCTATAAGTGACTCCAGACCCACAACAAGGTGACGCAGTCCAAACTGTCCTCTCCAATGGCTTAGCAATCCACTCAATCCAATGCACATTAAGGAGTCAACAAACACTGGTCTTCTTATGCCCCACGCCCCAATGCAAATGTTTATAAGATATCATTTCCAACGTAGCTGCTGCTCAAAATCCCAACACAACAAAAACATTTGGAATATATTTTCCATAAACATTGACCCAAGCCCTGTCTTGTTCCTGTCTCACCCTCCTGTCCCTAACTGAATTTCTCAGTTACAGGTGCGGGTGCTTCCCTCCATCATTAAAAGGCCCCTAACAAAGCAAAGGCAAAAATGAAATCACTCAACCTGTGTGCCTGGAATGTCCCGTTCCATTCAGAACAGAATGTGACGGTACGGGAAACGCTTTGTTTCAGTAACACTAACCAACTGTGAGAGTAAACTAAATGTGCAATTCTCTTCGTGCCAAAGCTCAGGTCGCTGGGAAACCTATTTGCGAACTGACTTCAGGAATCCGTGGGAACCCCAGCGAGCAGGAGGGGGCAGCAAACGATGTGAAATGAAGCAATGAGCAGTAGCGGTAAAAGCAGAAGTTGTGGATTAGGGCTGTGTTCCCCTGGTCCGTACCCTTCACTGACGTTGCCTGATCTAATGTGTATTGCTGATCTGCTAGGTTCTTTGCTCAACTTTCTTCCAGCATTCTCACTTTGTGAATGTGACCACCTTCTCCATTGAAGTAAATGACACGCAGGTCCCTCTTCCCTCCACGGACACAGCGACATCTCAAAACTTCATTGATGCAATGCTACACCCAGGTGTTCGGTGTCACATTTCATAGAGAAGTATGTTTATGGACTTCTTGCTCAGTGTTGGCTGCAAATCATGGAGCAGTGCCATCTCTAAAGCAAAAATGACTCCTCTAAACCACCTCTGACTGGTTTTGTGGGAATACAGAATAGAGTTATACCGCCAGTAGGTCATGCCTCAGCGACTGCAAAGGAGCTATGTGTGTCCTGTCTTCAGAATAACTTGCACGGAGCTGGTAGTGCGCTCCCTCTGTCGGCGGGCTGTGACCTTGCCAGGGGTCACCCAGTGCTGTTTGCCGGGGAGCTGGAGAATCAGGTTCGCCTGGTGATTTCACAGCGTTGCTGGCCCACTCTGACTGGCAGCTCCGCCTGCACGGCGCTGTACTTTACCCGCATTTCTGTCTGAAACGCAGACGACATTTGGTCTTTGTTTCACTTTGAGGAGGCGGCAAGACCTTTGGCTCAGCGACACAGTCAAAGACGCATAAAGGATTTCTGAGCCTCATGGAAAGTCCCCTTTCTCCGCTTTCCTTGCTCCGTCTCCTTTTTTCCTCATCTCACTGCCTCCCTTCCCCATCCCTCGTTCTTTCTTTCAGTCTCCTCCTGCCTCCTCTCCCTCCCTCATTCCATTTTTGTTTTCCATTCTCCAGCTCCTGTTTCTCTTCCTCCTCCTTGCCATGTTCCCTGACCATTTTTCTCCCTTTCTGAAATCTTTCTCAGCCTCTGTTCTAAACAGATTCGAATTTGAGCCTGGGTCATCAGTCACCTATTTCACCAGAGGGGTCATTATGACTCAGACTAGTGGAATATAGAAGCACAGAAGGAAGACCATTATGCCTGACATTCTCCTATCTTCCACCACCCCATAAGCTTGTGCGCTTTTTTTTTCACATCGCTATCTATTTCCCTTTTAAATGTCCCATTTAAACCATACTCTCAGGCAGTTCATTACAGACCAATACTACTTTGTGTAAAAAAAATCCCACATTGCTTTTTCCTCCTTTTGGCAAATACCTTAAATCTCTGACCTGTCATTCTCAATCACTTTACAACGAATAGTTTCTTTGGATTTGATTTGATTTATTATTGTCACGTGGGGAAATACCGTGAAAATTACTGTTCTGTGTACTACCCAGGCAAATCTTACATTACCTCAGTACATCAGGGTAATAGAACAGAGTGCAGGATATAGTGTTGCAGCTACAGAGAAGGTGCAGAGAAAGATCAACTCGATGAAGGGCTTTTGCCCGAAACATCGATTTCGCTGCTCGTTGGATGCTGCCTGAGTTGCTGTGCTCTTCCAGCGCCACTGATCCAGAATCTAATATATGAGAGCTGAAAATGTGTTGCTGGAAAAGCGCAGCAGGTCAGGCAGCATCCAAGGAGCAGGAGAATCGACGTTTCGGGCGAAGGGCTTATGCCCGAAATGTCGATTCTCCTGCTCCTTGGATGCTGCCTCACCTGCTGCGCTTTTCCAGCAACACATTTTCAGCTCTGATCTCCAGCATCTGCAGTCCTCACTTTCTCCTCTAATATATGAGAGGTCTGTTCAAAAGTCTGATAACAGCAGGAAAGAGGTTGTTCTTGAATCTGTTGGTATAGAATTGTACAGCATGGAGATGGGTCCTTCAGCTGACTATGTTTTGCCAAACATGACGCCAAGTTAAATCAATCACTTCTACCTGCCCTTAGTCCATATCCCTCAATTTCTTACATACTCATGTGTTTATCTAAAAGTCCCCTAAATGCACCTATCGTATCTGCCTCCGCCACCACTCCGGCAGTGCAGTCCAGACTCCTACCATTCCCAATGTAAAAACCTTGCCCCTCACATCCCCTTTGAACATTCCCCTCTCACCTTAAATGGCCCCTAGTATTAAATATTTTAACTCTGAGAACAAGATTCTGACCCTATCTATGCATCTCATAATTTTAAAGACTTCTATCAAGTCTCCACTCAGCTTCTGACACTCCAGAGAAAACAACCCAAGTTTTTCTAGCCTCTCCTTATAGCTCTACCCTCTAATTCAGGTAGCATCCTGGTAAACCTCTTCTGCACGCTCTCAAAAGCCTTTACATCTTTCCTGTAATGTGGTGACCAGAATTGAATGTAATCCTCTCAGTGTAGCCTGACTGAAGTCTTACAAAGCTGCAATATAACATCCCTACTCTTGGACTCAATTCCCCAACCAATAAAGGCAATATGCCTTCTTTACCACCCTATCTACCTGAATGACCACTTTCAGGGAGCTATGCACTTGAACCTCAAGATCCCTATTTATACATAAATGCTGTTCAGGGTCCTGCCATTAACTGTATACTTTTCTTTAACATCTGATCTCCCAAAAGCAGCACCTCATTCTTACCTGGATGAAAATCTGCCTATAACTGCAACTGATCAATATCCCGCTATATCCTTTGACAAACTTCCACAGTATCCACATCTCCACCCGCCTCAGGCGACTGACTGTGTGGAGTTTGCACGTTCTCCACGTGTCTGCATGGGTTTCCTCCGGGTGCTCCGGTTTCCTCCCACAGTCCAAAAGATGTGCAGGTAAGGTGAGTTGGCCATGCTAAATTGCCCGTAGTGTTAGGTAAGGGGTAAGTGTATGGGTGGGTTGCGCTTCGGCGGGGCGGTGTGGACTTGTTGGGCTGAAGGGCCTGTTTCCATACTGTAAGTAATCTAATCTAATCTAATCCACCGATTTTTATATCATTTGCAAATTTACTCACCCAGCCACCTACATTTTCATCAAAGTCATTTATATATATCACAAACAGCAGAGCTCCCAGTACAGATCCCAGCGGAACACCACTAGTCACAGACATCCAGCCAGAAAGATACCCTTCCAACACCACCCTCTACCTTCAGTGGGCAAGCCAACTCTGAATCCATGCAACCAAGTCACTGTGAGGGTGAGCTTACCCTGAAGGACCTTGTCAAAAGCCTTACTAAAATCTATGTAGACAACATCCACTGCTCTACCTTCATTGATCACCTTGGTCACCCTCTCAAAAAATTTCAATCAAGTTAATAAGACATGATCTCCCTGCACAAAGCCATGCTGACTGTCCCTAATTAGGTCATGCTTTTCGAAATGCACGTAAATCCTATCCTTAAGAATTCTTTCCAATAGCTTCCCAACCACTGTTTTGAAACTCACCGGTCTATAGTTTCCTCGATTATCCCTATTTCCCTTCTTGAATAGCAGAACAACATCAGCTACTCACCAGTCCTCTTGGACTTCTCCAGTGGATAGCAAGGATACAAACATCTTTTTCGAGGCCCCAGCAATCTCCTTTCTTGCCTTTCTCAATAACCTAGAGTAGATACCATCAGACCTGGGAATTAATGCTCTTCAAGAAACCCAACACCACTTTTTTCTTGATCTCAAAATGCCCTAGCATATTAGCATGTTCCACGCTAATCTCACTATTCTCCATATCCTTCTCCTCCTGTGTGAATACCAATGTACTCATTTAGGTTCTCACCCACATTGTCTGCATTCAAGCACAAATTCCCTCCTTTATCCTCAAGTGGTCTTATCATCTCTCTATTTATCCTCTTGTTTAAATATGTTTTCAAACTTTTGTATCTTCTGCCCAATGGAAGAGGGTGGAAGAGAGTATAACAGGTAGATGGATTGAGTGATTAATTATTGCTACATGTCCCAAGATACAGTGCTGTCTTTGTTCAGACATTTCAACTTCAGTAGATTCAGTGAAAAGTGTTGTTTTGCATGCCCTATAGCACATTGTACCATAGAAAATGTGTCAGGGTAGCACAACAGAGTGCAGAATACAGTGTTACAGCCATAGAGAAGGTGCAGAGAAATCAGCATTAACATTTGAGAGGTTTGTTTAAAAGTTTGATAAAAACAGGAAAGAAGCTTTTCTTCAATCTACTTGTACGTGTATTCAAAACTTATATATCTTCTGTCCAACGGAAGAAGGTGGAAGATAGCATAATGCTTCGATCATCTCCACCCCATCACCATTGATGGAGACGGGGGTGTGCCCTCCACTCTGCTTCCTGAAGTCAATGGCCAACTCCTTCATTTTGTCGCCAATGATAGAGAGATTGTTGCCTTTACACCATGCCGCTAAACACTCAGTCTCTTTCCTGTACTCTGTCTCGTCATAGTTTGAGATCTGACCTACAATGGTGGTATCATCAGTAAACTTTTAAGTGCAGTTGATGTGGAATTTAGCCAAACAATTGTGAGTGTATAAGGAATATAATAAGGGATGGAGTATGCAGCCTTGCAGGGCACCAGTGTTGAGGTTAATGGTGGAAGGAGTATTGTTGCCTATTCTTACTGATTATGGGTCAGGCAGTCAAGGATCCAGTCATAGAGGGGGGAGCTGAGACCTAGGTCTCAGAGTTTAGACATGAGTTTGTTTGGAGTTATGGTGTTGAAGACAGAACTGCAGTCAATAAGTAGGAGCCTGAAGTAGGTGTCTTTGTTGTCCAGGTGTTCCAGAACTGTGTTCCACGGGCAGGGAGATGGTGTCTGCTGTAGACCTCTTGTGCGGTAGGCAAATTGCAATGCATCAAGACAGTTTGGTAGGCTAGAGTTGCTGTGAGCCATGACTAACCTCTCGAAGCACTTCATAATTATGGAGGGCAGAGCCACTGGACAGTAGTCATTGAAGCACAGTGCATGGTTTTTCTTTGGCATCTGGATGATGGTGGTCTTCTTGAAGCAGGTGGGGAATTCAGACCATATAAAGGAGAGGTTAAAGATGTCTGTGTATATCCTGCCAGCTTGTCCACACAAGGCCTGAGTGCATGGCTGGGGGAACCCATCCAAGCCAGTCGCTTTCTGTGGATTCACTGTCAAGCAGGCCAGTCTAATGTCTACAGCAGTGACCATGGGTACAACTGCATCTGAGGCTGTTGGGAAAGGTGACCTTCTGGTCAAAGCAAGCACAGGATGCATTGAGCTCATTGGGTAGGGATGTACTGTTACCTGCAAAACTGTTTGACTTCGCTTTATAGCCCCTTATGTCGTGCAGACTTCCCAAGTTTCTTCTAATCTTCTCAGTGCAGATCCCTCATGTTTTGAATATCCCTATTAGGCCTTAGACTTCTCCAAGGAAAACAGCCCTAACGTTTCCAATTTATTCTTCTAACTGAAGTTCCTCATCACTGGAGGTATTGTCATGAATCTTTTCTGCACTTCAAAGCCATGACATCCTTCCTAAACTGGATGCAATACTCCAGGTAAGGATAAACTATCTCATACAAGCTCAACATAAGCTCCTTGCTCTCACATTTTATGCCTATATTATTTTAAGCCTAGAATACTGTATACTTTATTAACTGCTCTTTCAACATTTCCTGCTACTCTTAATGACTTCTAAAAACATGTCTAGGTCCCTCACCCCTGTACATCCTTCACATATGTATCCTTTATCCTGTAGTCTCTCCATGTTCTTCCCATCAAAATGAATCAACTCACATTTCTCTGCATTAAACTTAATTTGCTACTTATCTACCCATTCCACCAACTTGTCTATTTTCTTCTGAATTTCTATATCTTCCTTACAGTTTTCAATGCTTTCACGTTTTCTACATCCACAGACATCAAAGCTGTGCCCTGTACACGAAAGTCTAAGTCAGTAAGGTATCAGGCCAATCATGGGTCCTAATACTGACTGCTAGCAGTTGTCACTGGCTCATTAGAACACTGGCTCATTTGTTTTTACTTAGGTGACTGAAAATATCTCTCACACTATTGAGATCACTAGCTTTAGTTCAAGGGATGAACAGTGGAGCCCTTAATGTATTAGGTATTGGCTTGTTCAGGTAAGCATTTCTGAATAGCAAGCAATTGTATTGTACTAATAACCTAACAATTCTTGTATATGTTTTAATATTTTCAAAATGCAAATCTACATGATGGCAAAAATCATTCATAAAACAGTATTTCATTTTGGTATCAGTCTTTTTCACTTATCCTTCATATTAGATCTATAGAATTTACAGCCCAGGTTTTCTCCAACCTCTCTACTGAGTTTGCTGATTAAACTCCCCTTCTGTTAGCATATTTCACAGTGCTAACTTTTGAATAAACATTGTTACCATATTTCAGAATTTTGATATTCAAAGGGGCTCAGTCACAGCACCAGGGTCCCAGATTCAATTCCAGCCTTGGGCGACTGTCTGTGTGGAGTTTGCACATTCTCCCCGTGTTTGCGTGGGCTTCCTCCCAGTGCTCCGGTTTCCTCCCACAGTTCAAAGATGTGCTGGTCAGATGAATTGGCCATGCTAAATTGCCCATTGTGTTAGCTGCATTAGCCAGAGGGAAATGAGTCTGGGTGGGTTGCTCTTCAGAGGGTCGGTGTGGACTTGTTGGACCGAAGGGCCTGTTTCACGCTGTAGGGAATCTAATCTAATCTAAAACATTAGAATGGTGTAAATTTACATCACGGAAGGTGGTCAGTAAACCAATCAACAATGCTGGCTCTCCAAAAATAGTTTGAATTTGGTCCCTTTTTCTTTCTTTTCTTCTTGTTGTGCACATGCATATTTATTATTAATGATTCACTCACTTATAAAAGCCTGATACTTACAGGACATGACATGCAATAACAACTCTCTGCATTAGACCAACTTTCCAGCCTGAAACATTCAGCTGGCCTTGCTCACGAGAAGAATTTAAGAAGTCTGAAGTAACAAGAAATGTCATGGAAATGATCTGCACAATACAACATAAAGTGTTCAACATAGTTTCCATAATTATTATCGTATGAAATATGTTGATACAACAATGATTAGAGTAAAGGAATTAATCACCCTTTACATTTGGAATAATATTCATTCATTAGCCTTTGAATATATTACAAATGGAAGTCAATGGGTATTTTGGTTAGTGCAAAATGAAACTACACTTTTCTAAGTGAATGTATTTATATCTCATATGAAACAAGATCAATGGAATAAACATGCTTTTTAATTTTCATAATAAGGCTATTCAAATCTTGCTATGTATTAATACATAATTTAGATCTTGTAAGTACAAAGTAAATATATCACAATGATAGATTGGACATTTGATGCCATAGTACATTGTCTAAAACTGAGACAATCATGTTGAAGTCTGCTGCATTCAGAATTCCTGTTAAAAACAATGGGTAGAGACACAAATTCGTGGGAAATGTGTTTGTTTATTTATATACTCAGATCAATATCTTCGATCCATATCTCTCCAATTTTCTATTATTCAAAGGAATACAATAAGAATAAAGTCACCACAATTCCCTTTCCCCAACCAAGGATAAAAGACTAGAGCAGATTTAATTACCTTCTTCCTAGACTTTGGGAGTTCCTTCAGAATCATCTTCAATTTCAGATTTGTGATGAATCTCCTGATCACTTTGATATTGTTCTTCATACCCTGCACTGTAAGGGTTATACATATGATACTGATCATAAGCTGTTGTCGCATCATTAATATCATTTTCATAAGGACATGGTATTTCAAGGTCTGGATCACAGATGATTTCATAACGGCTAGTGTCACGGAAATCCACATCTCTGTCAGTAACAGCAAATCGTTGCATGCGGCATTCAAAGTCACAGTCAGAATCTGGCTCATACAAATCTTCGCTTTCATTGCGACAATTGGAATCATGGTATGGGTCGCAATCTTCTTGGTGTTTTTGGTCATCATCATGAGGTTGAGAAGTATGACAGTCTGGATCGTAGTCAGGGTTACAATTGTGTTCTGACTGACGAGATTCTGTTGCCACTCCACTACAATAAGGGTCATATGGATCACACACTTTTGCATTTGTTTGTTCATAGATCTGGGAGAATTCATTACCACAGTTAGGGTCATTATCGGGGTTACACTCAAACTCCATCTGCTTTTGACAGCTTGAATCATAATTTGGGTCACAATCTTCTGTGGCTCCTCTGTTTTGCACTTCCTCATGAATCTGAGATTGCGAACTGTCACAGTAAGGGTCAACATTAGAATCACAGTTTTCTGTTGCTGTTCTTTCTTGCTGTCTGGCTCGATATAGGGAATAATAACATTCAGGATCTGTGTGTGGATCACAATTCTCTGAGGCTGTTCTCTCCTGTTCCCTAGCCCGATATCGGGAATAACACTCGGGATCTGTGTGTGGATCACAATCCTCTGAGGCTGTTCTTTCTTGTTCCCTATCTCGATATCGGGAATAACATTCGGGATCTGTGTGTGGATCACAATTCTCTGAGGCTGCTCTCTCCTGTTCCCTAGCCCGGTATCGGGAATAACACTCGGGATCAGTGTATGGATCACAATTCTCTGAGGCTGTTCTCTCCTGTTCCCTAGCCTGGTATCGGGAATAACATTCGGGATCTGTGTGTGGATCACAATCCTCTGAGGCTGTTCGTTCTTGTTCCCTATCTCGATATCGGGAATAACACTCGGGATCTGTGTATGGATCACAATTCTCTGAGGCTGTTCTCTCCTGTTCCCTAGCCTGGTATCGGGAATAACATTCTGGATCTGTGTATGGATCACAATTCTCTGAGGCTGTTCTCTCCTGTTCCCTAGCCCGATATCGGGAATAACACTCGGGATCTGTGTATGGGTCACAATCCTCTGAGGCTGTTCTCTCCTGTTCCCTAGCCCGATATCGGGAATAACACTCGGGATCTGTGTATGGGTCACAATTCTCTGAGGCTGTTCTCTCATGTTCCCTAGCCCGATATCGGGAATAACACTCGGGATCTGTGTGTGGATCACAATCCTCTGAGGCTGTTCTCTCCTGTTCCCTAGCCCGATATCGGGAATAACACTCGGGATCTGTGTATGGATCACAATCCTCTGAGGCTGTTCTCTCCTGTTCCCTAGCCCGATATCGGGAATAACACTCAGGGTCTGTGTATGGATCACAATTCTCTGAGGCTGTTGTCTCCTGTTCCCTAGCCCGATATCGGGAATAACACTCGGGATCTGTGTATGGATCACAATCCTCTGAGGCTGTTCTCTCCTGTTCCCTAGCCCGATATCGGGAATAACACTCGGGATCTGTGTATGGATCACAATCCTCTGAGGCTGTTCTCTCCTGTTCCCTAGCCCGATATCGGGAATAACACTCGGGATCTGTGTATGGATCACAATCCTCTGAGGCTGTTCTCTCCTGTTCCCTAGCCCGATATCGGGAATAACACTCGGGATCTGTGTATGGATCACAATCCTCTGAGGCTGTTCTCTCCTGTTCCCTAGCCCGATATCGGGAATAACACTCGGGATCTGTGTATGGATCACAATCCTCTGAGGCTGTTCTCTCCTGTTCCCTAGCCCGATATCGGGAATAACACTCGGGATCTGTGTATGGATCACAATTCTCTGAGGCTGTTCTCTCCTGTTCCCTAGCCCGATATCGGGAATAACACTCGGGATCTGTGTATGGGTCACAATTGTTTGTTGCTCTTCTTCTGTCACAATAAGGGTCATGTTCCGGATCACAGTTTCTGTAGTTTTCAGGAACATGATTACGTTCTTCGTTTCTATGACAGTTGGGGTCATGAGGGTCACAGTTATCATCTGGCTGAGATTCATGAATGGGATAACAGTCGGGGTGGTAATAGAGATCACAATCATAACCTTCCTTTGTCTTCCCTTTGTACATGGATTGTGGCCTCCGACAGTCACGATCGTATTCAGGATCACAGTCACGATCTTGAATACTTTGGTCAATGGATTTTACATTTCGTCTACAGTTGGGGTCACGATAGGGATCACATTTAAATTCACGTCTACCACCATATACAGCCCTATCAGAACTACAGTAAGGGTCATACCTGGGGTCACACTCAGAATCTGATGCAGGCTCATCTTTCGGATGATATGCCAATTGACAGTTATGATCATAATATGGGTCACAGTCATACGGGTGTTTATATGCAGCCAGGGTGGAGTGGCAGTATGGGTCCTTGGCAGTGTCACAGACAGGGTGTGGAGCATGTGCTTCTTTCTTTGTTCTTGGAAAGCAGTTAGGGTCTGAGTATGGATCACATGATTGCTTTAAATAGGCAACCAGTACTTGACAGTGTGGATTGTTTGGATCATATGGATTACAATACTGGTTTACTAACTGAGCGTATTGGGCATAACTATAAGGTTGTTGATTACATTTTGAATCATAACGGGGATCACAGGCATATGCTGATGACGTGTGCTTATAATATGAATCAGGGTCGCAGTTGCGATCTTTATAGGGGTCACATGATTGAACCTTGACTCTGCAGTTGGGGTCTTTGTATGGGTCACACTGCTCTGGTCTGCAGTATGGATCTTTCTGCGGATCACAGGGGTACCTTTCTGCTCTTCCATATGCATCTTTCTGGGTTTCAGAGGGGTATTTATCAGTTCTACAATAAGGATCCTTCTGTGGATCACAGGAGTACCCTGCTGCTCTACAATAAGGATCTTTCTGTGGATCACAGGAGTACCCTGCTGCTCTACAATAAGGATCTTTCTGTGGATCACAGGAGTACTCTGCTGCTCTACAATAAGGATCTTTCTGTGGATCACAGGAGTACCCTGCTGCTCTACAATAAGGATCTTTCTGTGGATCACAGGAGTACCCTGCTGCTCTACAATAAGGATCTTTCTGTGGATCACAGGAGTACCCTGCTGCTCTACAATAAGGATCTTTCTGTGGATCACAAGAATATGCCTCTGCTCTACAATAAGGGTCTTTCTGCGGATCACAAGAATATGCTTCTGCTCTACAATAAGGGTCTTTCTGCGGATCACAAGAATATGCTTCTGCTCTACAATAAGGGTCTTTCTGCGGATCACAAGAATATGCTTCTGCTCTACAATAAGGATCTTTCTGTGGATCACAGGAGTACCCTGCTGCTCTACAATAAGGATCTTTCTGTGGATCACAGGAGTACCCTGCTGCTCTACAATAAGGATCTTTCTGCGGATCACAGGAGTACCCTGCTGCTCTACAATAAGGATCTTTCTGTGGATCACAGGAGTACCCTGCTGCTCTACAATATGGATCTGTGTATGGGTCACATTGCTTCTGAGTGTAGGCTGCTTGCTTGTGGGGAAGAGTTGGCTGACAATCAGGATCTTTTGTTGTGTCACATTCCTCTTCTCGCAGACGCTGCATATATGCTTGATATGCCTGATGGGACTGATCTCTGCTCTTGTCCTGAAGATAGTGTAGATAAACTTTGTCCATTTCATATACCTGGAATCAATACAATTACAATGACAAATAACTGAGGCTGCTGAAGTTTGGTACATTTTAATCCTTTCTAATAACTTAAAACTACTATAAAATAGTTCTTAATTCTTCTCTGACAAATTGCAATTTATAATTTTCTTATTTTTCACTTTATTTTTAATAATGTCTGATGCATTATTCCTCAACTTGGACTTTCAATTGTGTTTCTATTTCTCTGAAGCCAGTAACTGGAAGTAAATGAGAATATTTGTAAAATTGACTTGCCTATTTCACCTTCTCTTTCAATTGTGAAGCTTTTCATCTGGCTGAATTTGGCAGCCCAGCTGAGACTGGGGAACCACTATGTTGCAGTTAGAGTATTCAGCCTGAAGAGGGCCTTCCTATCCATTCTAGGTACGCTTGGAAAGGAGAAGCTTTATGGCGATCCAAATTAAATTTGTAAAGTTTTACAAGGAATTAATGAAGTTAATCCAATCAAATTGTTTGCTAAGATAAAAGACTGAAATAATTAGGAAGATGTCATTCAAAACTAAGAACTAAGAGCAAAAAGCCAAGGTTTCTCATCTCAAAGATCCCTCTCTAGCAGCATCTTGGGTCTACCTACAGCACATGGACTTCAGCGGTTCAAAAAGACAGCTTACCACCACTTTCACAAGGGCAATTAGGGTCAGGCAATAAATGCGAGTTTTGAGAAGACTTGTAGCTCAGGTTGAGGTTCTGGATTTAAGTTTGCTTGCTGAGTTGTAGGTTCGTTTTCAGACATTTCGTCACCCTACTAGGTAACATCATCAGTAAGCCTCCGGTGAAGGAATGTCTTAAATACAAGCCTCCCCTTAATACCCCACTAGCCAAAAGAAGAGCAGAGCAAAGCGGCTGCAGAATGCTCAGACAAATGATTAACGATGCCCAAAACAGACTCTATAAATACAACGAGGAAATTTCACGCCAAAAGATTTTACTCACTAATGCAACGGACCATGAGTGGACAGACAGAGTACAATGAGGCATAGACATTAGACAGCAGCAAACACAGGAAACAAAAATCTAGACCTGCAGAAAAAAATCTAAACAAACTCATACAAAATAGCAACACAGACAACACAGAAGCATGGTTAAGAACCTTATCTGACTGATCCTTAATAGACACCAAAAAAAACGTCTTAGTAAGAGGATTAAGTTATAACTTCTGGAATACGGACAAGAAAGATTTTTTAGCAGCATTAGAAGCAATACTGAAAGAAAATGAACTCACAGAAGAAACTCAGCAAACCATCAGACAGACAGTCGCACCAACATTAAGCAAGAATAAAGAAGGATTCACACTCAGTACACAAGAAAGGAAAGCAGAAGGACTCAAAAAAGATAAAAACATCATTATCCTACCTGCAGACAAAGGATGCTTGACAGTCATTCTAAATCGAAGAGACTACATTGAGAAAGCAAACGCACTGCTTGCAGGTACTGACAATTATCAACAGGTGGCAACAGACCTGATCCCACAACTAGAGAACCGAATGACAGCCTTACTCAAAAACTTCAGAAATCTGGAGAATTAAACAGGACAGACTTCCAAAAAGGAAACAAGATGGATCCAACACACCACGCTTCTATGGATTACCCAAAATTTACAAACCAGGAGCCCCCCCCCCTCAGACCCATAGTCTCACTACCTGGAACATCAACTTACAGATTGGCCAAGGAGCTAAACCAAAGACGAAAACACTTAGTAGGAGACTCACACCACTCCATCCACTCCACCCAGAATTCCTGAACACCATCAAAGACACCAGTATAGAAGAGGATGAAATAATGGTCTCCTTTGACGTAACAGCCCTGTTCACATCCATCAACATCAAACTGGCCAAGGACAACACTGTCTACACTATTAGAAGAACCAAAGACACATACATCAAACACCACCAACTACATGAGCAAGGACAAAATTGTCAAGCTAGTGGACCTATGCCTTCCCACCCACTTCACTTTCAACAACAAAACCTACAAACAAACCAATGGAACACCATGGGATCTCTGATATCAGGGTTCTTATCAGAGACAGTAATGCAGAGACTCGAGCAAACAGCTCTGCCAACCAGCCAACCCAAACTCTGGGTCCGCTACATGGATGACATCTTTGTCATCATGAAATGAAACAAATTAGAGGAAACCTTCAATACCATCTATAATAACTTTACTGGCATAAAATTCACTAAAGAGGAGGAAACAACAACAAACTGCCATTTCTAGATGTTGTAGTACAGCAGAAATCACCTATACAGCATATTCAAAAAGAATGGGTACCCAATGAACACAGTTTGCTGCTTTCTCAGCAACAAACCCAAACAAGCAGACAAAACACACCCCAAAACCCTAGCCACTCTCCGCTACATCTCAGAAATGTCTGTGAGACTACTCAGACCCTTTGGCATCATAGTAGCCCACAAATCCACCAACACACTAAAACAGCAGCAAATTAATTTAAAAGACCCTATATAGACAACAAGTAAAACTAATGTTATTTACAAAATACCTTGCAAGAACTGTAACAAACACTACATTGGACAAACAGGCAGAACACGAGCCACAGGATACATGAACATCAACTAGCCACAAAAAGACATGACCCACTATCACTAGTACCCTTACATACAGATGAGGAAGGACATCACTTCGGCTGGGACAGCACATCCATCCTAGGACAAGCCAAACGGCGATATGCACAAGAATTCCTAGAAGCATGGCATTCCAACTTGAACTCTATCAACTCTGATTTGGACCTCATCTATCACCCTCTGCGATAAAGAAAAAGGAATGACATCACCCACCCAAGGAACCCTAACCACATAAATAGAAAGCAGTACATAACACCAATGCCTCACTGGAGGCTCAGAGATGATGTCACCTAGTATCGTGATGAAACATCTGAAAACGAACCTTGCAGCTCAGCGAGCAAACCAACATTCAAATGCTGGTCTGGCCAGTGACATCCATGTCCCATGAGTGATTAAAAATATTGCAGAATAAATTACCAAGAAGGACCATTAGAAAGTTCAGATCAAATGCATTCAAGAATCAATTAGAAACTAATATGGAGAGAAAAGGAATCGAAATATACGATAAGATGAAACAAAAGGATTTACTTGTTGTCACAGAGGTTAGCAATATTTCTCAAAATGTTATTCTTCAGGTTCACCTGAAGATCATTTCTGTTAAATTACAGGCAAATTCTATACAAAGATTAATTTTGTTTTCTATCAAAAGGTTACCTATGAACTGTCAGTATGGCTTGCATTGGACAAGACAACATGTCAATGAAGTCCATTAAAGTTACTATGTGCATTTAGTTTAAATAGACCTATATGGTCATTTGGCTTAAGGTAATTCACTGGACCAGAATTTTCACAGGCCCCCTTGTGGCATCTGCCATTAGTTTAACTTGTGTCTGTCCCATTCAAGGTAATGCCCAAGTGTTGCTAAAAATGCTGAGAGCAGATAAAAATACAGTAAGAGAAATAAGGCATCTGAGACTTGAGTGACCAATGTATCTCCTTCACCTAAGAAATCTAAGAAGGATTTATTTGTCTTGAAGGAAATACAACATAGTTTTACAAGAATGATAACTTTACCCTGGAAGTCCAGGTATGAGGCGACATTAAACAAATTTGGACCATTTTCTCTAGAACTTAGAAGGCTAAGGAGTGATCTTGAAGTCTTCAATATCTTAACAGGAAAAGACACTGTAGAGAAAGATCAACTATTTTCATTGGTTGGGGATTCTAGAACTAAGGGGCATAGTCTGAGAATGAGGGCCAGACTATTCAGGAGAGATATTAGGAAGCACTTCCACACACAAAGGGAAATCTCTTCCTGCAGTGGATGCAGAATCAGTTATTAGTTGTAAATCCAAAATAGATAAATTTTTGTTCTGCATAGGTATTAATGGATTTGGGCCGAAGGGAGGCATATGGAGTTAGGGTCACAGATCTGACATGATCTCACTGCATGGTGGGACAGGCTTGTGTTCCTACTTGGGTAATAGACACAGAAAGGACTAAGAAAGGAGGAGGAATGTAAGTGGATGAATTCAATGTTTAAATAGGTGCAGCAAGAAATAAAGAGCTCAATATTGTCATATTTGGGCTTGGTGTCAATTTCAATGAGTTTTGTGGATGGTTTCTCTCTATGATACCCAGCAAGATTTCCTGCCATATCATCCCAAACCGACCTCATTAACTATCTACAACATCGCTATGGCGACGGTTTTGCCTGATGATCGCCCAACTCCACTGCTCACTGTAACCGGAAAAACTCACTACTGCTGGAAGATTCTGGAATAGGCTGCCTTCCCCGGCATTGGCATGATTTTTAAAAGCATGTACTGCATAAGGACAAGTGCTATCAGGGTGGAGCTCCTCTGTGTGGTGACTACGTTTGTCCCAGATATGGCAGAGAGGGGCATATTGGCACCTCACTTTGTGGACGGTCCTGATGGACAGGGTGATGCACAGAAAGGTCATTCACTTCCTCCAGAGTAGGTACAGGAGGCCAGGGGGTCTGGGCCCAGGTTGCAGCTAGGTCAGTGCAGTCTCAGCCTTCCGGAGAAAGGCACAGCAGTATAGGAAGAAAGTCAATGACTGTCTTCAATCCACCAGGGTAAGCAAGCCTCCATCCTCTCCCTGCTACCTCACTCTATCTCTGTTTTGGTACCCACTTCCCACCAAGTCTCATACTGCACCACTCTCTGTCTTGCATGTAAGAATTCCACTACTCACTCTCGCTTAGACGGATATCCAATACCATTAACACTGCATGCTGTCTGTGCTACCTACTCCCTCCCTCAGGACAATTCACCACTTTTCCCCCAGTGCCACCAGTACTAACAGTTGTGTTACCTCTTTCATCTTGCTCAATCTCTACTTTTCTCTCATTCCGGAAAAGAACAGCTGCAGTAGAGCAGAAACAACCAGCGTGGGTGGTGTAAGGCCCAACATCTCTGACTCCTGCTACGTTACGAGGAGAGGACTCTGACCCTGACCTCCCCAAGTGGTTGACTAACTGTGCCCAAGACTGATAACGGAGGCTGTCCTTGACTTACTGTCCCAGGACTCTGTGACAGTGGACTGATTCACTTGACATGACTGAGAACTGCTGACAATCATAATAAGCATCTTGATTTGTGTCTGCACTAAACGGCCAGGGGAAACTGTTGTAATGAGAACCTGGCAGCTCTGGCTGAGAGGTCAAAGCACTAAAAGGCAAGGCAGGAATATTGTAAATGTCTGGGTAGGCTGAAGATGAGTGAGCAGTAAAGGAGCAAGTAAGAGCTCTGAAGTTCAGTCTGATCTAATCCATGAGCTGGATGCCTTTCTCTGCACACAAAGCATTCTTACAGGCGCATTTCAATGAGGAATTTGGTGCCAGAGAGATTGGTCAATACATATTTGACATTCTCTTTCACAGAAAGACTTGATACTTACTCCTTCATTAAATCCAATATCGAGAAAATGCTGGTACGCATTCCAGAAATCTGGGTCTTGTTGAAACTGTTTTGTATGTCGTTTAGAGCGTTTCAATTTGCTCAAGAAGTTTGTTGCTTCTTTGGGTTCCACGGTAACTTTCTGTTCATCAACTGGAGGAAACAGAAAATGGTGGAAATGGTTTAAATCCAAGCTGCTAATTTCTCTGTAGGCTTACAGGAGTGAAGAAGGCTGCAATGCTATAGAGGAATTTGAAACATAAGATAAAAATTTATGGTATTGTCAGATAAAGAGCCATCGAAGTTTAGCAAGCATCAGGTCCACACCAGCCATCCAGTCAACTGAACTTGCATCACCATGAATTGGCATTGCATCCATCTCCACAACATTCACTGCCTCCCTTGTTCACTGGCAGAATCACTGTCCCACCTGATGAGACCTATCCCTCAAGAGCAACCATCTGACCTACATGTAATTCCAGACAGCATGCACT
Organism: Chiloscyllium plagiosum; assembly: GCF_037043375.1. NCBI lineage: Eukaryota > Metazoa > Chordata > Chondrichthyes > Orectolobiformes > Hemiscylliidae > Chiloscyllium > Chiloscyllium plagiosum. The sequence goes on from NW_028270151.1 coordinate 69,826,249, forward strand.
CGGCCTTGGCCTTATCCCCAGGATTCAAGGGAATGGATCCCAGACTCTGATAGGACAGCGTGACTGACCATGGCTGACCTCCAGGACTAAAATCAGATAAGTTCCTTGAATGATTGTGAAAGTGCCCCTTGATTGACTACGGTCCCCTTCACTCCTCAAGGGACAGTGTCTCTTTGGCTTTTACACTTGGCCATTTGGTTGAAAAACATGCAGGATGCTTGCTACAGGCTGCTGACACCTGTTGCAAGTGAGATGTTGATATAGTATAGTGCCACATAGTGACATTTGCAACCTCTTATCTGACTGGGAGATGAACTGTTCAGTGCTTTATCATCACAAGCTGCCTGCCTATCCCTTTGCACTAAGAAACACCAAATCATCAAAGTTGGTAGCCTATGACTGAACATTACAGACCCTGTGTGTTAAGGTAGCACTGCAAAGCCCAAAGACGCTGACAGCCCAGAAATTGGCACTGAAGTGTGAACAAAGAAAGCAATATGATATATACAAATTGCTGGCAGCCTCCAAGTATGTGATGAACTGAGTAAGTACTCAGAAAGTAGGCCAAGAGCTGTCAGTTGCATGTCTCCATGTGAGCTCAAAGATATCCTGTGTAGATGCACAAGATGCATGAGAGTCCCTGTACGCAAAATCAGAGCCATAGGGTTCCCTGAGCACCAAGGAATGTGTTGAAGGCCTGAAATGGTAGGAGTTGGTCTAACAGCAGGCATGATGATGTGGGGCAGGTGATGGTGTTCAAATGCTGAGTTGAGTAGACGGAAGTATAGAGGAGGATGGTGGACCATGCAGAGATGTTGTTGTGAAGAAACAGGTGACCATGACAAGTTTTCACTCAGCTGCAGGCATTTGCTGTGACTTTGATATACACTGGAGACTTGTGCTATTTAGTTTCTTGGTGAAAAGATAAAGATTGGATGCAGCTTCTAAATAAGGTAAGTTGGTGCTTTAATAAGATGCAAATACATAGAGATAAGGTAGTCACCATGCATCGACAAGATTCCTCTCAAGGCTTGAGGAGTAAAATTGAGAAAATTATTCTCAACGTCAATAACTTATTCTTACTAAATGCAAATTAAACACAGTCAGTTACTATGATTGAAAAAATGATTTAATTTTAAAAGATACTAATTTAGAGAAATAAGGAAGGCTTCCTGAAGCAATCAATCAAGACAACTAATCCAGCTAATCGTTGAACCATATAAATCAGATTCGATCCTTGTAATAAAGGCAAAATATTGCTGATACTGCAGATCGGGAATAAGATCAGAGCATGCTGGAGAAACTCAGCAGGTCTGGCACCATTTATGGAGAGACAGTTAACGTTTTGAGTCCAATGACTCTTCTTTGGAATTGGAGGGTGCTGGAAAATGATTTTCTTTATACTGTTGACAAGCAGCAGAAGGAGGAAGATGTTGAGTGTGCCCAGACCAAAAGACAAAGGAGTGCTAATGGTTAGAAAGGAGGGCTTGAAAGGCAAAATAAGTGCTAATGGTAGGTGTGAATAATCAAAAACAGGTTAGCTTTGCTGAGAGCAAACCCATACAAACAAGACACTTGAAGGAGGAAGGGATCAAAATGGAGGACAATATTTATGTCCTGAAGTTATTGAACTCAATTTTGAATCTCCAAGTTGTTAAATTTCTAAACATAAAATGAGATGCTGTCCCTCCAATGTCCGTAGGGGTTCACTGAATCCCTGTGTTAGGCCTGGGAGGGAAAGGTTTACATCCTAATCTAACTGCTGGTTGTTGAATGACTACAGCTAGGTTCATGTTCAGCACAACCTGCCAGACTTGGATGTCAATAGATTTTTTTTTGTCTTGGCAGATGTTACATGAAAGTAGACAAGCTTGGCTGTGATTTCACTCCATAGTTAAATAACAAACCCAAAACTGACCTTTCATGAGTACACATGAATATTGGGTGGGTCACCAGAGGAGGCCAGACAACTAGAGACCATATCACAGCAAAAAAAAAACTAGCTTCAGAAGAGGAAATATGCCAGCTGCTAACTTCAGATCTAGAAATCCTGTTTGTTTCTGATTGATCTATGGAATGTGGATATTGCTGATAAGGCTGGCATTTGGTGGCCATTCTGGATTGCACAGAGGGCATTTAACCATTAGCCACATTGCTGCAAGTCTGAAACCACATGTCGACCAGACCAGGTATGGTTTGCAAAATATCTTCCCTAAAGGACATTAGTGACCCATACAGGTTCATATGTCTATCACGGTCACCATTAGGCCAGCTTTTAATTCTGGATTGTTCTTGAATTCAATTCAAATTCCAGCATCTGCCATGGTGGGATTCAGACCATTGTCCCCAGAACACTATCCCAGGGTTCTGGATTACTTAAACCAATGACATTATTACTATGCCATGCCACCCTTCCCTGTTTTAGCCTGGCATTTTACAGCATGTCATTTTTAAAATGAAAACATTCAAGTGCATTGCTAAATCCATCAAATTAACCGTGGCCCATTTAAAATAATGTTACTAATAGTAACAATAATGTTAATTTTAAAAAATCAAAATAAGAAACGGAAAAATAAAAACACAACAAGAGTATAGGAGCTGGGATTTCTTTCTGTACAAGAGCTTGGTAAGGCCACATTTGGAGTACTGAGTGCAGTTCTGGTAACTCTATTATAGAAAGGATATCACTAAAGGAGAAAGTGTGCAGAAAAGATTTACTCGGATGCTGTCTGAACTGGAAAGTTTGAGTTTATAAGGAGAGGTTGGATAGGCTGGGACGTTTTTCATGGGAACATAGGAGACTGAGGGGTGACGTTATAGAGATTTATAAAATCATGACAAACATACATAAGGTAGATAGCCAATAGTTTTTCCCCATGGGGAGGGCATCTAAAACTAGAGAGCATAGTTTAAGATGAGAGGCGAGAGATACAGAAGAGTCCAGAGGGGCAATTTTTTCACAGAGAGGGTGGTGAGTATCTGGAACTGACTGCCATAGGTAGTAGTGAAAGTGAATACAATTTTGTCATTTAAGAACCTTTCAGACAGGGATGGGATAGGTGTGGAGGGATATGGACCAGACGCAGGCAAATTGTGAAAACTGGGTGACATGGGCAGGTTGGGCCGAAGGGCCTGTTTCCATGCTGTAGGCCTCTATGACCCCATGACTCTACCATAAAAGTTAAATGCATATCGATTTTTCTTTAGATTTTATTGCTGCCCATCCCTGAAGACAATTACTCAGGTTAAAGGGCTGATTTTTGGTTACTACCATTCTTCAACTACCTTAACCAAGAATGATTGCTTTTCACGTTTGTGCTCAGAGGTTATCAGCAGCTATTTGGCCTTCAATGGGAGGGTGCAGTGGAAGGGGAGGAGTGGCTTATGGATAGGAGTACTGCAGAAGGATGACATGTACTAAATTTATTTCCAGCACGAGTTACGTGATATTGAACAGGTGCAGGAATCCTGGTCAACATTTTCCTCTGTGAGTGTATAGAGGTAATTATATTGTTCTTCAGCAATGATGGGCTAACTGCTTACAGAACAGAGATCAAACCTGAGACCCACCTGCTCGAAATAGTTTAATACTACATCAGCAACGCAGCTACTGACTTCATCATCTGGGAGACCTCCCTGACCTGCTGTTTTTAAGTTGGTTTTACGATAATGAAATCAAACTGATCTCCCCTCAGTAATTGCCGTCTGAGCAGATGGTTCTTGCCGGGTTCAAATAGCATACAGTGGGCTACTTACCATCCCCTTTAAAGAGCTGGCGCAGCACGTTAGCCTCCAGCATGTCTGAAAGAGAACAGCAACAAGGTTAAACCAGATGTGACAGACTGAAAGAACAAGAGAAAATCCACTACCTGCTCAACAGGATGTTGTGCGGACACAGTGGGATCCTCATGTTTCTGTGCTACAGGTGGTATTTTAGATGAGTATCCTCAAACACTTCAACTTTTTAGTCCCAGGGGTTAGCCAGCAGGAGTTAGTTGTTAATGTCACTAACTGGGTATCTGAGTCTAAAACTACAAAGCTAATCCAATTTGCCTAAGGTGATGCAGAAATAAAATCTTACACAGCCACCTAGTTTTGCATGTTTCTTCCAGATTTCTATTTTAAAAGGTTGCTTAACAACACTCATAATGTTTTAAAATAATTTAAAGTTAATTCTCAAGACAGTGCAGACAAACTCTTATCAATTACCATTTATGGCTTACTCACAAGTTTACAGGTTCAGTCTTCAAAATAGTACCATCATTTGGTTTGATTTAACTGTAACGATATGCATATTTCTTGTACCATAAAACCAAAAATTATACTTGCTGGAAATTTTCAGTGTTGCAAAGTACAGGTACTTAAATGCAACTTGAGCAATGAATGACACAATGTGCAGTACCAGTCAAAATCTTGGAGCTCATTGCAGAATTGATACCACTACCAAATTTTTTGTTCCCTATAACCCTGTGATTTTTTAAAATGTATATATCCAATTGTATTTATAAATGACTAATGATTCTGCTTCCGCTACTACTTCAAGTCATGCATTTCTGATCATAATAACCCAATGTTTATTAAAAAAAATCATCTAATTTCTTCTCTTGTTCTTTAGACAATTATCTTAAATCTATGGCCACTGGTTACCCATCCTCCCCCTAGAAGAATCAGCTTCTGTTTGCAGGAACTGTCAAAACTATTAGAACTGCCAAATCAAAATCAAGATCTAAACTAATGCAGTTTTCACATTCGATTTATTGCAGTGGGAGTACATTCAAGAGACATATTACAGCAATTCTGAAAAGCAATTCTCAAGAGCAACTAGGGATGGACAATAAATGCTGGCATCGCTGGTCATGCCCACATTCTCAAAATTAATAAGAATAAAATTATTAGGAGTTCAATTTAAAGGTGTAATTTAATATAGAATCTTTAGCAAAGTTACTGGCTTCTCTGGGTCATCTTAATATTGAGAATGAATTATAGAACACTCTTGAGCATGTCCGAATGAATTTATTTATATTCACATATAACACAGACTTATTCCATTATTTTCTCTCCATGTTACATAGCGAAGGCATTAAAATGGCAGCTGCATACATCAGGCATTGTAACCAGTGACTTGAAGACAGATAACAACATGGAGGACTTGTACTATAATGCTTTATTGCAACAATTTGGCAGTTTCTTAGCAACGCAAATTATATTTTGGAATATATTTGTTGCCATTATTTATGGATAATTTACAGAACTGCATTTGTTCCATTTCAGAAAAAGACATTCTGGATTTTACAATTATCCCATGCTTAATTCTAATCATAGAGTCATAGAGTCCTACAGCACAGACACAGGCCCTTTGACCCAACCTGGTCCATGCTGACCAAAATGTCCATCCACGATCACCCAAAATGTCTCCTGCACTTGGCCCATATCCTTCTAAACCTTTCTTATCCTTGTATTTATCCAAATGCCTTTTAAATGTTGTTAATGTAACCACCTCAACCACTTCCGCTGGCAGCTCATTCCATATGTGTACCACACTCTGTGTAAAAAGTTGCCCTCAGGTTCCCTTTAATTCTCTCCCTTCCAACCTTAAACTGATGCCCTCTACTCCTTGATTCCCCAACTGGAAGAAAAAGAGACTGCATTCACCATATCCATGCCTCTCAGGATCTTAAACACTTCTATAAGATGCCCCCTCAGTCCTCTACACTCTAAAGAAAAGTGTCCTATCTTGTCCAACCTCTCCCTTTAACTCAGATCATTCAATCCTGGAAACATTGTTGTAAATTTTCTCTGCACTCTTCCCAGTTTAATAACATCCATCCTATAACAAGATGACCAAAACTGAACACAATACTCCAAGTGCAGTCTCACCAACATCCTGTACAACTACAATATAACATCCCAACTTCTGATGAAGGCCAGTGCGCCAAAAGACTCCTTCATTGCCTTGTCTATGTGCGACTCCACTTTCAGAGAACCATGCACCTGAACTCCAAGGTCCCTCTATTCCACTACACTCCTTAAGGGCCTATCATTCACCATGAAACTCCTACCTTGATTTGACTTTCCAAAATGCAAAACCTCACACTTATCTGTATTAAACTCCATTTGCCATTTCTTGGCCCACTTCCCCTGCTGATCAAGGTCCTGCTGCAATTTCTGATAATCTTCCTCACGATCCACGATACCACCTATTTTAGTGTCATCTGCAAACCTACTAATCATGCCTTATACATTCTCATCAAAATCATTGATATAGGTAACAAACAGCAACAGGCCCAGCACCAACCTCTGAGGCACTCCACTAGTCACAGGCCTCCAGTCCAATTGGCATCCTTCCACTATTACCCTCTGCTTTCTACCATCAAGTCAATAGTGTCTCCAATTTGCCAGCTCCCCCTGGATTCCAAGCGATCTAACCTTCCAGACCAGCCTACCATGTGGAACCTTATCAAAGGCCTTACAGAAATCCATATAGACTAGGTCAACCGCCCTGCTATCGTCAACCTCCTCAGTCACTTCACCAAAGAACTCTAACAAATTTGGCTGGCAAATCAAAATGGAGCCAGAATCAATGGCCGTGCAATCAGGAACTCATTCCTGTATGACTTGAATTACCAATTTTCTCTCCTCTTTTTACAAAAAGTATTAGACATTCAACTATTCCCATGAACAATGGGACAAAGAATCTTTGTTGCAATCTTTTATATCATTCTTTTCACCAAATGTGTGTTCCTAGCATTTTAACTTCCTGCTTTCCACAGAAGCATTGATGAAACTTCATTTTACATACCCTACCGATTATTTGCACTGATCTACTTATATTATATCTGATAGGCACATGAATCTCCACAATGAGTTATTATAATCGCGAGCCTAACATGGCAAGATACTAAAGGACTGTCATGGTCCCTTCAAAAGAAAATAAAATACCATAAGTTAAATAAACTAATAATTTTTTTTGTTCATTTCCCTGTAGCTGGACAATGATCTATTCCTGTAGAGGCCTAAGAACTGTAGTCATTGTCTTTATTCAGACAAGAATGAGTGCATGACATGGAATGTGGTGAGTATGTGGGGACTATGACAGAAGGGAAAAATTAATCTATTCAATGAGGTAGGATGATTTGTCTTTATATTTTCAAACTCTTCAAAAAATTGATCAAATGTAAAAACTGCATTTTTTAGATTTTGATTTTGATTTTTCAGTCCTAATAGTTGTAACAGTTCCTGCAAACAGGGAGGATGAGTAACCAGTGGTCATAGGTTTAAGATAATCATCTAAAGAACAAGAAAGGAAAGTAGATTTTTTTTTCACAAACAGTGGGTCGTTATAATCAGAAATGCATGACTTGAAGTAGCAGTGGAAGCAGAATCATTAGCCATTTATAAAATTCAATTGGATATATACATTTTTTAAAAATCATAGGGTTATAGGGAGCAAAAACAAAAGTACTGGTATCAATTGGACAGTTCTTTCAAATAGCCAACAATAAACTTTATTTATATCAAAGAGTAAATGTAAAAAGTAGGTTTGTGATATTCAGGGCATGTATATCTGTCAGAATGTTTGCTCTTTATACTAAATAAGTACAATTTTAAAACTCACAAATTCAGTAAGTCTAGTTTAAGCATCTACTGTCCAAAATCCCATATAAAAATAGACTGTCTATGAAAGAATATTCTTGTGAGGTTAGATCAAGACTAGCAATATAAAGCTGCAGAAAATCCAGGAACAAGTAGAAGATTTCTTGTAATCTTATTCATTGATTGGGATCTATTTTTAATAAAATAGCCCAATATTGTACAAGAATATTGTAATCAAAATGGATTATTGAAAGTCTATTTGTATGCTAATACTCTATTTTATTTGAAAACCAACATAACTTTGCATACAATAGTATTACCATATTTTTTCATTTAATATATATCAACTAGCTTCGAAACTGGAACAGCTTGGATCATTAGCCAGATGTGGTACAGATGTGTGGTATTTAATCACCATGAATGCAAGAAGAAAATAGAAAATCTCTCATAAAACGTCAGCTGTAGTTAAAATAATTTCACTCACCAGGCAAGAACAAGACGGTTAGAAGCACAGTAGCCAGGATCAAAGAGAGTATGTTCACCTTTGTGCAGTCCATGATAACCTATATTTTAACACCTGTGTATACTGTGGAAAAACATAATAAAAGATGTGTTTAACTGCTCCTTGTGATGTTGAGCAAAAATTGATTACACATTTCCATGTACAATCTGGGATTAATAACGTCCCTTCTACCAACATGCTGGAAAATTATAGACCGAGTATAGGCTTGTTAGAAAAGGAGATGGTCATAAGTTCTATTCCTTTTCCACAGGCCAACTCTATTTTCTCTGCATCTCCACTAATATCTCTCCTGAAATAAGTTTGACTGAACCATCCACTTCAATGAAATATGTTGCCAGTGATGGTCAAAATTCTTTTGCTTGGAGGAAACTGTACAATCTGGTTCCCTTCTCATTACTCAATTTAAACCTTTTCCCTTGTTGTGCACAGTCGTCACTTCAGTGAGGTATTAAGTTGAATTCTATGGCAATATTGACAAAACCAATGTACATTGAAGAAAACAAGCCCTACGTCTTAAAATGCTCCTCATAGTTTCAAACTCTTGCAGCTGGACATATCTCTGTTGAATAAGAGAGAATGTGCTCGAGAAGCTCAGCATGCCTTGCAGCATCTGTGTAGACAAAAAGAGTTAACATTTCAAATCCATGATTCTGTATACCTGCTATAATTTTCCAATAATTAAGCATAGAAATCACAGAGAGTATATTTTGAGAGTCTGGTGGTTCAATGAGAAGCATCCCTGCCTCTGAACCAGAAGCTCTGAGCTAAAGGACTTGATGGCCAAGAAAGATGCTGTCACAATGAAAAATATAAAGGATTGCAGAGGCTGGAAATCTGAAACAAAAACACAAATTGCTGGAGAAACTCAGCAGCATTTTTTTAGAATCCCTATAGTGTAGAAACAGACCCTTCTGCCCAACAAGTCCACACCGACCCTCTGAAGAGTAACTCACCCAGACCTATTCCCCTACTCTATATTTACCACTGGCTAATGCACCTAGCCTATACATCCCTGAACACTATAGGCAATTTAGCATGGCCAATTCCCCTAACCTGCACATCTTTGGGCTGTGGGAGCACCCAGTGGAAACCCACGCAGACACGGGGAGAATGTGCAAACTCCACACAGAGGAGTTCCCAAGACTGGAATCGAACCCAGGTCCCTGACGCTGACAAAGCTGAGTCAATATTTTGCATCCAGTGACCCTTCTTCAGAACTGTCATAACAAGTTGGGAATCAACTTATAAGTCCTTTCAATTGTAAAGTATCTCCAAATTCTTTCAATACTTGCTAATAGCAGGTGGTATGAGTGACAAGAAATCTTGGTCGGCCGTGTGAAGGAAGGAAATTGGACCTTGTTGTATCATTACCCCAAGTTCCAGCTTATAACACACTTGTAAAAGTGTATGTTGCAGCAGCCAATTGAACTCTTCAATGATGAGGGGCACTTGGAGTTTCATTCCCTCTCTGGTTGGGGTGAATTTGGGTCCTGCCTCCTTGTCCTGCTGAAGATCATGGTGCTGTGCATCACCTTTAGACAGAGGACTAAAGAAGAAGATATTCTGTGTGCAGAAAATGTGTTGCTGGAAAAGCACAACAGGTCAGGCAGCATCCAAGGAGCAGGAGAATTGACGTTTCGGGCATGAGCCCTTCTTCAGGATTCCTGAAGAAGGGCTCATGCCCAAAACGTCGATTCTCCTGCTCCTTGGATGCTGCCTAACCTGCTGCGCTTTTCCAGCAACACATTTTCAGCTCTGATCTCCAGCATCTGCAGTCCTCACTTTCTCCTAGCATATACTGTGTGCAGTCTATTTTAAGTGGATATCCAATAAAGGAGCAAGATGAACAGACCAATTACAGCAGTCCAAATATAGTGCCCGCTACCACCTTTTCAAGGGCTGCCAAGGAAGGGCAATGAATGCTTGCCTTGCCAATGGTGCCTATGTCTGAAAATGAATAGAGAAGAACTACAGGGGAGCTGGTGAGACTATTTTTGTTTTACTGGATTAGTCCAGTGACTGATCTTAATGAATCACATAAGTGTACACTTGGTTTGCTACCAGCTGAACAACATTAATGTGTGAATAAATAGCATACACACACCAATAAACTCACACTCTTCTCTCAAATGTCACCTTTTCTACTTCGTTAATGATAACCCAGGAATTTAGACTAAGCAATGCATCAATCATACAGTGCTACACAAGAGTGAATGATCAGATTTTACTTGAATATATATTGGAAAATTATAACATGTACACAGATATATACTCAATATACTTTTACAAATGTTCTTTCCTTCTCTAGTATAGAATTGATTGCTTGCTGGACTGTTATTTACCAAAATGGCAGTTCTATGTGATTCAACAGTGACTAACAATAGCAATTCTGTGTAAAAAGTCATCGCAGTTAAGTCCAATCCACACACTCCCAGCAAGAGCCACTGGACAGCATCAGGAATGTCAAACTTTCTTTACAAAATCATAGGACACCAAGGCTAATTGTAGCATAGCCAGTGCTGTTGCCACCATGACCAGCAAATTCAGAGCAATGTATGTGTCCAACATTGAATCTTTTTGATTTGTATGCCTCAGTAGCTCAGCAGAATTATTTAGGAGAAAGTGAGGACTGCAGATGCTGGAGACCAGAGTTGAAAAATATGGTGCTGGAAAAACACAGCAGGCCAGGCAGCGTCCGAGGAGCAGGAGAATCGACGTTTCGGGCATAAGCCCTTCTTCAGGAATGAGGCTGGTGCGCCAAACAGGCTGAGATAAAAGGTGGGGGGGAGGGAATTTGGGGGAAGGGCACTGGGAATACGATAGATGGAAAGAGGTGTGGGTGATAGGCCGGAGAGGGGGTGGGGTTGGAGAGGTCGGGAAGAAGATTGCAGGTCAAGAGGACGGTGTTGAATCTGGGGGTTGGGACTGAGATAAGGTGGGGGGGAAGGGGAAATGAGGAAGCTAGAGAAATCTACATTCATCCCGTGTGGTTGGAAGGTTCCTAGGCGGAAGATGAGGCGCTCTTCCTCCAGGCGTTGTGTGGTCAGGGTCTGGCAATGGAGAAGGCCAAGGACCTGAATGTCCTTGGCGGAGTGGGAGGGGGAGTTAAAGGTTCAGCCATGGGATGGTTGGGTTGGTTGGTGCGGATGTCCCAGAGGTGTTCCCTGAAACGTTCCGAGAGTAGGCGGCCTGTCTCCCCAATGTAGGGGAGACCACATCAGGTGCAGCGGATACAATAAATGATGTGTGTGGAGGTGCAGGTGAATTTGCGACAGTGAATTTGCGAATTTCCATCACAAATTCACCTGCACCTCCACACACATTATTTACTGCATCCGCTGCACCCGATGTGGCCTCCTCTACATTGGGGAGGCAGGCCGCCTACTTGCGGAACGTTTCAGGGAACACCTCTGGGATACCCGCACCAACCAACCCAACCACCCCGTGGCTGAACACTTTAACTCCCCCTCCCACTCCGCCAAGGACATGCAGGTCCTTGGCCTCCTCCATCACCAGACCATGGCAACATGACACCTGGAGGAAGAGCGCCTCATCTTCCACCTGGGAACCCTCCAACCACACGGGAGGAATGTAGATTTCTCCATCTTCCTCCTTTCCCCTCCCCCCACCTTATCTCAGTCCCAACTCCCGGATTCAGCACCGCCCTCTTGACCTGCAATCTTCTTCCCGAATTCTCCGCCCCCCCCCCACCCCCTCTCCGGCCTATCACCCTCACCCTCACCTCCTTCCACCTATCGTATTCCCAGCGCCCCTCCCCCAAATTCCCTCCTCCCTACCTTTAATCTCAGCCTGTTTGGCACACCAGCCTCATTCCTGAAGAAGGGCTTATGCCCGAAACGTCGATTCTTCTGCTCCTCGGATGCTGCCTGGCCTGCAGTGTTTTTCCAGCACCACATTTTTCAACAGCAGAATTATTTACCAAGTCCTCATGAAATCTAAAATTTAATAAGATGTTAGTACTATATTAATGCAAGCCACAACCAACAAATCGTGACTATCCAGTCCATTTGATTAGAGCCCTCCAATCCTGGCACATCTAGTTGTAAAAGATGGCAGACTATTAAAAGCTTAACATGACAAGGCAGTCGCATGAACATCTAAATCCTTTACAATGGTAAAGTCCAACATACAAGCGCAAAGGAAAAAGTTGGATTGTTTGCAAGTGTTTTCAGCCAGAAATTCCCAGTGAATGATCAGCTCAATCTATTCCCAAAGTCTGCAGATTCACCGATGCTGATCTTCAATCAGTTTGATTTCCTTCCCACATTGTCAAGAACCAGTTAAGTAGTCTTGCTACAGTGAAGGCGAGGGGCCATGATAATATTGCACAGGTAGGACAAATACAAGGAAAAATCAATTCCAGCCAATTGCTACTTCATCAGGCTATTCTCCACCCTCACAAAAGTTTGAAAAATATCATTAATGATGCTGTCAAGCAGCACTCAATAAAGCCCAGTTTGGATTCCATCAGGCTCCAAATCTCATTACGGCCTTAATCCAAACATGCACAAAAGAGCTGAATTTCACAGCTGAAGTCAAAATAACAACTCCTAACATCAACTCAGCATTTGACTCATGGTGTCGTCAGGACCCTGGGTAAAATTTAAGTAAATAGGTATTGAAGGAAAGCTCTCCACCAGTTGGAGCCATTCCTAGTACCAAAGGAAGTGGCTTGTGGTTTTGGAGACCAGTCACCTCAGCCCCGGGACATTGCTACAGGAGTTCCTCAGCAAAGTGTCTGAGCCTCAAACATCTTTAGCTGCTCCATCAATGACGTTCCTTCCGTGATAATGTCAGAAGTGGGGAAATGTTCACTGATGTATGTATAGTGATCATTTGCAATTCCTCATTTAATAAAAAAGTATTTGCTCACATGTAAAAAAACCCAAGCAATATTCAGGCTTGGATAGATAACTGTGAAGTAACTTCATAATGTAGAAGTAGGTGGCAATGACAATCTCCAGCAAAGGAAAGTCTAACAAGTTTCCATTGCCATCAATGGCATCACTATTGTCAAATCCTTACTATCAATATCCTGAGTGTCAGCATTGTCAGTCCTAACTGGACAAGCTGTGCTAACATCGTGGGTACAAGAACAGGCTACAGACTGGAAATTCAATAGTACTTGATTCACCCTCATGACTTTTTCAAAGCCTGTTCACCATACACAAGACATAAGTAAAGAGTATGATGAAATACTCTCCACTTGCCTGGTGAATGCAGCTTCAACGCCATTCAAGAAGCTCAAAGTAATTTGTAACACTGGAACCCTCTTGATTGGCACACCATTCACCACTTTAAATACTCCTAACTTCCACAACTGGCTATCTACAAGGTGCACTACAGCAACACACACCTCTTTGACAGTACGTCTTACTTAGCACAGCAGCAGACCCTTAGGAATGCCACAAATTGACCCTGTAGTCATACTGACTCGGAAATATATTGCTGTTCTTTACTCAGTTTTAAGGCAAAATTCTCTGGCATAATATCTTTCATCACACAGACTGTCGCAGTTTCAAAAAAATGGCTCACTATCATCTGCTCATGGACAATCAGGGCTAAGTAATAAATGATAATATTCACAACAACATCCACAAATAAATCTACAATTCAGTATTTTATAAGGATTATGTAAATAGTACGTATTTCAGTTCAAGACTTGTGGCAAGTGTTAATCTAGCTGCAGGGGCTTCTCAGAACAAACTGGAAACTACAGAAACTTTGATCATGCATGACTCAGAAGATGCTGTTTTATAGAGCACTAAAACGGTAAGGAGGTCTGGTAATGAGCCTGAAGACGGCTGAACAAAATGTGTGCCAAATGAATCCATAAAAGCGCGAGACACAAATCTGCGACAGCAAACTGTTTAAATATGATATACTGTCTTCTTTTACTTAGAGCCATATGAATAATTCAACGTACAATGAATATTCAGTTATTGTGAAGCCGGCAAAATATTCCCCTACCTACCAAAAGGAGCCTTTCAGACTTCATTAATTATAAGATGAAAGGAACATACAGTAGGAAGGAAACTGTTGAACAATGTGATGGAGTAGTAACACTTAAGCCTGATTATCAAAACCTGTACAAAATTTAATGCGATGTTTTTCATTATATATTTGTAGATATCCAAGGGATAGTTCACACTTTCTTTGATTAAGTTAACACTTTTACAACTTGATCTTATCCAACCTCCACATTTAACATATTCTGCTGCGGCTAAGGTTGCAAAAAGAAAGATCTTTAAGAATTTCAATTTGTGCTGCCATTAAAGTAATTACGTTTTCTTTTCTGTAGTCAATGAGAAGAGTAATTCACACATCATTTTAATCATGGCATATGTCTCACATCTCAAAGCATTGGGAATTGAGTTACATGTGTGTCAACCACTTCGGTGCAAAGGCTTTAAAAGCAGCTCATCAAATCTTGATGTTTTGATGATTTATATGGGAACATAGGGCTTAAGAGCAGCAGTAAGCCATTCGGCCCTTTAATTCTGTTCTGCTATTTAATAAGAACACGTCTGATCTGGCTCTGGTCCAATTTGTACCGTCCATAAGTCCTGACTCCCTTGGCAATCAAAAATCTAACTCAGCATTGAATAAATTCAATAGCCCTCCCTGCACTACTTTCTGCAAAACAGAATTTCACAAACTAGCAACCCTCTTAAAGATGAAAAACACATCTGACTTAAATGGGAAGGATCATGGTGGCTCAGTGGTCAGCACTGCTACCTCACAGCACCAGGGACCCAGGTTTGATTCCAGCCTCAGGCAAGTATCCGTGTGGAGTTTGCACATTTTCCCCGTGTCTGCATGGGTTTCCTCCGGGATGCTCCGGTTTCCTCCCACAGTCCAAGGATGTGCAGCTCAGGTGAATTGGCCATGCTAAATTGCCCGTAATGTTAGGTGCATTCGTCAGGGGTAAATATAGGGAATGGGTCTGGGTGGGTTGCTCTTCGGAGGGTTCGATGTGGACTTGTTGGGCTGAAGGGCCTGTTTCCACACTGTAGGGAATCTAATCTAATCTTTAATTATGTCCTCCAGGTTAACCCAACAGAGGAAATATCTTCCCGGCATTCATCCTATCAAATCGCTTCAGGATATTATATGTTTCAATAAGATCACCGATCATACTTGTCATTAGTCACTGGAATAATGTGCTCGAATTCAAGCCCCAATATTTCTGGAATTGTATGAAAATTTGATTAAAGCACCAAAGTGGCTTAATTCTCCCTGTCTAATTCAGGAGAAAAAAAAATGCACACCAGGTTATTTGTATCCCATTAAGAAGAAAATAATTATTTCTCATAATCAGCTGTTTTGAATCAATAGCAAGAAGCAGACCAGTTGAATTATTAATATATAACTCTGATCTAAACACTACTCCTTTTTAAAATTCCCATACACATGCAAACAGACAGGCAAATGCAAGACATAAATATTATGGATGGGAAAGGACCAAAAACAAAATTGGAGAAACACAGTTCTGGCAACAGTCTACATCATGCAACTTGATAAGTTCTTTTGATTGCTTTTCATTTCCTTTGACTCTTTATTGGTGACACACCTATTCTCAGTCTTAACCAGGACAGTCTGGTTAGGAATTGTCCATTTCAGAGTCTCTGAAAGTGTATTACCCTTTCTCCTTTTGCTGGGGAATTTGCAGACAGAGCAACTCACAGAAGGCATCTTATGGAGGGTAGCTAGCTGCTTGGGATTTTATTTTTCACATGGATAAGAAGAAAGAAAAATGGATGTTTTCTGTTTGTAGGTGAAATGTTTCTGCCGTGTTATCCACAAGACTACAACCACTTGCTCAGTAACCAATTAAGTGGTTGCTACTATGCTGATCCTTCCTGATCCTATACTAACTAGACACTCTCAAAAAAGCCAACTAAAAGACAGTCTGTAGGCAGAATTGCCCTGAAAATCTGCAGGCAGAGCCAATTTACTTGGAATTCTCCCACCCTCAAATAAGGCAACAATGTATATATAAGTCAGACTGTATTCTAAAAATTATTTTTAAAAATGTAGGTAACTTCTTACACAGATTCCTTGGTTTAAATCAGTATCTCTAACTTTTTTTGAACTGTGTAAAATAAAGGGTAAAGTGGTTGTCTATACTCCATTGGGTACAAACCCAACCTCATCAACCATTTTACGTGAGAGGTCATTCCATAATCCCTAAGTATTTTAAGAATGATTGAACTGTGTTAATCCCCATTTTCAATCTTAATATTTTCTCAAAGATTAAGGAATGACTCATTAGAATTAACTGTAAAGTCATTGCTACATTGAGATTTTGTGAACCAGAAGTGAAAATTATATTCCTGTGGGGTACAAAAAGAACTTATACAGATGCCTGATTTCCTCAGAATTCGGCAGAAAGTTTTTGCAGTTTTGTACAAAACAATTTATAGTGTTGGTTATAGCACTGTTCCTTTATGAGAAGCTGATAAGAACATAAGATGTAGGAGCAGAAATAGGGCATTCAGTCCATCAAGTCTGCTCCACCATTCAATGAGATCATGCTGATCTGATTATCCTCAACTCCAATTTTCTTCATTTTCCTAATAATACTTATCCCTTATCCATTACAAACCTGTTTACCTATCTCAGCCTTGAATATACTTAATGACTCAGCCTCTATAGTCCTCTGTGGTAAAGGTTCTGCAGAATCATTACTTTCTTAGAGAAGAAATTTCTCCTCATCTGCATTGAGATAGGGTGGCATGGTAGTTCAGTGGTCAGCACTGAACCAGGGACCTGGGTTCGTTTCCAGCTTCAGGCGACTGTCTGTGTGGAGATTGCACATTCTTCCCGTATTGACATGGGTTTCTTCTGGCCACTCTGGTTTTCTCCCACAATGCAAAGATGTGTAGGTTGGATGGATTCTTTGTCTTATGAGGAGACGTTGCGTAATGTAGGTCTGTACTCATTGGAATTTCGAAGATTGAGAAGCAACCTTACTGAAGCATACAAGATCCTTAAGGGTCATAACAGAATAGATGTGGTAACGTTGTTTTCCCATGTGGGAGAGTTTAGAACCAGAGGTTATGTTAGTAATCAGTCATTCATTTAAAACAGACTATAGAACCCCTACAATGTGGAAGCAGGCCATTTGACCCTTCGAGTGCACTCCGACCCTCTGAAAAGCTTTCCACCAGACCCACCCCCTCCCCTGTAACCTTACATTTTCTATGGCTAATCCACTTAGCGTACACATCGGGGAGGGGGTGGGTCTGGTGGAAAGCTTTTCAGAGGGTCGGAGTGCACTCGAAGGGTCAAATGGCCTGCTTCCACATTGTAGGGGTTCTATAGTCTGTTTTAAATGAATGACTGATTACTAACATAATCTCTGGTTCTAAACTCTCCCACATGGGAAAACAACGTTACCACATCTATTCTGTTATGACCCTTAAGGATCTTGTATGTTTCAGTAAGGTTGCTTCTCAATCTTCGAAACTCCAACGAGTACAGACCTACATTACGCAACTTCTCCTCATAAGACAAACCCTCTATATCTAGGATCTACCTCGTCAATCTGCACTGTCATACCTCCAATGCAAGGATATTTTTCCTTAGATAAGGGGACCAAACTGGTCACAGTAATCCAGGTGTGGTGCCTTGTATACTTTTAGCAAGACCCCTCATTCATAGAGTCATAGAGTCACAGAGATGTACAGCATGGAAACAGATGCTTCAGTCCAAACCGTCCATGCCATCCCAACCCAATCTAGTCCCAAATGCCAGCACCCAGCCCATATCCCTCTAAACCCCTCCTATTCATGCCTCTTAAATGTTGCAATCGTACCAGCCTCCACCACATCCTCTGGCAGCTCATTCCATACACGTACCACCCTCTGTGTGAAGAAGTTTCCCCTTAGGTCTCTTTTATATCTTTCCCCTCTCACCCGAAACCTATGCCCTCTAGTTCTCGACTCCCTGACCCCAGGGAAAAGACTTTGTCTATTTATCCTATCCATGCCCCTCATAACTTTGTAAACTCTATAAGGTCACTCCTCAGCCTCCGACGCTCCAGGGAAAACAGCCCCAGCCTGTTCAGTCTCTCTCTGTAGCTCAGATCCTCCAACCCTGGCAACATCCTTGTAAATCTTTTCTGAACCCTTTCAAGTTTCACAACACCTTTCCGATAGGAAGGAGACCAGAATTGCACACAATATTCCAACAGTGGCCTAACCAATGTCCTGTACAGCCGCAACATGACCTCCCAACACCTGTACTCAGTACTCTGACCAATAAAGGAAAGCATACCAAACGCCTTCTTCACTATCCTATCTACCTGCGACTCTACTTTCAAGGAGCTATGAACCTGCATTGCAAGGTCTCTTTATTCAGCAACAGTCCCTAGGACCTTACCATTAAGTGTATAATTCCTGCTAAGATTTGCTTTCCCAAAATACAGCACCTCGCATTTATCTGAATTAAACTCCATCTGCCACTTCTCAGCCCATTAGCCCATCTGGTCCAGATCCTGTTGTAATCTGAGGTAACCCTCTTCGCTGTCCACTACACCTCCAATTTTGGTGTCATCTGCAAACTTACTAAGTGTACCTCTTATGCTCGCATCCAAATCATTTATGTAAATGACAAAAAGTAGAGGACCCAGCACCGATCCTTGTGGCACTCCACTGGTCACAGGCCTCCAGTCTGAAAAACAACCCTCCACCACCACCCTCTGTCTTCTACATTTGAGCCAGTTCTGTATCCAAATGGCTAGTTCTCCCTGTATTCCATGAGATGTAATCTTGCTAATCAGTCTCCCATGGGGAACCTTGTTGAACGCCTTATTGAAGTCCATATAGAGCACATCTACTGGTCTGCCTTCATCAATCTTCTTTGTAACTTCTTCAAAAAACTCAATCAAGTTTGTGAGACATGATTTCCCACGCACAAAGCCATGTTGACTATCCCGAATCAGTCCTTGCCTTTCCAAATACATGTACACCCTGTCCCTCAGGATTCCCTCCAACAACTTGCCCATCACTGAAGTCAAGCTCACTGGTATATAGTTCCCTGGCTTGTCTTTACCGCCCTTCTTAAACAGTGGCACCATGTTTGCCAACCTCCAGTCTTCTGGCACCTCATCTGTGACTATTGATGATACAAATATCTCAGCAAGAGGCCCAGCAATCACTTCTCTAGCTTCCCACAGAGTTCTCGGGTACACCTGATCAGGTCCTGGGGATTTATCCACCTTTAACCATTTCAAGACATCCAGCACTTCCTCCTCTGTAATCTGGACATTTTGCAAGATGTCACCATCTATTTCCCTACAGTCTATATCTTACATATCCAGTCTATATCTTCCATAAATACTGATGCAAAATATTCATTTAGTATCTCCCCCATTTTCTGTGGCTCCATACAAAGGCCGCCATGCTGATCTTTGAGGGGCCCTATTCTCTCCCTAGTTACCCTTTTGTCCTTAATATATTTGTAAAAACCCTTTGGATTCTCCTTAATTCTATTTGCCAAAGCTATCTCATGTTCCCGTTTTGCCCTCCTGATTTCCCTCTTAAGTATACTCCTACTTCCTTTATACTCTTCTAAGGATTCACTTGATCTATCCTGTCTATACCTGACATAGGCTACCTTCTTTTTCTTAACCAAACCTCAATTTCTTTAGTCATCCAGCATTCCCTATACCTACCAGCCTTCCCTTTCACCCTGACAGGGATATACTTTCTCTGGATTCTTGTTATCTCATTTCTGAAGGCTTCCCATTTTCCAGCTGTCCCTTTACCTGCAAACATCTGCCTCCAATCAGCTTTCGAAAGTTCTTGCCTAATACTGTCAAAATTGGCCTTTCTCCAGTTTAGAACTTCAACTTTTAGATCTGGTCTATCCTTTTCCATCACTATTTTAAAACGAATAGTATTATGGTCGCTGGCCCCAAAGTGCTCTCCCACTGACACCTCAGTCACCTGCCCTGCCTTATTTCCCAAGAGTAGGTCAAGTTTTGCACCTTCTCTAGTAGGTACATCCACATACTGAATCAGAAAATCTTCTTGTACACACTTAAGAAATTCCTCTCCATCTAAACCTTTAACACTATGGCAGTCCCAGTCGATGTTTAGAAAGTTAAAATCCCCTACCATAACCACCCTATTATTCTTAGAGATAGCTGAGATCTCCTTACAAGTTTGTTTCTCAATTTCCCTCTGACTATTGGGGGTCTATAATACAATCCCAATAAGGTGATCATCCCTTTCTTATTTCTCAGTTCCACCCAAATAACTTCCCTGGATGTATTTCCAGGAATATCCTCCCTCAGCACAGCTATAATGCTATCCCTTATCAAAAACGCCACTCCCCCTCCTCTCTTGCCTCCCTTTCTATCCTTCCTGTAGCATTTGTATCCTGGAACATTAAGCTGCCAGTCCTGCCCATCCCTGAGTCATGTTTCTGTAATTGCTATGATATCCCAGTCCCATGTTCCTAACCATGCCCTGAGTTCATCTGCCTTCCCTGTTAGGCCTCTTGCATTGAAATAAATGCAGTTTAATTTATTAGTCCTACCTTGTCCCGGCCTGCCCTGACTGTTTGACTCACTT
Source organism: Chiloscyllium plagiosum (assembly GCF_037043375.1). Classification (NCBI taxonomy): domain Eukaryota; kingdom Metazoa; phylum Chordata; class Chondrichthyes; order Orectolobiformes; family Hemiscylliidae; genus Chiloscyllium; species Chiloscyllium plagiosum. The sequence continues at coordinate 69,846,970 of NW_028270151.1, forward strand.
CTGTTCTCAGCTATACCCGTCTCAGATCGATCTCTTTCCTCACTATCTCCCTGGGTCCCACCCCCCCACCTTACTAGTTTAAATCCTCCCAAGCAGTTCTAGCAAATTTCCCTGCCAGTATATTAGTCCCCTTTCAATTTAGGTGCAATCCATCCTTCTTGTACAGGTCACTTCAACCCCAAAGAGATTCCAATAATCCAAAAATGTGAATCCTTCTTCCATACACCAGCTCCTCAGCCATGCATTCATCTGCTCTATCCTTCTATTCCTGCCCTCACTAGCTCGTAGCACTGGGAGTAATCCAGATATTACTACCCTTGAGGACCTCCTTTTTAATTTTCTGCCTAACTCTCTGTAATCTCCCTTCAGAGTCTCAACCTTTTCCCTTCCAATGTTGTTGGTTTCAATGTGGACAATGACCTCCTGCTGGCCCCCTCCCCCTTGAGAATACTCTGCACCATCTCCGAAACATCCTTGATCCTGGCACCAGGGAAACAACACACCATTCTCCTTTTTCTCTGCTGGCCACAGAAACGTCTGTCTGTACCTCTGACTATGGAATTCCCGAACACAATTGATCTCTTGGAAGCCGACGTACCCCTCGTTGCATTAGAGCCAGTCTTAATACCAGAAACGTGGCTGTTCGTACTACGTTCCCCTGAGAATCCATCACCCCCTACATTTTCCAAAACAGCATACCTGTTTGAAATGGGTATATCCACAAAAGACTCCAGCCCTAGGTGCCGACCTCTCTCACCCTTCCTGGAGTTAACCCATCTATGTGACTGTATCTGAGACTTCCCCCCTTCATATAACTGCCATCCATTACGTACTGTTGCTGTTGCAAATTCCCCATTGCTTCTATCTGTCTCTCCAAACGATCCATTCAATCTGATAAGTTTCGCATCCAACAGCATTTATGGCAGATATAATCTGCAGTAACCCTTAAACTCTCTTTAAACTCCCACATCTGACAAGAAGTACATATCACTGCAAAGGCCATTTTTGCTCCTTCACAATCTACAGACCCAGAAATTAACACCGTCTTATTCCTCTACAAACACTGCCCCAGGTTAAGTTAATCGCTATGGCTTATATTTTAAGTTTAATCAAGAGACTTATCTCCAAAAATATATAATCAAGAAAGAATCCACTGTACCCACTACTGCAGCCTTTCTCTTGGACAGACTTAAAACAACCATTAACTTATCTGATTCTGTGCTGTGAACTTCGCCCAACAGTTCCTCCAAGATTAGTTGTGAATTTCACTGTTTGTTAATTTTCCCAGATACACTCCGATGTCCAGCGATACACAAATTCAAACAGCAAAGGCAGTAACTGTGCAGGTTCTCTCTCTCTCACCTGCACTGTCCTCACCATCCTTTTGAAACAAAGGCTAGCAATCCATTTGCTGTCCACTATCACTTGCTGAAATTGTATGCTAACGTTTCACTATTTATGCATAAAGATTCCCAAATCCCTGAGTGCTATAGCTTTCGGCAGTCTTTCTCCTCTTAAATAATACTCAGCTCCTCTGTTCTTCCTGATTAGATGGTACCTGTTTGATCCAGGTCTTGGGGCTGCTGCACCTACTAAGTGCCCACTGGCAGAATCACCAGCCTTACCTAGGTATTACCAGCAGAAAGCTCATCAGTCTCAAAACAGATTAGGATTGACCAACTGGCCGGTGATCAGGAAGGGAATAAGAAAGATCTGCTCTGGGCTCCAGTTTGGATATGGAACTAGAAGGAGCACTACTGTTCCTCCAAACTTCACATTTCAGCAGAATCTTTTGATAACTTTTGTTTGTGCGGGCAGCCTCCAGCCATCCCTTTAAGAGGAAGGACTGACTTGGCAGCTTTGTGACTGAGAAAACTGACCACGGCAAGTATAACGAATATTGTGCTTAATTATACACTCACGATTCGATTTGACAAAGCAGTTTAAATTAGACCTTAGACAGACTAAGCATCTGATTTGCATTGTCAATGTCTATTTCAAGCTGGGGGGGGGCGCACAATGGGTAAACAGAGGGCACTCTCACCAACATGATGTGGCACACTCTTGGCATGTAATGAGTTTGCATACATTGTATTGGCCCCTTCAGAGAAAGATAGGGATTATGCAATCAAATTTCTTAGCTAGATTCTAGAAAGTTTGGATGAAAGATACTTAGCAGTGTATTAGTGTTTGTGTGGAGTATCTACACGGAAGAGTTTGAAAGCAGCCCACATTCTGACACTGCAGTGCCTGATGTTTGTAGCTGTTCACCAGTAAAATGTCAGCTAGCATCACTGAATGGTGTGAGGCTTTGCTCGATCACTCAGTATTTGGATTATGTGAACGTTAGCAGTGAATCAAAATATTCAAAGTGGTTGCATTTGTCTCAGATGACAATGGTGAATCTGTGCCTTTATTATGCTGAACTTTGATTGCAAAACTTTTACAATCAGATAAATAATCTTAGTGTTACTTGTCACACCACACAGTAGTAATTAATTGTGTCCCATCCACAGCAATGGGGAGCAAAGAACGACAAAAGAGGCAGATAGATATTTCCCTGAAGATCAAGGTGTATTTTTCATATTGCGAGATTGAATCTATTTTTCTTTTGCAACATTTAATAGATGAATTTGAGCTGAACCCAACCACTTCCCTCTTCTGTCTTTGCCGAACAATTGTTCTGGGGGAATTTTCTTGTTCTGACTACTCATGACAAATACTGCGATTGATTCCCAACATGCTAATGCTGCATTATGTTTAGATTTAGAATTTACAGGTGTAAGCATTCTTTACGTTATACTAATCCAATTTCAATATTACATCCTGAGTAAAACAATTCTTTTAAGAAATTGCCCAAATATCCCCTTCTCCTGAAGACACTGACTTTTTGCTGGGATATAGTTCTAGGGTTTTGCTCAAGTGCCTGTTTTTAAATGTGTGAGTGCAGACTGAAGGTATTGGTGAGTTATTCAACTGCAGGAGCACAGCAATTGAGTCTGATGCTGTTCTTATAAGTAGAGTATTGTTTTAAAAGATATGATACTTTAAAATGAAACAAAGAACTGCAAAAAGCAGAAATTGTTGGTGAAACTCAGCAGGTCTGGCAGTATCTGTGGGGAGAAAGCAGAGTTAACGTTTCCAGTCCAGTGATCATTCTTTAGAAGTGATAGCAGCAGTGATAGGAAAAAGTGGTATTTATGCTGAAGACAGGCCTACTCCCAGTTCTCATTATCACTTATGCAGCTTCATTTTTGTCCTGGCCTACTATTAATAATCCCCTCACCTGCCTACCCCATTCATATATCTCTGTCTCTCTCTTTCTAGGTTCTGTCTCCATACACCGCTTACCTCTCTCCCCATTCTCCCCCCACCCCCCTCATCGTCAGCATAAATTTCCTAGCTGATAAATTTCAGTTCTGATAAGGAGTTACCAGATGCGAAATGTTAATTCTGCTTTCTCTTCACAGGTGCTGCCAGACCAGAGTTTCGCCAGTAATTTCTAGGTTTGTTTATGAAACGTTAAAACCTCGTCATTCAGAGACATTTAGATAGTTATTATCACAAAGTTAGCATTCAGATTCAGCAAGAAGTTGGGAATGCCTTTTGGCATTTTGGCCTTTATTACATAGTGATTGGAGTATAGCCAAAGGCAATTGCGCTCCAATTGTACAGGGCTTTGGTGAGACCTCACCACAGTACCATGCACAGTATATAGTCCATATCTGAGGAAGGTCATATTTATATTTGAGGCAGTGCAGCCAAGATTCATTGGAGTGTTTCTTTGGGAAAAGAGAATTGTCCTGAGTTGGTGTTAAATAAATTAAGTTTTTAACTCTTTGAAGTTTAGAAGAATGAGGGTTGATCTCATTGAAACGTAGAAGATTCTGAAAGGACTTGACAGATTTTACACCAAGAGTTTTTAACTTGGGCTGAGGAATCAAGGACACGGAGCCCATTCTCAGGGGAAGACGTTGACTCTTTAGGACTGAGATGAGATATTTCATCATTTTGACGAATATAAAGTTTCAAAATTTTCTACCCCAGGAACTTTGGACATTGTTTTGAAACTATTTAAGGCTGATACACCAATTTGTGGTCTCTCAGCAAATCGAGGCATGTGGGGAGCAGCTGGGAAACAGGAGTAGAGACAGATCAGCCATGATCACATTGAATGCTGGAACAGGCTCAATGGACCAACATAGTCTGCTTCTGCTCCTTGTCAAGTCGCTAATTATATATTCAAGAGTGGGTAAAATGCCAAATTGTAATGGCAGATCTCTGCTGAGACTTTACAGGATTCAACTTCCAGACACCATTAGAAGATACCCTCACAGGACTGCACTCTCTGCAACTGAATGGACCTTGGCTCATTCCTTATGTTCACACACTTTAACAGTGCCTGCATTCTTACAGTGTGAGATGGTAGGACGAATGTGATCTGGAGCATGAAACCATGGTTAATATTTCTGTCCTGCCCTGTATGATATGTGTATTATATACTTTTTTATTTAAGAAAGCTACAACTAAATTGATGCCCTAGTATTTTTTTTTATCTTTTAAAAATTATTAAAAATTGAAACGTCAATTCTGAGATCAGTCTGGTGGAACACAATGCACTGATGCTAAGGGCTTTATCAGGTCCACATGCAGTGTTCAGAGGATAAAGTGAGGACAAGTCTCTACAGCTTTGGAGGACAAGAGGGGAAGAAGAGCAAGCTGGTACTTCTTTCAAGGCACTTGTAGAAGACTGGATGCAAGCCCCCTCTTACTCAGTTGACAAGGGAATGGCACACTGTTCACAGAATTGAGTAGAATGATGTGAAAGAAAACAATAATCTACATTTAGATTTTTTTTAGATTACTTACAGTGTGGAAACAGGCCCTTCGGCCCAACAAGTCCACACCGACCCGCAACCCATTCTCCTGCATTTATCCCTTCACCTAACACTACGGGCAATTTAACATGGCCAATTCACCTAACCTGCACATTTTTGGATTGTGGGAGAAACCAGAGCACCTGGAGGAAACCCATGCAGACATGGGGAGAATGTGCAAACTCCACACAGAGAGTCGCCTGAGGCGGGAATTGAACCCAGGTCTCTGGCGCTGTGATGCAGCAGTGCTAACCACTGTGCCACTTTCATTTATACCTCACATTTAAAGTAATCACAGGAAAATAATCAGATAGAAACTAACAGTGAGCCAAAGGAACAAACAGTAGGATAGCTGACCAAAAATCTGGTTGAAGACATAATTCTTATCAAGTTAAAAAAAAATCAGAGAGTTATAATTCACTTCAAACGAAGCATAAATTATATTTCTCTGTTGTCTCCAGGAGTACAACCTTTTAAAAATCTATCCATTGTGTACTTTAAATGTTTCAAGAATGGCAAAATATACAAAAGTCAGAACATTCCTTTGATCTCAGAATTCTTTGGAGTCTAATTTTTGTAAAATCAGTATTAATACACTTCACAATTAACATTTGAATTGCTTGTTAAAACTCAAAATCAGTGTACTGTTTAATTATATTACAGTTTTCAAATCAACATATACGTTTGAATGGTTGAGATTTTGAACCATATTTTTGCTCTGTAATAGATTGAACTATACACAGTATGTTGAAGGAACAAGTTGCATGTACTTTTCAAGCATTTAATATTGCTTTCAGATCATTTTGCTGATGTATATTATTCATTGATGCAAGTCTTCTGTTAAAGTAAACATGTCCTACTTTTAATGTAAATATTACTTTGACACAGGTTGCAGGTAAACCAGAACACTGCAATAAATCAGTCTTCCCTTTGTACTCCATAACAATATCAGGCACTTGAATGATCTGCTTACACACATCACCCAGCCTTAGCTGTATATTGTTGCATCAACAACTTGCTTCTTTCACTTGCTATCCTCTCACTTTCTCCACTACCTTAATTATAGAATACTGATGTGTGCCCACTGCCATATTCATTCAGACAAGAGAACTTTCTTTTGGTCAGATTGTCCTAAATACTCCAACTAGGAAGAGTAAAGCATAACAGAGGCAGCAGAAATAAATATTGCTTCAATTCCCGGCGAGATGGTTCTCTCTATCTCTGAACAATTTCATGAGAAATGTCATTGTTACAATTCCTTTCAGTATTGTTAGACTGAAAAGGTATAGCAGTGAGGTGAAACTGAGATTTACGGCAATAACAACTAGACAATAGTGTGTGGCTGTGTTTGGGTTAGTCGAATGAATTTCTGCAAAGAATACAAATTTTTGAACCAAGGCAATGGCGTGAATTAAAGGCGCACTATTGAACAGTGAAGTTGGATCAAAATTAAAAACTTTTATTCAATTACCTGAAGTCATTATGTAAAACATCACCTTAGATTAAATGTGTAGGTTGAATTATAACAGATTGAACTGTAAGTCTGTTGAAAGAAGTTTTTTTAGTTTCATGCTTTATGTGAATTTTTGTTTTGCTTGCCTAGTTGAATGAGGAATGACAGCAACAAGTATGACCAATAGCTGCTATGATAATTTACCTTGGTACTTATAAGTATGAAACTCTTTTGTAATACTGCCTTGCTGAATAAAAATGCTAGAATACAACAAAACCATGAGAAAACAAGAATGAAAACTACACAAGTCACTCCACATGAACAGCTACAATAAACAAAATAAATTGATGAGACTTGGTCAACTGGTGCTTATTAAGCTCACTTTATGGGCAGCTTTACATTGGAAACATCTCCCCATTGGGAATTCAATAAGGATTCGGCAAATGCTTTTATTTGGGATCCTGAGCAACAACAAGTATCAGAGACAGGAAACTAATGCCCCATCCGTATGGATTGTAATAAAACGTTCCAGATGCAAGAGTCTGTTCTAATTAAGTACAGCTCTGTGCTATTGATATATTGCAAATTAATCAGCGTGTAACATGAAACCACATTTTCATGTAGTCAAAAAACATAGTCTGAAAATCATGCAAATTGAAGAGAACAATAGTTTTATGAAGCTTTCTTTATTAGAGTTTGTTTACAATAAATAAAACTTGCAAAATTATTATTTTCAGCTCTTCACACTATCTTGGAGATCATTGCAGAAGTATTTGCAGCCTGATACACAGTCTGACTGCCAGCAAGGTGAACATTACTTCCATACTCAATACCATCTTCTACCAGCCAACAGAATGGTCAGTCCTATATTGCAGGAGATTTTAATAAACTTCAATTTGTGAAATGGAGTACATATAATCACAGGCCAAGTGTTTAGGTCCAAAGTAACAGACTTAAAAATGTTTTTTTTGATATTGAATACTTGCAACGTAGATTTATTTTCTCTGAATTCGCTGAGTTACACTGACATTTTAACAGAGGAGATGGTGGGATCTCGCTTTGGATATTTTAATTTGCTTGTGCCCAATTTACGATTCAACATCTTGAAGGTTGGACAAACAGCTCATCCTAACAGAAGGAATCCAACCAATAATTTTGAGGCCCCATAACAAGTGTTTTCAATTAAACAGGTGACATCTGAAATCCAGAGTCTTCCATTTGGGAGACAGTGTGATGAAAACCTCATGCTTCTCCTTTGTATTACAAAATATTTAAGAATGGAGAACTCTAAGTAGCTGCCCAGTAGGCATCCACTCCCAGTTTTAATATCAATAATGGCTAAAACATGCCTATAATAATCTATTAATGGTGAACATTGAACTCCAAAACAACCCAAAGCTGATTAAAGCATGTGACCAGACAGTCTAGCACATTACCTTTTGGGGTATATGAGGCAAGCGCTAAAGGCAACATTGTCATGGCAACAACCACGACCAGGTTAGTTTCAGCTAGGAGGTGGCCCTAATGACTCATTCAGCTCTCACAGGTAACTCTGACTGCCACAACTGAAACTTGCCGCAGATGACATCCCAAACCTAGTGAGTAGTCAAGGAGAAATGGTTGAAAATGTGACCAATTACAAACCTCATCAAACCCATCGTTGCTACTGGGTGGGAATTCATGGCTTGTATCATTGACAGCTGCTAAAATCCCCTGGCATTCCCTCAGAGTATATACAAATGATTGTATGGGCAGAACTGGAAGTGGGCTTTTATCTTCCAACGTTCTTAAGTAAGGTTCTTTTGAGTATCGGTGTCCCACTGAATCTGTCTGGTATCTTCTGAGGCTCCCATCTATATTCAAGCTTCTGAAATTACAGCTTTTCACTTCTGTAGCCTGGTCGGACACAGCACAACCACAGTCACCTGTATCTGATGAAGGTTGCTTTGGTTTCTTTTGCACAGACTTAACCAAGTCATATTGAAAAAAAAACCCTTCGGACTGGTGAGCATAAACAATTATCACAGCAAAGATTTGTATGAATCATCCTATAGAACTAGACATTTTGCAGTCTACACTTTGAAATATAGAAAGTAGGAGTATGCTATTTGGCCCCACAATTTGGTTCTGCCATACAATATGGTAATTGCTAATTGTTCAACTCAGTACCTTGTTTCCTCTTTCTCCCCATACCCTTTGATCCCTTTAGTCCTAAGAACCAAGTGTTGAATTTGCACTTTGAACTGAGTGTCTGATCTATACCAAACTATCATTATTATCATCTAAACTTTCACAAACAATAGACTAGTTCTTGATTATTCAAAAAGATCTTTTCAATTTATATGTTTCCCATCGATAATAATTTAAAATGGTAAATTATGCAGCATACACCACTCAGAGAGCAGGATGTTTGATGACTTTCTTGAACTGGAAAGCTACCAAAGTATTTTGATCATCTTCCTGAAAATTCACTCAATAAAATGCCCTTCAGCAGCCCCACAGCACACCGCTGTTGAAATAGAGTCATCAATTGGTGCAAGACAAGGCTTGGGTATCACCATTCTTTCTTGGCATATCAGGAATAATGAGCCAATCCAATTAATATACCAGAAAATGTAGAATCATCCTTATGCACCACTGACTAATTATTTCACCCCTATTCGGATACTGAAGATTTAAGCACTTCCATGCTGATAAACTTATCATATAAAATGCTGTCATTTTAAAAAAGCATACTACTGCACCAACAGTAAGTCAGTGTAATTTTGTTGAAGATACAATGTCAAATCAAAATCAACTCACCAGTTTCTCATAGGTATCATTACCTATATTTCGTTCCTCAGATGTTCTAGTTTGAATTAGGCAAATCTTCAAACTGCAAGCAGCAACTTCACATTAGAAGACTGTCAAGCTGTCACAGATGACACTTGCTGTTCTGATGGAAATCCTCAGGACCACCTTCAGGCTGTCCTTGCGTTCTTGCAAGCTTTAGGAACTGTGCTGAGTTTAACAGGACTACAGCTCAAGTAGCACCTTTTTAACTCAGAAATAAACAGGCGTCTCACATGGAAGCAGTAGGCAGGAAACTGCAAAATGATTGGACAGTTTACAGGAACCAATAAGCCGAACAGCCAATTAAGATATTAAAGATAGAGTTTCTGGCCTGATAGGCTGTAATTTGTCTTATACAATCAACTAGTTTTGAGAAGAAAAATGTAAAAAGGTAACTAACTCTACAATTCATTACAGAAAAAACCTTAATCAAAAATGCTGCCACAAAGTTAAGTAGTTAGGTGTTTAATGTATACTTTCTATATTTTTATCTGTGTAATAAAGGTCATAAATACAGAAGTAATTTCACTTATGTTATATTAGATGATAACATTCCCATCAAAACAATTTTTGAACAGTGAAAAACAACAGAGGAACACTGAAAATGCTGCTAACTAGTACTTCTAAAGTAGTATCAGCTAAATTCAAGAAGATATAAACACATCGATTTTCAGGAAATAAAATTCAATTATCCAAATCAGTTCATTTTGACCCATCTCAAAAACTTTCTTCAATAGAAATTGAAACCCTATGAATGATTTGATTTTAATGATTACCAGTTATTTTGTCCTCAAACTTTCATTAATACCACATGTGCTCCAATAGCTGGCTACATTCTATAATCCCTAAGAATGGGTACGGTGATATGGGATTAACCCGGCCCATGTTGCTTCCGATGCAGGTGGCATCCCAGATTGAATGCTGTCGGCTAATTAACTTGATTTCAGGTAAATCCAATGCCTACAGTAATGCTGCTGTACTGCACACCTCAGCAGGGAGTGTGAGGTGTGAGCACTAAATAATTTACAGCATTTACACCCAGTTGGATAATTACTGTCTCTCTTCCCCAACATCTTTGTCACTTAATCTGTCCTGTCTTCTATCCTATCTCAGGCCTTCCATTTCTGTTTCTCTCTATTCCCTTTCGACAGCACATAACCCATTATATTTAACTCAAAACATCAGGTCCATGTCTCCCATTGCATAGATACTGTCAGAAAACTGAACAGTTCTACCATGCTCTATTTTTACTGCTTTAATCTAGCCTGCATTACCTAGAGTCTGCCAGCATATTTTAACAAAGAGATGTATTATGTTTGAAGCAAGTGCTGGAAGTTGTCGTGGAGCACATATTGATGTGGAAAAAGGCTGAATAATGACACAGTAAAACAAAGAGAATGTTCCAAGGTTCTCCGAAGTGAAGTGGGAACCATGATGTAGGTGCTGGAAAGAAGGAAAGAAAGACCAGGGGACCAAGAAGGTCTTGCAGAAAATGTATGCAGAGACAGTAATGCCAAATAGCTGTGGTCACTGCCACATATTAACACTTGAGGACATGGTTACAATACATCAAAAGTTAAGAAAGATTGAGGCCAATGAATGCACCTTCAAATACCATATCCCACTGATTGATTAAATCACTGCCATCACACCTACCAGCATTATCTAACAATTACAACTCTTGGCTAACAACAAATACCAATATAACATGCTGGAAATGCTCAGCCAATCTGATAGCATCGGTGGAGAGAAAAATGAATTAATGTTTCAGGTTGATGACATTCCACCAAAACCTACAGACCATTCATATCTTCACCTCATTTGCACGCACCTAGTAACACTGTCATAAACCTCACACATTACAGGCAGCTATTTGAACATGATAGCTATCAACTAAACACCTTACTGATCAAACTGGTGCCAAAAGTGTGGGCTGGCAGGGGACAGGCATGGTTGCTAATTTTTATTGCATTGGAGGTGATGGTGTGTGTCATATCGCTTGATAATTGCTGAGACCATGGCCAGGGCAGAGCTAAAACCAGAGAAAAGAACAGCATTCTCATTCCTAAAGCTTCATCTTACAGCTCACTTCCCCTTCTCCATTCCTTTTCAATTTCTGAACTCAGATGTAACCTTTTGCTTTCAAGGGCCTCATTCCTGATGACGGGTTTTTGCCCAAAATGTTGATTCTCCTGATCCTCGGATGCTGCCTGACCTGCTGTGCCCTTCCAGCATGTCACTCTCAACCCTTTTCTTTTACACCTATCTGCTCCTCAGCACCCCTCAGCACCACCTTAACCTTATAACTTTCTCTTTTGGATATCTGTGTACTGCATACAATGGTAGAAACGCAACAAGGCATTCATGAAGAAGAAATTATGCTTTCACTCAGTTTCACACTCATTGCATCAGATCTGTGCCACTGGCAAACTGATCTCTCTTGGGATGACAGCAATTGTCTTCTAATCACTGCTACACTGACTGGCCAGTCAGATATTGCAGACTGTTCTCACCTACCCTGAGATGCTTCAATGTCAATCAGACCTTCGCGAACCAATTCACCAGTGGGCTTCTACAGAACATTCTGTGTGGCTGCATAGCTTTCATTTACATGCAATGTGCTCATGTTGTGTGTGTGTATCGTTCACTGGTTTTATCAGCCACTATACCAGGGAATAGTCACTGCTGCCACTCAGGCAGTGAAAGTGAGGACTGCAGATGCTGGAGATTAGTGTCGAGAATGTGGTGCTGGAAAAGCACAACAGGTCAGGCAGCATCTGGGGAGCAGGAGAGTTGACGTTTCGGGAAAAAGCTCTGCTGCCAGTCAGCTAACCTCCAGTTTGTAGTGGTAGCTTGGATGTGGAAAGCACAGTGGATTGCTGCAAATTGAAAGCATCGTGACTGTTGCTGGGATATTGGGCTTACCTGATTCCCTGTGCATGCTTACACATCAGATAGATGTTGAGGGACTGTAAATCTTTTTGCTTGCATTTCAAATTAGACATACAGCCTTACTTCATTGGCCTTGTTTGTAATACTCCTTACATTGAAGTATAAACAGCTCAACGGCCTCAATGTCCTTTGCTGGATCCTTTTTGAACCTTGTTTCTTTTGTCTTTCCAAGTCACTGACCACATCACTAACTATTGTTCTATCTCCAATTTCCTGACCTGTACCAGGCATATCAGACAAAGCGTGTACTTTGCTTCCAATCCCCCTATCATACTAATGTAAAATTCAGCAACAGAGCTAGCAAAAGCCCCTGCGAGGTATCTACCCCAGCTCTGCCAAGGTCTCACCTTCCCAGAAACAGTCCCATTGCCTCAAGACTCTAAACTGCTTCCTGGTGCACCATTTCTTCAGCTAAGTATTCATCTAATCTATCCTCTTATTCCTGTTCTTGCTAGCATGTGGCACTGGGAGTAATCCCAACATGACTACTTTTGAAGTCCTGCATTATAATTTATAATTAATTAAACAACCCCTAGCTGTTCAGCCTCCTGCTCAGAATGTCCTGCAGCCACTCCTTGACATCCCTCACCTTAGCACCTGGAAGACAACATACCATCCTGGATTCGCATCTGTGGCCACAGAAGTGCCTGTTTATACCTGTTACTATTATATCCCCTATCACTATGGCCCTGACACTCATTTCCTCCCCTTCTGTGCAGCAGAGCCAGCCATGATGCTGTGAACTTGGCTGATGCTGCTTTCCCTGAGAGGCCAACCCCTCTAACAGCATCCAGAGCGGTATACCTGCTTGCGAAGAGGATGACCACTGGAGACTACTACACTTCCTTCCTGAGCCTTTTATGTTGACTGATGGTCCTCCATTCCCTTTATGCCTGTGTGATCCTCACCCGTGGTATGATCACTTTGCTAAACATGCTGAACACCACGTTTTCAGCATTGCAGATGCTCCACAGTGAGTTCCCTGCTGCTCCAGTTCTGCAGAGCAGTGAGCTAGAAGTTGCATCTGGACATACTTCTTACATGTCATCATCAGGGACACTGGAAGCATCCCTTGTTTCCCATATCATGCAAGAGGAGCATACCACCGGTATGAGGTGTCCTGTCATGACCTGTCTTCAGATTACATTAGTTACTTCCTTTAAGAGAATTTAATTAAGCTAGGGCCCTTCCTTTGTTGCAAACCTTCTATTATAACTAAAGCCCCTACCTTTATTTAAGCTAATATGTTTCAAAACTGTAAGAAAATACACTGCAGGTGTCACTTACCAACTGGCTGTTTCCGCTGGGACCGTGTCACTCTCTGAACTGGTTGGTCTGAGACTGAACATTGAGTCAGCGTCACCCATTCACTGTTTTCACCCCACCCCAATGAACTTTCATTTAGCCAAACAGCACCCACAGAGAGAGTGTGGTAAAATATAGTTTGGGAAATCACGAAGTGAATCAGTTTGGTAAGAAGTGTGGAATTTTATTTAAATGGAGCAAGACTGCAGAAAGCTGCAATCAGAACGATTTGGGGCTATTCATCAATCTCAAAAAACTAGCTGCCAAGTTCAGCAAATGGAAGGCTAGATTGATTTTAGAGGGAATTAAAATGGGATGCCTTGATGAAACTTTCAGGGCATTTGTCTGACCACATTTGGGATACTGTTGAACAGTTTTGGGGACCTTGCAGGCAATCCAAAGGTTCACTAGATTGATCTCAGATATAGAAGGAATTTCTTAGGAAGAAAGGAGGAGTAGGTTAGGCTTGTACTCACTGGGAGTTTATATGAATGGGAGGAGACCATAGAGAAATATATTAGATTCCTAAAGGCCTTGGCAGGGGAAATGCAGAGAGGTTGCTTTCCCTGAGGGAGAGCCTGGGACCAGAGGGCATAATCTCAGAGCAAGAGGTTGCCCATTTGTGAGAGTAATGAGGAGATAGGCCTTCTCTCAGAGAATACTGAACCTATGAAATTCTTTATCCCAGCGTGCTGTCAGGGCGGAGTCATTTAACAGAGTTAAAAATCATGCAACACCAGGTTATAGTCCAACAGATTTATTTGGAAGCACTCGCATTCGGAATGCTGCTCATTCATCAGGTAGCTGTGGAGCAGAATCATAAAACATGGAATTTATAGCAAAAGATTAGTGTCCTGCAACTGAAATGATACTTGAACAAACCTAAGCTGCTGTTGAATCTTTCATCTTTTAGAATTCTGGGTAATCCAGATGGAGGACGGGAAAAATTTCTGGCTGTAAGAGCTGCTCCATTTTTTGAGGTATTTTAGGTGTTGGAGGTGATTTCCTCGAATTCCAGGAGCAGCAATTACTGTTTTATATGCTGTTGCATTGTTTTGGAACTTTGGAATAAAAAAGTCAAAACAACAGCAGTTTAAAAGGGAGAAGGGCAGACAAAGGAAGCACATGGTGAGGACAGTGCAGGAGAGAGAGAGAGAACCTGCACAGTTACTGCCTTTGCTGTTTGAATTTGTGTATCGCTGGACATCGGAGTGCATCTGGGAAAATTAACAAACAGTGAAATTCACAACTAATCTTGGAGGAACTGTTGGGTGAAGTTCACAGCACAGAATCAGATAAGTTAATGATTGTCAAGAGAGTGGGTACAGTGGATTATTTCTTGATTATATGTGTTTGGAGATAAGTCTCTTGATTAAACTTAAAATATAAGCCATAGCGATTAACTTAACCTGGGGCAGTGTTTGTAGAGGAATAAGACAGTGTTATTTTCTGGGTCTGTAGATTGTGAAGGAGCAAAAAAGGCCTTTGCAGTGATATGTACTTCTTGTCAGATGTGGGAGTTTAAAGAGAGTTTAAGGGTTACTGCGGATTATATCTGCCATAAACGCTGTTGGATGCGAATCTTATCAGATCGAGTGGATCGGTTGGAGAGACAGATAGAAGCAATGAGGAATTTGCAACAGCAACAGTATGTGACGGATGGCAGTTATAGAAAGGGGGAAGTCTCAGATACAGTCACATAGATGGGTTAACTTCAGGAAGGGTCAGAGAAGTAGGCAGCTAGAGCAGGAGTCTTTTGTGGATATGCCCATTTCAAACAGGTATGCTGTTTTGGAAAATGGAGGGGGTGATGGATTCTCAGGGGAACATAGCACAAACAGACATTCTCGAGATAACTTGTTTTTTTATCAAAAAAAGGAGACATCTCAGCTCAGACAATGTATTAAAGGTGTGAGGTTCAAGTCTGTCTGTATTCCACTCTTGAGTCAGACTGGTTCAATTTCCAAAGTAGGAATTTATAAAATATTACGTGGACTGACTGCCAGCAGGTTGTGTGCTTTTTCAGCAAAATAGAACGTATCTGCAAACATAACTCTGCAAATGCAAATGCACCGCATAGACACATATGTGTGTGTGTGCATGTGAGTGTGTTCATTTGAGTGTCAGCAAGTGTAACAGTGTGTGTTTGCATGTTTGGTAAAGTGTATAAGCCTGTGAGACATATAAGCCGGTGAGAGTAAGTAAGTGTGTACGTAAGTGTGTGTCACACTACAGATGACCCCACTACACTACACACTCTCTCACACACACTCACATATATCTGATGAAGGAGCAGCCCACAACCACCTGATGAAGGAGCAGTGCTCCAAAAGCTAGTGCTTCCAAATAACTATAACCTGGCATTGTGTGATTTTTAACTTTGTCCATCCCAGTCCAACACTGGCTTCTCCACATCATTTAACAGATATTTAATCACTAAGAGGATCAAGGTTACAGGGAAAAGGCAGGAATGTGGAGATGAGGTTTATCAGCCATGATTTCACTGAATGATAGAGCAGACTTGATGGGCCAAATGGCACACTTTTTGCTCCTCATCATATAATATTATAGAAATAAACAGTCTTACCACAGCTGATTCCTCTGTAACATTAACTTAATTTTACATACAATTCTTTTGATGTGGAACATTTAAGATACTCCAAGGGCAGTATATAAATGAGTTTTGCTTATATTTAGTGGCTGATTCAGAAGGGAATTTGGTGAATGACTGGACCAGAATAACTATAGGCAGTCGCCAGGTTGTGAACAAGTTCTGTTCTGGAGACCTGTCTGCAAACTGATTTCTACACAAGTCAGAACACAATGTAAGACAATGTAAAACAGCTACTTCTAAGTACAGGAAATGTCTGTATGTCTGCTCTTTAAAATTACAACCATGCATGGGACATGTTCAGAAGTACAAGCATTTGTTCATAAATTAGAAATCCCTGTGCATGTCCTCTCAAGAAAGGCATGTGAAAGAAGTTGAGGGCGATTTAGTCAAATCAGAGAAAAATTTATAAAACACAGAAAGCTGATGTGATTTCAAACCTCCATCATGGCACTTCACTCAATCATATTGAAAAACGATAAATGAAATTCAAATGTTAAGCTATTTATAGAATTAGGAATTGCTCTGTTAAAGCAGTCCACTAACTAAAACATGTCTGTAATAATATCAAAGCCAACTAGTTATTTCATTGGGATCATATAATCAGTACTGCTATCATAGAAACAAGCAGCAATAGGCCATTCAGCCCCTCATGCATGCTCCACCAATTAATATATGATCATGGCTGATCCTCTATCTCAGTCATAATCCACCACTTTTACTCCACAGAGATTAATGCCTTTAATATTGAAAAACATTATCACTCTCTTTTGTGAATATATTCAGTGACTTGGCCTTTTGTAATAATGGATTCCATGGATTAACCATATGCTGAGTGAAGAAATACTTCCTCATCTCAGACCTAGATGGCCTAGGCTGCATCCTGAGACTGCGGCCCCTGGTTCTAGATTCCCTAACCATCATGGCAAGACCAGGGCTTTTTTTTTTAAATAAGGACGATGTGTGCTAAAGTTTTATCATGAGCTATACTAAACTGTTAAAAAAGCTTATAAACTTGCAATTAGCTTAATGCCAGCACAATATTAGATCCATTATGGCAATTTTACACCTCCCCATTTTCTCAACTTTCCTCACTTGGCAATAGATCATAAATTGTTAGTCTGCTCCCTCTAGTATATTTCCACTGATGAATCAAAATTTTGAGGCAAAAACTAGGCAGCTGTGTGCACAGCCGATTAAACTAGTCACTGTTAGATTGTTACTTTTTATTTGAAGTCAGTCATAAATTGCATTTACTCTCAGTATGATTATTGTGACTCCCGGTATGATGCATTTTAAAGGGTGTTAAACACTTTCATTAGTTATAAGAAATTTGACTGCCTTTGGCACAGGGACATCAATAACGTGGGCAATTTGAAATGTTCTTCATCCAAGCAACTGTATTTTGGAAATGGCAAAGCTTACACATAAGGTATGCTGATGACAAAGGGATGAACATCAGCTCTAGAGAAACGCATCCCCTGGAATTCCCAATATTCCAGACAAATGGCAGTAATTTGGTAAGAGTCCAACAAAATGGAGGAATACAGTGTGAGCTTTCCAATCAGCTTTGTGCTTCTAATTGACTTCTTCAATCAATACCAAATCTACATTGTGTTTGCCATAATGGCTCCAATCGTGTCTCAAAGGTAACTGTTACACTTTCAAATCTGGGCCAAGCCAGGTCATTGCATCAGTTGCTGTAGCCAGCAAAACACAGATACAAAAGCAAAATGGTCAATTTGAATCTGCTGCCATACCTTCTGACAACAGGTCACAACTTCTGCCTTACAAAGGTTTGTTAACTACTTTTCCTCAGTTTTCAACCTACCTTGCTAAACCAGGACTACCCTAGTCCTAATGTACCTATTACATCCCAGACTCACACTTACTGACTAGTCTTCCCATACTACGTGACTCGGAGTCTTCCACTCTCTGAAATACATTAACCCTTGCACCTTACCTTGCCTCGTTCGTGGATTGTCACATCACAACTTTGCCAGCCTCAACCTTTGTGCAAGATTACTGGAGACAAAATAACATCAGAAAGAAGCAAAATAGACAAGCTCAGGGCAGTCAGCATTTGAACAAGATTTGAAAATTGTTTTTGGATAAGACATTTCAGGCTTTTGACAGAAGGTCCCAATCCAAATGCGTAAATCAGTCCTAAGTGGCAGTCAGCAAAGCAAGGTACTTCCCATAACTGACAAAAAGGGAAACAAAAAAAAATAACTTTACAACCCATTAAAGATTAGGACATACACATGAAGGTAAAAGGTGGAATGTTATGAATTTTAAGATTTAAAAAATTTCACTCACACATTTAAGACACCACTTTTTTATTGGGAATCAGTTATAGAGTCATATAGCATGGAAACAGAACCTTTGCGCCAACCATGTTCCCAAACTAAATTCGTCCCACCTGCCTCTGCTTGGTCCATATCCCTCCAAACCTTTCCTATTTATGCACTTATGAAAATTCTGCTGTTCATTAAATTTTCTTAATCAAATTGAGGTGGCACAGTGAGAGTACCACTGTACTAATAATCCAGAGACACCTCTGGTGACTTAAGTTCAAATCAGATCACTGAAAATGGTAGAGATTAAATTAGATTATTAAATTGGGAATTAAAAGTTGTCTTAGTAATGGTGACCATGTAACCTTTACTGTGAATACCCAGTTAATTGAGAACTTGCATTAATTTTAATTAGAGGTAATCTAGTGTCCTCGGGTGTGTGTGTGCCATATGTCAGAAACATGAGTGACTTATCATAACTTCAACATTTCTGTGCTCGTCTGCACATCTCAACATCCTGGAATTGCAAATTTCAGAGAGATAATGATAAGAGCTGTCAAATGCCCCATGAATAATTTTCTGGGGACCATCAGGCCTGCTATATATTTTCAACACTACTATAAATTCTATTCAGTAAAATTGCCATTGCCAATGACTGAACTTGTTCAAATTTGTCATCTTTAACCTTCCACCTACCAGCCTGTGGCACATTTGTATTTGAGAGTCATCAATCTATCCCATCCACAGATGCTGCCATCCATGGTGAGCACTTCCAGCATTTCTGATCTTAAAAGTGTGAATACTTTGTATTACTCTGAATTGTATGCTTGACAACATTCCTTTCCTATTGCTAATAGAAACCACTTCAATTAAGTGCTTACTTCTGAGTGGTTTGAGATCCAAAATGTTAAATGCAACATACACTTTTGTGAGAGCTTTTTGAGATGCAAAAGCAGATATTTACTGAATAGTTAAAAAGCATTGTTAGTCAGTAAAGCAGGCCTTTTTACCACATTAGCTGCATAGTCTAATAATGAACAAGTAACTATAATACAGCATATTGCTTTGATAATCTATTTAAGACTGTTCCCAATTAGGAGAGTGGGAGTAAGGAGGAAGTAGAACTTCAAATTCAAACTTCAAACTGTTTATAATTAAAACATACAGCAATTGTTTTGAAGTATGCAACTTGGTTTTGATTGTGATGGGCAAAATAAATCAAAAACTATACAACACCAATATTGTGACAGACCAGCAGATATTCAAGCTCTTTTGGAGCATAAACATCAATTTTCAAACAAAATCAATTGTGACTCATTGGAAGAAACAACCATTAACTTTGGTTTAAAATGTAACATAACATGCATATTATTTTTAAATAAGAGCCACATTTATTTTTAAACTCGTTAATACTTTCCACCACTCCTGCTGATTTTCTTTCCATTCTAAGGACGTGGGAGGAAATGTAACACTTTTCCAATGTTGAAAGATCTGCTGAGTTCAGCAACAATTTTTTAAACTTGAGAACTGATTGTCAAGGGCAGTGGTCCATTGTCTCAGGAGTCACTAAAACTGAAAGCCTTAAAAGATGAGGAGAATCACCAACAGCTGGCCTTTAAAAGCCTGAACAGCTACTGAAATGGCCAATACATTTCCAAGAAAGGCTCGAGGTGCTGTAACATATATTGCCAAGGCTGCTATTTTGAATATATACGTCCATAGTGAAAGGGCAAACGCTGTGAAAATAGCATGCTTCGGAGAACCATTTGAAATAAAAAGTTGGATAAATAAAAATGTCAAATTTTAAGGAGAATCTTAAAAGAAAGAGTTTCAGCTAGGTAATTCCAGAACTTAAGCTAAGATTGCCAAAGTCACGATAATCAATGGTGGAACCATTAAAATCAGATGTTTAATAATCCAAAAATTCAGCAAGGATATTGGAGGGCTGCAGGAGATCACAGAAATCGAGAAGAGCAAAGATTAGGGAGGAGTTGAAAGCAAACGTGATGTTAAAAATTAAGCTTTAACTGAGAGTCAATATAGGGCCAATGAGTACAACAGTGATGGGCGAATGGTATTTGATGCAAGTTCGAAGATAGGCAGCAGAATTTAAATGGCAAAGTTCACGGAATGAAGAATGTGGAACAGAAGATGACAGAGCCTGGAAGAGATACACAGACGTATTGTGGAACTTTTTTCTATTATCAAAGAAAAAGGATTAAGTTTGAAGGAACTTTGGACACATAGGAAAAAAAGTGCCATAGGAAAAGTTTGACAGAAACACTTTTCCAACATAAAAACCATGTATACAGGGGAAGGACATGTAGATGCATTCAACTACAGACCATGTCTGAATTCCTTATCAACAAAAGTTTGGGGTTAGCTTTGACCAGATACCTTGGGTACAAGATCAGGTCCGAGGATCAGAGTTCAGCAAGCAATTAAGCTCCTGACTCACTGAAACATCACCCCATCCTCAAGCCATAATTCAGGATTGTGATGTAACTCATTTTCCATTTACAGGATGAGTTCAACTCCAATTACACTGTAGTAGCTCAACATTACCCAAAAGAAAACAGCTTGTTGAACGGTATTTTGTTTATTACTTGAAATACTCACACTCTTCATCGCTGACATACAGTAGCAGTGTGTACCACTTACTAGGTGCACTATAGCAACTCACCAATGTTCCTTTGATAGTATCATCAAATCCAAAACTGCTGCTAGAAGGGGAAGAGGAGCCGGTCTATGGGAACACCACAAATTGCTAAGTCACACATCATCCTGACTTGGAATACTAACACCATTCCGAAGTTAGAATTGCGGAACTCACTCATGTGACAGCACCGTGGATGTACCTACACCCTTGACTGCAGGGATTCAAGATGGTGCTCGAGCAATTAGGGATCAGCAACAAATTGCTGACCTTCCCAGTAGCACCCACATCCCCATAACATATTTTTAAAAAGTGATTAGAAAAGTGATCTCATGACGTACTACTTCACGCAGGGATCAAAACTTGGAATGGTGTTCCAGGTGCAGATACTGCAGGTAAACTAAAATAATTTAGAGGCAGCTGGATATTGAGGGAAATAAGTATAGGCTGTCATGAAAAGGTGAGTTAGATAGGCTCAATTGCTTCTTTCATCTGCCCTTATTTTTGTGATAATTAGATATTCAAATAATGTGCACTTAGCATCCAAATCAAACTGAGAAAATTGGAAGCCTCAAAATGAATTTAACAGACTACACATTTCTGTAATATTCCCAGTATGGCGTTTTTTTGAACAAAATATATCCATTCAACCTGCATGCTTACATGTATAGAACTTAATGATAATGAAGTAATTTCTGTAACCAGAAGAGTAAGACTTCACCCAAAAATTAAAAGCAACCTTTGTACCCAAACAGGTGTTTTACAAAACTCAGCCCTTCAATTATATTTAAACTGTAATTCAGAACTTAAAAAATGTTGTGTTCATGAAGAAGTATCAGGTTTGGAGGAAAAATAAGCTGCAACACATCTATAATATCTATTTTTTCCAAGCAAACATGAGATTTTACATTTTCCTTTAATAAGACAAACTTATAATTTTACAAAGACAAAAATAATTAACATGGTGACTGTACACAAGTCTATGCATGTTTGTAAAACACAGATTCTCTCACTACAGAAAATGTCCTGACTTGAGCATTTGTGCACAGAACATTAGTAGCAGACTTTCCAGATGTTGACCACTCTCTTCTCTTCTCCAAGTTTGAAGATGCACAGTGGCTCAGCTGATGTTTGGAGAACAAATCACTGAATATCATCATCATCAAAGAGGTCTTCAAAATCTAAACAGAAAATTTAAACACAAAAATCTAAACACTAGAAGTTTAAACAGTAAGCACCATTAATATCTTCAAACCAAGATACACTGCACTCTTTCTCTGCTCTTTTTTTCTTTCTTCTCTTACCCTCTCCATCCTCCACGCATGATTTACTGAACATAATTTGCAGTTGCAATCAAAATTTGAAAAACTAAATTATTTTTATGGTTTGATTAATTCAATCATTTTCTTTCAGTCCAATGAGAGAAAACCACATTTGAAGTTGTTAGAAAGATTCCCCATGCATGTCTGATTTATTTTACTTCCCCTTTATGAGCAAAAAGTAAAAACAGAACATAAGCTCCAAGAAAATCTTTGCACAGTTCGCAGCCAACATTCGGACTCCAAGACATATCTTGATTGACATTTTTCTCCCTCCCACCATTTGTTGTGACAGATTGAATGCTTCTCAATTCAGGTAACTAAAAACACTCCCAGGCCAAGTGTAGCACAGATCATTGCAAAGTAAAACTCCCTTGTCGCGGACCGAACCATCAACAGTCTGCACCAAATGAATTGACGATTCCTTAATTCATACCAAACTCATCATTACACTGAATGCTCTCCAGTCTGGAAATCTATTGCTCAGAAAAAGCAATTGTCGAGAAATGTCTGAAGATGACCTGGTTTCATTTTAGTATAGATTGCACCTGTTGAGGTGGAAAGCTGGAAGATACATTTAATAAGCAAAACAAATTTATATTGCTTTATGTTTGATCTTCTGTTTCAGATAAATATTTAGTTAAATAGCACTTTCCATTCACACACTTATAAACAGGTATTTAATATCATTCTATAATCAAGGAAATTCTGAAACTGGCAATGTCTTGGTTCCAAGGATTCCATGCGGTTGCAGTGTAATTGAACTAGATCGCTAGCTCCTTTCTAAAAGAACATATAAAATCAGGCTGTAGCCACATTCAACACCAGAACTGATATCTACTGCTTATTGTGGTGGAAGATCTTGGGTCTTTTTCTACTTGTACTATCTATGATCCACACTGTATACTGCCAGTTAAGAAACAGTATAGCCTGATTGAGAAGAAAGATCATGCTTCATTACATCAATTGCACCAACACGCAATTCCCAATTAGCCATTCAAGTCTGTAAGTAAGCTTGTCAATTTAGTACCAATGTGCAGGACTACGTGGAAGCTATGTCCCAGTTAAGACTGTGAAAGCGAAAATTAATAGGGAGCTTCTAGCCAAGATTGTCAGCCACTGATTACTGAATTGTAGGATGGAACTGCTCCCACAATTAGGTACCTTCACAATTGGACCATTGCTCATCATGAGTAGTGAAGGAACAAACACTACGCTGAAGTAAAGTAAATCAAGAAACTATGGGCGCTGGAGATCTGAAACAAAAACAAAGACTGCTAGTGACGAAGAGCCACCGGACTTGAAACATTATCTGTGCTTTCACACAGATGCTACAACAAAGATGGAGAATCTCAACAGGTCTGCCAGCATTTGTAGAGTCAAAAATAAAGTTAACATTTTGAGTTCCGTATGGCTGTTCTTCAGAACATTTCTGAAGAGGAATCATTGTGGACTCAAAATTGTAACTGTTTCTCCCCACAGACGCTGCCAGACCTGTTGCGTTTCTCCAGCATTTGGCCTTTGCTTCCGATTTCCAGCATCAGCAGTATTTTGCTTTTATTCAAATAAAGTGAGGGACCCTGGCAAAGCCTATAAATCCTACTGTTTCTGAACAAGAGGAAGGCTCTTCATAGCAATGCTTCCTAACCACAAATTCCTGCTAGTGGAACCTATTTAATCTGATTGAATTAGTTGAAATAAGTCAGTGTTTATAATGTTAGACACATGGAAGGACTGAAACTTGGGATCCCTGTTTAGGTCAGGTCAGTTACCCACAGGATCTAACAAATTTCAAGCTAATATTCATATTATGTTTCACTCACTTTTTAATAAGGTCACAAATACCTCAATTATCTAAACGAGATTTGCAATGAACTCACCGTCGAAATCCTTAACAAATTAAATGAGAACACTGAACAAAAAGCAAGTGATCTTTTGGAACATTTTCACAAGATTTATAAAAGAATTCACAGAAATACTTTCCTTTTTTTATTATTGCTTTGGTATGCAGAAGCAGGATAATCATTACATTCCTAGTCCTGGGAAGAAAAGCATCTTTAAAAGCAGTAGAAAGATGAAAATAAATCCAGTTTATATTTGTTAACTAACCCTCCATAGTTGCAGTATTACCAACATAGCATTTTGGAAATTCTGTCAGATTGCATATAGATGTAAATTAAGTGTAATATTACACTAGAATCAGCCAACCTCGGTCATTGGAATAGAAAGAACAAGTTCAAAGTAGAGACAAATTTTGGAACAGCTCTTAAGAAAAAAAGTGCTTCACTGTCACACTAAAGTATCTCAATCTACAAGGAACTGTTCAACACTTGAAAACTGCTAGCCACAGAAAAATGCACCAGACACAGTACAAAGGTTGTAATTTTCAGCTTAAAAGAAATTCATATCCCCAGGAATCACACGCCCACAAAGTGTTTCAGTGCCTATTAAAAAATTAATGATTTTACAGCAATTCATCATTTTTAATATGGCCAAGCCATTTCCTCTGTAAATATAACATGCAAACTCTGAGTACTTGGAGCTAACGGATCAACACAAAAAGTAAGATAACCACAGTATTCTAAAAAAAGGACAATTGATATGTTAGCAAGGGGATTTGAGTACAGGAGTAAAGGTGCCTTACTATAGTTGTATAGTGTCTTGGTGAGAACTTACCTCGAGAATCATGCACAGTTTTGAGCCCTTTATCTAATGAACGACACACTTAGAGGTAGCTCAATGGACAGATTAATCCCCGAGACGAATGGACTGCTTTTTGAGGAATGGTTTGAGCAAATTGGGCCTGTATTCTCTAGAATTAAGAAAAATGATAGATGACCTCATTAAAACCTATAATATTTCTACAGGGCATGATTGGATGGATGTACATAGAATGGTTCGAGATTCTAAAATCAGGGAATATAATCTCAGGATAAAGGGTCGGCCATTTAAGAATAGGACAAAGAGGAATTTCTTCATTTGAAGGGTGAGGAAGCGTTTGAATCCACTATTCCAGAGGATAGTAGAAACTCAATCACTAAACATGTTCAAAAAGAAAGTGAATGATTTCTGAAAACAAATGACATCAAGAGATAGGGAGTATAGAAAAGTGGCAGTGATAATCAGCAATGATCTAAATGAATAACAGTAAACTCCACAGGCTGAACAGACTTTTCCTGTTCCCATGTCTTAATTTTTTGATAAAACAAACATATAATTTGAAGTCTTGCAACTTGTGAATTTATGTGAATACATCTGTAATTTTCATACAGTTCAGGTTACGATGGGGACTTGATGAACATTTTAAAATACATGATTCTGTACAAAAAAAATGTTAAAAGCACTTAGGGTCATGATTGATATGTGATAATGTTGCTCCTTCTTCCTAACCCATTTGGCTTGTGCGATGGCAGTTTATAGAATAGTGTTATAGGGAACTTGGAATCAATGGAGTGAGATAGATTTTAGTTTTCAGTTCTGTGAAGATGTCTTAGTTTTTGAAGAAGTCAAAAAATGATTTTTGAACAGTTGATTCAAACATCATTTCTAAGAAAGCATGTGAGTCTAACAAATTACCCATGAAGCTAATTGATGAAATATTGATAAAGCGGAACTTTTGTAACTACAGAAACCCAGATGATCAGAGGCCAGAACTACATTTCAATTCAGAAGAATAGCTTCACATAGAGTAGGGTAACTTTCTTTGTCGTTTCTACCATGTACAGCTCGTACAATCAAAATGAGACAGCGTTCCTCCAGGACCAAGGTGCTATATGAACACTCAGACTATATGAGAGTACAGGGAAAAGTGAGGACTGCAGATGTTGGAGATCAGAGTCCAGATTAGAGTGGTGCTGAAAAAGCAGCATCCAAGGTAAGGCAGCATCCAAGGAGCAGGAAAATCGACGTTTCGGGCAAAAGCCCTTACACGAGAGTAGTCATACAAAGAGCAGCATAAAGTGAATAGAAATGTGCAAAACATGCAAGACAGCACAGTAATTCAATAGGCACAGGGGTGGACAAATTACTATGTAACAATGAACGATCATTAATAAAACTTTTTTTAGCAGCAATTCAAAACGTTGTCTGAAAATTGCAAATGAAATAGAGTGTGATCATACAGTGTTAAGAAGCCTGATGGCTTGGCGGAAGAAACTATTGCACAAGTCTAGCCGTGAGAGACCGAACACTTTGGTATCTTCTGCCAGATGGCAGGAGGGAGAAGAGTTTAAATGAAGGATGTGTGGGGTGGTCAACAATGCTGTTAGTCTTGCGGATGCAGCATGTGGAGTAGATTTCTACAATGAAGGGAAGTGAGATCCTAGTGATCTCTTTAGCTGTCCTCACTATCCGTTGTAGGGTCTTACAACCCGAGATGGTGCAATTCCCGAAGTGATGCAGCTGCTCAGGTACTCTTAATGAACCCTCTGTAGAACATGGTGACAATGGGGGATGGGAGAGGGGCTTTCCTCGATCTATGCAGAAAGTAGAGACACTGCTGGGCTTTCTTGGCTATGGAGCTGATGCTGAGGGACCAGGTGAGATTGTTCGACAGGTGGATGCCAAGAGATTTTGGTGCTCTTCACGATCTCCACAGGGGAGCCATCGATGTACAGCACAGAATGATCGCTCTGTATCCTTCTGAAGTCAATAATAATCTCTTTTGTTGTGTCCACACTTAGAGACAGGTTTTTGGCTCTGCACCAGCCCTTTAGCCTCTGCACCTCCTCTCAGGATGCTGACTCATTGTTCCTGTTAAAGAGACCCACTAATCGTCACGTCATCAGCAAATTTAACAATATGATTTGAGCTGTGCATCACTGTACAGTCACGTGTGAGCAGGGTGAACAGCAATGGACTGCAGAACGCACACCCTGATGGACTGTTTATTGTTGTTGGAGATTTTAACCATGCGAATTTCAAGTCTGTGCTTCATAAATTCCATCAGCATGTGGGCTTTGTGAAGAGAGGGGGATTACGCTGGATCTTGTTTATTAAAACATCCCCAATGCATACAGGGCAGGGCCCCGCCCCCACATTGGCTCCTCAGATCGTTTGTAAGATGCGGCAAACCAGTTCTGAAGCAGGTGAAAACCTGACCAGCAGGTGCCATTTCTGTTCTTCAAGAGTGTTTTGAGCCCACTGACTGGCCCATGTTCAGGGAGGCAGCAACCAATGGCGATTCCATCAGCTTAAGGAGTACACAGCGTCAGTGATTTGCTACATTAGCAAGTGTATTGACAATGTCACTGTGTCCAAAACCATCACTTCTCGCCCCAACCAGAAGCCATGGATGACCATAAAGGTGTGTGTGCTACTGAGGACCAGTGATTCCGCATTCAGAGCGGATAACAAGGCGGCCCTAACAACAGCGAGGGCCAATCTGTTCCCAGACTATCAAACAGGCAAACCATGCATATGCAGCCTTTTTCAGGACAGCGGTGATACACAGAGCATGTGGAAGGGTAGTCAGACTATCACCAATCACGGAACAACATTGCTTGCTTGTGCTGGTGATGCCTCCCTCCCGGAGGAGTTGGACAACTTCTATGCGTGGTTTGAGGATAAAATGACATGTCAATGAGGAAGACCATTTCCCCTCCACTTCCAATGACCAGGTGTTGTGTCTTACCACGGCTGACACAAGGGAAACTCTAGGCAGAGTGCTCAGAGGATGCTATGGCTTGCTGGTGGATGTTCTCAGACATTTTTAACATGTCCATGAGAATGGCAGTTTAGTTTATGAAGTTTTCAAACTGGAAGGACAACTTCAGTTTCTGGCAGTCCAAAGAAAAGATCTGGAAAAGACCCTGTGTTTCTCTCAAAATTCAGTAGAAAGAATCAGGGAGATACTCTGCACACGTTTCTCTAGGAGAGACAGGAATGGAGAGAATCACTTCTGTTGTGTGCGTAGATAGTCTGAAAGGAATTGCTGCCAAACCTGTTAGCCTAGTGAGAAATTAAAAAATTAAGATGAAGTGATACTTCATGGTAGTGAGCATCTGTCAAGGAAATTGTTGGGGAAAGAGCTGCATCTTTGTATTACTGCTTAGGTTACGAGCTTGCCAAATTGTCATATATTTGTTTTATTCCTTCTGTGTTATAAATTTTGTAAACACTAGCATTCTTGTGTAAATACATTCAGAGATTGTCTATCACGGTAACCAGACCACAAAAAAAAGTTAAACTTACAGTCCATTAAGTTTCACTCTGGGATCTGTTTTGCCCTCAGCTGTGATCACAACACCAGTAAGAATGACAAATGGTTCAAGTGTATTATTATTACTCGATCTCCTGCCATCATGTGACAACTACCTACAGTAATACACTTACATCACTTAACACCTGCCATAATACTGTTGGTCAGTAATGGCTTCCAACCTGTTTCTGACTGATCCCTTGATTATTTGAAAAACTGTAAAACCAATCAGAACATTAAATTTGATAATTTTCATTCAATACTGCACATTTTAATCACATTCCAAAAAAAAATTACATCTAAATTCGGATTCCTAAATCATTCTACAGTCTTTGAGATATAAGCATGCTGGCAAGATGAGCATTTGTTGCCCATTTCCAATTGTCCTTGAGAAAGTGGTGGTGCTGCTGCAGTCCATGGGGTGTCAATACACCCATACTTAAGAGTCACAGCGATATACAACATGGAAACAGACCCTTCACTCCAACTCGTCCGTGCCAATGAGATATCCTAAAGAAATCTAGTCCCATTTACCAGCATTTGGCCCAAAGCCCTCTAAACCATTCCAATTCATTTACCCAAGCAGATGCCTTGCGATGGTCTATTAATCCAGAGACCCAGATTATGCGGTGTGGATTCAGGTTGAAATCCCACCATAGTAGAATTTGAATTCAATAAAAATCTGGAAATAAGAGTCTAATGATGACCATGATGTTGACTGTTGGAAACACCCATCTGGTTTACTAATGTCCTTTAGGGAAGGAAACTGCCACCCTTACCTGGTCTGGCCAACATGTGACTCTAGATCTACAGCAATGTGGTTGGCCTTAACTGCCCTCTGGGCAATTAGGGATGGCCAATAAATGCTGGCCTAGCCAGCGATACCCACATCCTGTGAATGAATTTTTAAAAACTTCAGACGGTATTTAAGACTTGTGGGTATTGGTCTGTCTGGAGATTCATGTAGATTAGACTGAGTAATTTCCTCCAGATTTCTTCCCTGAGGGACAATAATTAACCAGGAGCTTTTTTTTAAGAAACAAAAATCTGTTTGCTTCAGAATCATTCTTCAAACTAGCATTTTATTCTCGGTATATCAATTAATTATATTTAAATACTCTTTTTGACAACAAGAACAGATACCTTCTCACTGTGCAATTCCTCCTGTATTCAGGCTTTACTGAAGTCTGGGCATTTTATTCAGCTTCTTTGGAGAGACTCTGCTGTGGGAACCTGCCAATAGCAGAATTCCTTCCTCAGAGGCAGAAAGTTATGGAATTTATTTCCCACTCCAGACAGCCCGAGAGAGCAGGGATGAGAAATAATCTGTGAATACTAGGCCTGAGATCCAGAGGGTAACGTGCATTCCATGGACCCACTCATCAGTGCCCCACTCCAAGCAGGAGGAACACAGCTTATTAAAGGGGTGACAGCAGTCGCATCCCAGTGCCTGTTGGCAATTGGTTGGTGACACCCCCCCTTCCCCTGTACCTAGTTAATCCTACAGGGTTTGGATACAATTTAATGAATTATCGTATGCAAATGAATTAGCAAGTGACAATATCTGACATAAATGTGGAACCTCTAGTTCTACATTCTCCCACAAGGGGAAACAACTTTGCGACATCAAGCTCCCTCAGAATCTTCTATGTTTCATTAAGTCACTTTTATTCTTCCAAACTCCAAATGATAGACCTAGCCAGTTTAATCTTACTTTACATGACACCTCACTAATTCTAGTGCTAGCCTCGTTAACCTTCACTGATTTGCTTTTGATGCATTTTGATCCTTCCCTGAATGAACCCAATTCTCCATACAGTATTCCAGATGGTCTCACCATGCCTTGTACAATGGAAAAATAAGCTGCTACTGTTATATTCAATTCCCCTCACAACATACAATAACATTCTTACCTACCTATTTGCTCTACCTTGAAATGATCACAGACGATCAACCTTATGAACTTTTAGTTATGACTTTTATTACAGAAAAAGATACAGCCAAAAGTTTACTGTGGATGTAAATTCAGTGGCTTTCTGTATGTTTTGAGTGGGGCGGGGGTGGGGGAGATGAGGTGTGAAGTAGGCTTCAAAGAGATGGACTTAAGAGGGAGAAAGACACTATGAAGTGAACAAAACTCTCCCAGAGTCATCTCAGACTGCAAACATGATGGAGAAGAAAGTAGTCAGGGTGATGTTTTGCATCTTCCCCTGTCGAGAATACATGAGAACAGGGGTTAAAAGCCAGTTTGAGCTTGCATTGTGTATTAGCAGGAAAAGATATGCTATTGAGCTGAGGTACACATATATTAGCGTAGGTGCAAGTGCTGGTACACTGTGTAACCACCACTAGTCACCTCCATGCTGCAGGTAAAGGACATTCACTGAGTTCTAGAAGTTAGCTAGCCAATCAAAAGGAAACAGGACACAAGGATTCTCTCACCCTGGGACCTGCCAGCCAGAATAGAAGCAGGAAAAAATAATTTCTTGCTTGAAAAAATAACCTTACGACCAAGGGGACTGAATAAGGAAGTGGAGCCAGATCATCCACCCTTATCCAGGAGCTTGATGATTTGGTATATCACTGCCTGTTTGGGATCTGCTCATAACCTGCGTACTAACCTTTCATGATTCATGCACTAGCGAACCCAGTTTCCTCCACATTTCATAGCTCTGCAAGCTCTCACCCTTCTTCCTGCTAAAATGGACAATTTCACATTTTCCCACATTATATTCAACTCACCAGATCTTTACTTATTTAACCTATCTATATCCCTTTTTAGCCTATTTGTCCTTTTCACAACTTACAACCATACCTTCAGTCCCTTCATCCATCTATACATTACATCAAACTAAAGTGCCAGTGCTGTGGCACACCACTCATTACATTCTGTCAACTTGAAAACAATCTGTCTATGTCTGTTTCCCATTAGCCAGTTAATATGCTACACCCTATATAATTTGATTGATATAGGTTGCCATACATTTCGGTAAGACTATAGCTGATCTGTTATGGTCCCGACTTCACGTTTCTGCCGGTACCTTATAACTTGCTTGTAAATCAAAAGTTTGAGTATATTCAAAGTTATATTAGGAAATGATCCAGTCGCCACTGCTATCTGTAAAAGTGAATTTAAAAAGGCTAAATAACCCTTCATGTCTTAAATAGAAAATCTCTTATTTTTGATCATATATATTCTTGACAAATGAGCATTTAGATGTTGGCTTGCTGCTACTGGAAACTTGGAACCAAAATAAGTATATTAAATAGTAAAATCAAGAAAATAAATATTTCTGCAGAGGGGGAAATTGATAAGTCAGATTGTTTGAAATAACACTTAGCTAAAGTATTGAGAGAGAGAGAGAGAGAGAGAGAGAGAGAGAGAGAGAGAGAGAGAGAGAGAGAGAGAGAGATTCCACCAAAGAATACAGAAGTCAAGACAGTATAAGCAGTCACAAGAAATTAAAGACAAATAATTCTTCAAATAATAGTATATTGTACTCAAGTCAGTTTTTTTGGAGAAGATAACAGTTGTCACCAGGATATATAAACAGTGTACAAGATGTCAGTATAAAGTGAAAAGGTGACAATTACCAAAGCAGCATGAAGGGCCAAATTATACAGTACGTGGGTCATTCAGCCTATCACATCAATGCTGCGTTTTCTGGAAGAGCTATATGAACTAATCCTACTTCAACACAGTTTTCTATTTAGCCTTTTAAATTTCTGTTTTCCCAAGACAGTACCTTTTTAAAAAAGATTACTAGTGAATCTCCTCTCCCTCTTTCAGGCACTGCAATCCAAATTATTAGAAGTAACTGGGTGATGAAGCCCCCTTGAACTTAGAACTAATGCATGGTCTAGGAGCAGACAGACTGTTTTAAGAAAAGAGTTTATTTGTTTTATAACAACCTTCAGGATAGTAATAAAAAGTAATAGCTACTTGTCATTAAGTGAAATCCTAGCAATATCAAAGATTTGTTGTAATCATTAGAAATTAATTACTGATAATGTGATAGACAGGGATTCTGAATGGAATCCTCATGTTAAATCAAATCTAGCGACCTGCAACTCTAAAGATATTCTCAACTTTTAATCCTGAAATTGCATTGTTAAAATCATAGACTACACATGCAGTGCAATATTGCAGTTATAGTATGTAGACTCATTCTGTTCAAATCCTAATATCTTGAGCTAAATGGAACTAAATACATCCTTTTTAGTTTATTTATTTAATTGGATTAAGAATACACTTACATACTTGACATGAAAAGTCTGGCTTTAAAATGGTGAAATCCTGACCTGCTGTTCTCATACCGCTCTCTGGTGATTGTTAAAGGTTCGACGTTTAAGTGAGTTTTGTGGTGGTGTGGGTTTGGGGGAGGGGAGAAAATTAATTGCATTCCGCACCAATCTTCAGCAATACCAAAACAATATTCCATTTTTAGTTCTCAAAGCACATCATTAAAACATCAAAGTAGCGTGTGAATGCAATGTAAACTGAATTACCAAGATGTGAAAGATTGCGTCAAGTTAAAAAAGTTTTGTCCAAAGAAGCCATAGGATGGCTGGTGTTACAAGTGAAAAAATGTTGCAGAGACGTTTTCATAAGGGGGATAAAGCCTGAGCTGAGCAGCTGAAGTTTTACTTGATACCTTGTCACATATCCATCCTCAGATACAGGATTTTAAAGCTGGATGTCTGACATTTAGCAAATAAACTCACTTCATCTGAAATTTATCAATTGTATCCTTGAAAAACATTACTATTTTAAATAGAGCCTAAATCAATCCTGGCACCTGCTGCTGTATACTTTACTACAACAAAAAACTCATGCCATCTAGCTGTAGGGAAAACCAATAGCAGCTGAACATCCCAAAACATAACTGTACTATCCGAGGCTGTATAGGTATTCTTTATAAAAAAATGTAATTTTGGGCAAAGTAGCACTAAAAACAACTTAGAATTGACTAGACGGGAAAACAAAACAGAAAATACTCCTTAAATAATAATGTACTATTTGTGAACACAAGTCTTATTTTTGTTTTGCACTTTTAATTAAAATCTCTTTACATCAGGTCATTTCTAATTTTTTTTAAAAGGTAACTTAAGTGTCGACTGAATCACTTTGCCTAGAATTCGGCCATTTTAAGAGTGTGCAAAAGCAACACTAATGATGAGTTATGATAACCTGAAATATTAACTTTCCTTGCAACACATGTTGTCAGTGCCAGAGACCCGGGTTCAAGTCCCACCTCAGGTGACTGACTGTGTGGAGTTTGCACATTCTCCCCGTGTCTGCGTGGGTTTCCTCCGGGTGCTCCGGTTTCCTCCCACAGTCCAAAAATGTGCAGGTTAGGTGAATTGGCCATGCTAAATTGCCCGTAGTGTTAGGTGAAGGGGTAAATGTCGGGGAATAGGTCTGGGTGGATTGCGCTTCGGCGGGTCGGTGTGGACTTGTTGGGCCGAAGGGCCTGTTTCCACACTGTAAGTAATCTAATCTAATCTAATCTGACCTGTATTGCCAGTATGATATTCATACTCCTTTGAATGTGATAATGCTAAAACATGTTAACCAAGTATATTATAGACAGAAATTAATCTGAAATAATTGCCTTTCATTGGAAAGTTTCAAACTTCAAAATTTCCTATATGTAAAGGTACTGCTAAATTAAAGCAGAAACTACTTAAGACAGCCACTATAAATTGGTGGTAAAAATGGTTGAGAGTGTAAAATAGTCCAAGAGGTTACTGAAGATGATCTCACCATTAAAGAAATCTGCATGGACTGCTTTTTCATTAGCTGCAAGATCCATCAGAAGGCCTGAACTTCCTCCTGCCTGAAAAATAAAGAAAATGAATGGAATTATTTCAATATATTTTATGGGGTTCAAAGACTGTTAAGTTTTTCATCTACATTGAAAAATAGCAGACTCAAAGCTTCTCCCAATGACTGACAAATGAACAGTAAACAAATAGGGTGCAACAGAATTAGACAATTCCAGATTGGCAGTTCAGACTCGATGGGCCAAGAGGTCTCATGTATACTGCTTGATTCAGTTCTGGGTGATTG
The DNA here is from genome assembly GCF_037043375.1 of Chiloscyllium plagiosum. NCBI lineage: Eukaryota > Metazoa > Chordata > Chondrichthyes > Orectolobiformes > Hemiscylliidae > Chiloscyllium > Chiloscyllium plagiosum. The sequence goes on from NW_028270151.1 coordinate 69,881,544, forward strand.
CTAAATTGATAGGTGCATGGCAACAGCAGGAGAGCTACAAATGATATAGGAAGGGGATGAAAGAATCCATCAGCCGTGGCTTCTCCTCCTGATTCCAGCTGGAAAGTACACTTGTAGGCATTGGTCGAGGACACAACAGATGTAGCCATGTTGTGCCTATGATCAAGCTATGAATGCTCCCGTCTATATTTTCACATGAGGAATGCCCATTTGAAAATATCCTGGAGTACTGCTGACAGATTCATAATCAAGATCAACTCACTGCCTTACTGTAAAGGAGGGTATCAACAGAAGGTGAATAAAGTAATACTTAAAAATCAGAAGCAATACACAAGAGTAGGAGCTAGACTCCAGTTTCCAGAACAGCGTATTCAAGACTTTATTAATGAAACTGTGGGAAAAGATTTGCTAACCCACGATAGGCCCACAAAAGCAAATTGGCCAAATTGTACCAGGACACCCAGAATTCCCGAGCAGCTCACGAACTGGGTCAGATGATACGCAGACAATGGAATATGTTTTCAAACTCCCATGGACATGACAGAGGCTCAAAGCCCTCAGGGCAGTTTCACAACCCAGCAACAGCAAAGCCACACAAAGAGTGGGACAGACAGATAGGTACCACAGGATAATGGAAGCACCTCACCACTCCAGAAAAGACTTTAACACCTACCTGGGAAGATGAATGGAACCATGATACTGTCAGGATGTTGCATTGTGTGAAGGAACTGGACACTCATCTAATAAACTGTTTTCCAATTAGCACCCTTGCAACTAAATTACTGTATTTTTAGAAACATTGTATTTTCCTATTTCTTAATCAGTGTCATTGTGCAGGATTACTATAAAACTGATCTCATCCTCAGCCCTCGGAGGAGAAATCAAATTGTCTGTAACAGCTAACCTGAGAATGCAACTTTTAAAAAAAGGTTTTGTGATTTACACATGAAAGAAGTGAAACTATCACTGTATTCTAACAGATGAAAGGCTTAACAGACAAGCAATTTTTCAATGTATAATTTCAGTTACATCACACTGCAAATTTTTGCTATAAATTCTGTTGCGATCGAGCCCTCCTGATGAAGGAGCATCGCTCCGAAAGCTAGTGTGCTTCCAATTAAACCTGTTGGACTATAACCTGGTGTTGTGTGATTTTTAACTTTACCCCAGTCCAACACCGGCATCTCCAAATCTGTGCAGACTGTCAGTTCTGTGTCAGCTAGTCTGTTTTCTTCTCCAGTGATATCACTTGCAATAAACTGTTTGTCAATTTCACTTCGAGCTGTGATTTGTGATCTCTAACCTATTGGGCAAATTTCTCCAACAGAAACAAACACTAATAAGAGGTGCAACAGGTTGGAGTTTAAACTGCAGTCACCCATTTTCTTATAGCAGGAAACAACACACCTTTTCGCTCGGTTGGAGTAATGAAACAAAATACAGAGTAACTTTAATAATCCACAAGTGTGAGGAAGCTTATGAAAACCATAGATAGGTATAATGCCCCTAATTTAAAAAAGTATTTCACAGGAGTATTACATAGCAACATTTGACACTAAGACAAATAAAAGGTATGGATATTGGAATTGAATACCAAAAGTTTCATCAAAAAGGTAAGCTTTGAGGAGTATCTCAGAGGAAGATAGGAATACAAGGAAAGAGGTTTAGGTGGAGAATTTCAGATTTTATGGCCTTGGCAACTTGGCTACCAAAACAAATGATATAGGGAGGAATTATAATCCAAAACCAACTGGACTGTATGTGCACAATTGTCCGAGCCCCAACATACTTTCAAATGTGTGTACGATTCATAAGCATTTTTAAAACTGGTTGTTTTCAAACATCAGTGGATAGCCTCAAGCTCCTGAAATGTTTTATCCCATATATGGCACAGAAATATTCTGGGAATGAGAACTGAGATAAGAGTACAATAACCATTAACAGATGAACACTGGTGATGTTCTTAAAGAGGACAAAAGAAGTTCACTGACAGCAGAAGATAACCATGCAGAGTTGTATATGGGACTCATTTGCAATACTTTTGGGAGAAGAAAGGAGCACAAATAATGAAAGGTCCGCTGCGACAGGAACACAAGAATAAAACTCAGCCATGATGGCCCTCAAGCCAGTTCCATCATTGAATTAGAGCTGAAAATCAATGCTGTTTATCTGTACCTGCTCCATTTTCTTCGACACTCACCCTACAAAAACTTATCAATCTCACACTTGAAAATTTCAAGTAACTCAACATCTACTGTCCTCTGAGGGAGAGTTCAGGATTTCCATTATTTTTTTTTCTCTTTGCGAATGGTCTGTTTCTAATTTTAAGATTCTTCTGCCTTGTTTTTAATCCCATTTGAGCATTTTTTTTCTGTAGGTGCTCGATGGAATCCTATTATATTCCAATTGTGACAATTTTGCTTTATATTTAATACTGCTCGGATGACTTAAGTTTTGAAGAATTGAGGGGGACATATCTAAAGAGACGTCTTTCAGAAATCATTGAAAGTTCACTGTACAAACTGGAGGTGTTTTCTTTTGCAAACAAGGTTTCCTAGAAATCACATGGCTGATAATAACTGCTTGCTTTACTGTAGCCCCTGGTCAGGCTGTTTTGAACAGTGACAGTCTTCCAGATATGCTTATTTCACGTGGTTCAGTTGTAAGCTGAGTTGGAGAAAAGCCTGTTATGTTGGAGAAACTGCCTAGCTGGTTTCTCATTTCTATAAAGAAAATACTGCATCAGTTCAGGGTGAAACCTCTGTTCTTTTGAAAAAGTGACTGAAAAAACATCTCAGGATCGTGCTTCCTGAGCAAGCTGTGTCTAGAAGACTTCAGGACAACTATACAAGATTAATGCACTTAATTCATTACTTAGTGCAAGACTAACTCGACCTCATGTGACAGAACAGCAATAGAATCCAGAACATATTATGTTTTATCCTTTTGCTTTCAAGAATAACTCATTGATCAGTGTTATTTTCAGAAAATCGAGAGCTGCAGAAAAATCTTTTTACCCTCTCGTTCCTGAAGTTTGTGTACTTTAAGGATACTTACAGAGCTAAGCATTTATACTTCTATATAACCTACGATGTATGTTAACCAATTATTGCATTTTATTAATGAGGCTCTTGGGTATCCATTGATGTTCAAAAACAAAATGTTTTTAAAATACTCATGAATCGTACACATATTTGAAAGTGTATTGGGGCTCGGACAATTGTGCACATACAGTCCAGTTGGTTTTGGTTTATAATTCCTCCCCATATCATTTGTTTTGGTAACCCAGTTGCCAAGGCCTTAACCACTGAAATTCTCCACCTAAACCTCTTTCTTTGTGCTCCTACCTTCCTCTGAGATACTCCTCAAAGCTTACCTTCTTGATCAAACTTTTAGTATTTGATTCCAATATCCATATCTTTATGTGGATCAGCGTCAAATGTTGCTACGTAATACTCCTGTGAAATATTTTGATAAGCTATGAATTGCGTTTATTAAAAGCCCTAGTTGTTAGAATTTGTTTAAAAACGCAATAGAATTTTCTAAAAATGCAATACACAAAGGTTTTAATTAATTGTTTGTAAATTGGAAAAAACATTTTATTTTATGCTGTGATCCATGGAGCAGTGGGGCTAGAGTAACAGTGCACTTCTCCAAGCTCGGTGGTAACATAATCTGCCCAATTATTACAACTCAACCGTCCAAATGTCAGAGAATATGAGCTAATTTAACATATACACCCTGCTTGAGGTGTATGACTCAGAACTGAAAATAAAACTGCAGATTAAAGTTTTCAAAATACTGCTTTTGTTCACTGCTCTGTATATCTGAAACGTAACTTTTTCCTTTTCATTTAACTCAACCTCAATACTTCAATAAAATGTAAAACATTGCAGATGCTGGAGCTCTAAAATAAAAACAGAAAACGCTGGAGAAAGTGTCAGATTGAACTTGAGACTTTAACTTTGTTTCTTCCTCCACAGATGCTCCCAGACCTGCTGAGTTTCTCCAGAACCTTCCGTTTTTAATCGAACAGATAAGTCTCTTGACTCCTTGATTGCTTCTAATTTGTCATACTGCTCTGCTGTTTTCAATGAGAACATATTTCAACAAATCTCAAAATTGGGAAGCCAGAATTCACTGTCTTCAATCGCTCCACAAATTCTATTCAGTAGCCACTGAGTCCATCTCTCTTGTGGGCAATTGCCTGAGGCTAAATCAATCCATTTGTGACCTTGGCTCTTATTGACTTCAAAATAAGCTTCTGATCCTATATGTTCTCCATCACCAACGCCAGCTACTTCCTCCTCTGTGCTATATTTCTCCACACACCTTCAGCTCACCTGCTTTAACTTAGGGAATGGTTCACTGAGCATCTCAGCCAAGCTCGCAAAGGCCGACCTGACCTCCCAGTCTCCACCCATTTTAATTCCCCATCCCACTCCCTTTCCGACATGACCATATTTGGCCTCCTCCATTACCACAAAGAACCAATTTACAAATTGGAGGAACAAGACATCATTCTTCTGCCTGGGCAGTCTTCAGCCTGGAGGACTCAACATTGAATTCTCCAATTTCAAATAACCTCCATTTCCAACCCAAGCTCCGATTCCCTCCCTACACTTTCCTTCCACAACCGGACTCATTTCTCCCACTGACCCAACCAGGTCGTACCCTCTACCAGTCTTCACCTATCCCTACTTCACCACCCTACCTCTGTCATCCCCTTTAACTGCAGCTCCCCTTACACCCACCATCAGTCCCGAAGAAGAGTTACACCCAAAATGTCGACTCCTCCATCTCCTGATGCTGACTGACCTGCTGTGTTCTTCCAGTCTCCTGCCTGTCTACTTATTACTTTCCAACATTACTTACTTCTTTCCAACATTCTGCTGACTGGCCTCCAATGTTCAACCTGCTTGAGCTCATCTAGAATTTAACAGTTCCATCCTAACTCACTGGTAGTTCCAATTCCCTATTTTCTTTGGTCCCGATGACTTACATAACCAAAGGAAGCAAGATCCAATTCTCTTTCTGTGTTCAAATGCCTCCATGGACTCAATTCTTCAATCACTGTGAACTCCTCGGACTCTCAACATCAACATCAGTATATTCCTGTCAGGGTGAAAGGGAAGGCTGGCAGATATAGGGAATGCTGGATGACTAAAGAAATTGAGGGTTTGGTTATAGACAGGATAGATCGAGTGAATCCTTAGAAGAGTATAAAGAAAGTAGATTAGATTAGATTAGATTACTTACAGTGTGGAAACAGGCCTTTCGGCCCAACAAGTCCACACCGCCCCGCTGAAGCGCAACCCACCCATACCCCTACCCCTACATTTACCCCTTACCTAACACTATGGGCAATTTAGCATGGCCAATTCACCTGACCTGCACATTTTTTGGATTGTGGGAGGAAACCGGAGCACCCGGAGGAAACCCACACAGACACGGGGAGAATGTGCAAACTCGACACAGTCAGTCGCCTGAGGCGGGAATTGAACCCGGGTCTCTGACGCTGTGAGGCAGCAGTGCTAACCACTGTGCCCAAGTAGGAGTATATTTAAGAGGGAAATCAGGAGGGCAAAACGGGGACATGAGATAGCTATGGCAAATAGAATTAAGGAGAATCCAAAGGGATTTTACAAATACATTAAGGACAAAAGGGTAACTAGGGAGAGAATAGGGCCCCTCAAACATCAGCAAGACAGCCTTTGTGTGGAGCCACAGAAAATGGGGGAGATACTAAATGAATATCTTGCATCAGTATTTACTGTGGAAAAGGATATGGAAGATATAGACTGTAGGGAAATAGATGGTGACATCTTGCAAAATGTCCAGATTACAGAGGAGGAAGTGCTGGATGTCTTGAAACGGTTAAAGGTAGATAAATCCCCAGGACCTGATCAGGTGTACCCGAGAACTCTGTGGGAAGCTAGAGAAGTGAGTGCTGGGCCTCTTGCTGAGATAATTGTATCATCGATAATCACAGGTGAGGTGCCGGAAAACTGGAGGTTGGCAAACGTGCTGTCACTGTTTAAGAAGGGCGGTAAAGACAAACCAGGAAACTATAGACCAGTGAGCCTGACCTCGGTGGTGGGCAAGTTGTTGGACGGAATCCTGAGGGACAGGATGTACATGTATTTGGAAAGGCAAGGACTGATTCAGGATAGTCAACATGGCTTTGTGCGTGGGAAAACATGTCTCACAAACTTGATTGAGTTTTTTGAAGAAGTAACAAAGAAGGTTGATGAGGGCAGAGCAGTAGATGTGATCTATATGGACTTCAATAAGGCGTTCAACAAGGTTCCCCCATGGGAGACTGATTAGCAAGGTTAGATTTCATGGAATACAGGGAGAACTAGCCATTTGGATACAGATCTGGCTCAAAGGTAGAAGACAGAGGGTGGTGGTGGAGGGTTGTTTTTCAGACTGGAGGCCTGTGACCAGTGAAGTGCCACAAGGATCGGTGCTGGGCCCTCTACTTTTTGTCATTTACATAAATGATTTGGATGCGAGCATAAGAGGTACAGTTAGTAAGTTTGCAGATGACACCAAAATTGGAGGTGTAGTGGACAGCGAAGAGGGTTACCTCAGATTACAACAGGATCTGGACCAGATTGGCCAATGGGCTGAGAAGTGACAGATGGAGTTTAATTCAGATAAATGTGAGGTGCTGTATTTTGAGAAAGCAAATCTTAGCAGGAATTATACACTTAATGGTAAGGTCCTAGGGAGTGTTGCTGAATAAAGAGACCTTGGAATGCAGGTTCATAGCTCCTTGAAAGTGGATTCGCAGGTAGATAGGATAGTGAAGGCGGCGTTTGGTATGCTTTCCTTTATTGGTCAGAGTATTGAGTACAGGAGTTGGGAGGTCATATTGCAGCTGTACAGGACATTGGTTAGGCCACTGTTGGAATATCGCATGTAATTCTGGTCTCCTTCCTATCGGAAAGATGTTGTGAAACTTGAAAGGGTTCAGAAAAGATTTACAAGGATGTTGCCAGGGTTGGAGGATTTGAGCTATAGGGAAAGGCTGAACAGGCTGGGGCTGTTTTCCCTGGAGCGTCGGAGGCTGAGGGGTGACCTTAGAGAGGTTTACAAAATTATGAGGGGCATGGATAGGATAAATAGGCAAAGTCTTTTCCCTGGGGTCAGGGAGTCCAGAACTAGAGGGCATAGGTTTAGGGTGAGAGGGGAAAGATATAAAAGAGACCTCGGGGGCAACTTTTTCACGCAGAGGGTGGTGCGTGTATGGAATGAGCTGCCAGAGGATGTGGTGGAGGCTGGTACAATTGCAACATTTAAAAGGTATTTGGATGGGTATACGAATAGGAAGGGTTTAGAGGGATATGGACCCGGTGCTGGCAGGTGACACCAGATTGGGTTGGGATATCTGATCGGCATGGACAGGTTGGACCGAAGGGTCTGTTTCCATGCTGTACATCTCTATGACTCTATCAGCACTTCTCTCATTTTGGAAACTAAAGCATCCTTGATATTAATTATTCCAACACTGGCCTCTTACTTGACTTCAAGATGAGCTTCCGATCCCATACGTCCTCCATCACCTGCACCACCTACTTCCATCACTGGAACAACCTTCATGACCAGGTGCAAGGCTCTGGAATTCCTTTACTTCAAACTCTCCTCATAAAAATTACTTGTTCAAATCTACCTTGTTTCCACCTCCCCACTTATTCCCTGATTTAGCTACCTGTGAATGTTTGTGTGATAACACTTCTGCGAAGCACCCCAGGAAGGATTGCATTTCAGGAGCTAATATGAAGATTGGTTGTTGTTTCCCTGCTCTCACTCCTCTTCCCTTGCCATTCACAACCACCTGTCACTGACCTAGGGTTGCCAACTGGTGGCTCCATCACAAGACTTACTCCCAGGCACGTCAGCTTACACATCCACCTTGCATCTCACTGCCTTTGTACACCACCTGGAAAGCAAAGAGGGTTCCTCATCCAATCTGGGTGACCGTCAGCCATTGATTCCCTCACCCTCTGGCCTGAACAGTTCCCTTTTTGTTTTTAAAAAAAGATGAATCAAAGAAAAGGAAACCAAGTTTGCCATCACGGGATGTTTTTGCAGGGCCCTGGAAGTTGATATTTGATTTCCAACCCTGTATCCTGGGCAGACAGTCCCTGCTGCCCACTCTGATGGTTCACTCTGGTTTCTGTATTCCCTCACCTCCTTTCCTGGACTCTGCTTTCCTTTGCCCCAGGAAAGTCCCACTTGGCCAACTGTTCAACATCTCACACCCTCTCCTCTCCTTCCCCATCCCTCCATCTCAATCCCTTCCTCATCCCTCCTCCCTCTCTCTGCCTCCATCCCTCCCTCCATCCATCCCGCTCTCCCTCCCTCCGTCTCCATCCCTCCCGCATGCCTCCCACATCCCACCCCCTTCCCTCTCTCTCCGCCCTCCCTTCCTCATCCCTCCCCTTTCCCTCCCTCATCCATCAATCACTCTCTCTCTTCCTTATCCCTCTCTCTCCCTCATCACCCCCTCTCTCTCCCTCATCCCCCTCTCTCTCTCCCTCATCCCCCTCTCTCTCTCTCTCTCCCTCATCCCCCCCTCTCTCTCTCTCCCTCATCCCCCTCTCTCTCTCTCTCCCTCATCCCCCTCTCTCTCATCCCCCTCTCTCTCTCTCTCATCCCTCTCCCTCTCTCCCTCATCCCGCTCTCCCTTCCACATCCCTCCCTCTCTCCCTTCCACATCCCTCCCTCTCTCCCTTCCACATCCCTCCCTCTCTCCCTTCCACATCCCTCCCTCTCTCTCTTCCACATCCCTCCTCTCTCTCTTCCACATCCCTCCTCTCTCTCTTCCACATCCTCTCTTCTCCTCATACTCTCCTCACTCTCTCCCTCATCCCATCTCTCTCCCTCATCCCTCTCTCTCCCTCATCCCTCCTCTCTCCCTCCTCCCTCTCTCCCTCTCCCTTCCACCTCCCTCTCTCTCTCTCCCCTCTCCCTCATCCCTCTCTCTCTCTCCCCCTCATCCTCTCTCTCTCACTTTCTCATCCCTCTCTCCCTACCTCATCCCTCTCTCTCCCGTCCTCATCCATCTCTCTCTCTTCTTCATCCCTCTCTCTCTCTCCCTCATCCTTCTCTCTCTCTCTCCCTCATCCCTCTCTCTCTCTCTCCCTCATCCCTCTCTCTCTCTCCCTCATCCCTCTCTCTCTCTCTCTCTCTCTCCCTCATCCTCTCTCTCCCTCATCCCTCTCTCTCTCCCTCATCCCTCTCTCTCTCTCTCTCCCTCATCCCTCTCTCTCCCTCATCCCTCTCTCTCTCTCTCTCCCTCATCCCTCTCTCTCTCTCCCTCCCTCATCCCTCTCTCTCTCCACATCCCTCTCTCTCTCTCCACATCCCTCTCTCTCTCTCTCATCCCTCTCCCTCTCTGCCCCTCATCACTCCCTCTCTGCCCCTCATCCCTCTCTCTCCCTCATCCCTCTCTCTCTCTCTCCCTCATCCCTCTCTCTCTCTCTCCCTCATCCCTCTCTCCCTCATCCCTCTCTCCCTCATCCCTCTCTCCCTCATCCCTCTCTCCCTCATCCCTCTCTCCCTCATCCTCATCCCTCTCTCTCCTCTCCCTCTCTCTCTCTCTCTCTCCCTCATCCCTCTCTCTCTCTCTCTCCCTCATCCCTCTTTCTCATCCCTCTCTCTCTCTCCCTCATCCCTCCCTCTCTCTCATCCCTCTCTCCCTCATCCTCCCTCTCTCTCATCCATCTCTCCCCTCATCCCTCCTCTCTCATCCCTCTCTCTCTTCCTCATCCTTCTCTCTCTCTTCCTCATCCTTCTCTCTCTCTCTACCTCATCCCTCTCTCTCTCTACCTCATCCCTCTCTCTCTCTACCTCATCCCTCTCTCTCTCTACCTCATCCTCTCTCTCTCTTCCTCATCCCTCTCTCTCTCTTCCTCATCCTCTATCTTCCTCATCCCTCTCTCTCTCTCTCCCTCATCCTCTCTCTCTCCTCCCTCATCCCTCTCTCTCTCTCTCTCTCCCTCATCCCTCTCTCTCTCTCTCTCCCTCATCCATCTCTCTCTCTCTCTCTCCCTCATCCCTCTCTCTCTCTCCCTCATCCCTCTCTCTCTCTCCCTCATCCCTCTCTCTCCCTCATCCCTCTTTCTCATCCCTCTCTCTCTCCTCCCTCATCCCTCCCTCTCTACCTCATCCCTCTCTCTCTCTACCTCATCCCTCTCTCTCACTACCTCATCCCTCTCTCTCTCTACCTCATCCCTCTCTCTCATCCTCATCCCTCTCTCTCTCTTCCTCATCCCTCTATCTTCCTCATCCCTCTATCTTCTTCATCCCTCTATCTTCTTCATCCCTCTCTCTCTCTTCCTCATCTCTCTCTCTTCCTCATCTCTCTCTCTTCCTCATCTCTCTCTCTCTCTCTTCCTCATCCCTCTCTCTCTCTCTTCCTCATCCCTCTCTCTCTCTCTTCCTCATCCCTCTCTCTATCTTCTCCCTCTCTCTCCCTCGTCCCTCTCTCTCCCTCGTCCCTCTCTCTCCCTCGTCCCTCTCTCTCGTCCCTCTCTCTCCTCTCTCTCTCTTCCTCATCCCTCTCTCTCTCCTCATCCCTCTCTCTTCCTATCCCTCTCCTCCCTCCCTCTCCCCTCATCCCTCTCTCTTCCTCATCCCTCTCTCTTCCTCATCCCTCTCTCTCTCTTCCTCATCCCCCTCTCTCTCTCTTCCTCATCCTCTCTCTCTCTCTTCCTCATCCCTCTCTCTCTCTCTTCCTCATCCCTCTCTCTCTCTTTCTCATCCCTCTCTCTCTCTCTTCCTCATCCTCTCTCTCTCTCTCTTCCTCATCCCTCTCTCTCTCTCTCTTCCTCATCCCTCTCTCTCTCTCTTCCTCATCCCTCTCTCTCTCTCTTCCTCATCCCTCTCTCGCTCATCCCTCTCTCTCTCATCCCTCTCTCTCTCTCATCCCTCTCTCTCTCTCATCCCTCTCTCTCTTCCTCATCTCTCTCTCTCTTCCTCATCCCCCTCTCTCTCTTCCTCATCCCTCCCTCTCTCTCTTCCTCATCCCTCTCTCCCTCTATCTTCCTCGTCCCTCTATCTTCCTCATCCCTGTCTCTCTCTCTTCCTCATCTCTCTCTCTCTTCCTCATCCCTCTCTCTCTTCCTCATCCCTCTCTCTCTCTTTCTCTTCCTCATCCCTCTCTCCCTCATCCCCCTCTCTCTCTTCCTCATCCCCCTCTCTTCCCCATCCCCCTCTCTTCCTCATCCCCCTCTCTTCCTCATCCCCTCTCTCTCTCTCTTCCTCATCCCCCTCTCTCTCCCCCTCATCCCTCTCTCTCCCTCATCCCCCTCTCTTCCTCATCCCCTCTCTCTCTTCCTCATCCCCCTCTCTCTCCCTCATCCCTCTCTCTTCCTCATCCCTCTCTCTTCCTCATCCCTCTCTCTTCCTCATCCCCCTCTCTTCCTCATCCCCTCTCTCTTCCTCATCCCCTCTCTCTCTCTCTCTTCCTCATTCCCCTCTCTTCCTCATCCCCCTCTCTCTCTTCCTCATCCCCCTCTCTTCCTCATCCCCTCTCTCTTCCTCATCCCCTCTCTCTCTCTCTTCCTCATCCCCCTCTCTTCCTCATCCCCTCTCTCTTCCTCATCCCCTCTCTCTCTCTCTTCCTCATTCCCCTCTCTTCCTCATCCCCTCTCTCTTCCTCATCCCCTCTCTCTTCCTCATCCCCTCTCTCTCTCTCTTCCTCATTCCCCTCTCTTCCTCATCCTCTCTCTCTTTCTCTCCCTCATCCCTCTCTCTTCCTCATCCCCCTCTCTCTCTCTTCCTCATCCCTCTCTCTTCCTCATCCCCCTCTCTCTCTCTTCCTCATCCCTCTCTCTCTCTCTCCCTCATCCCTCTCTCTCTCTCCCTTCCTCATCCCTCTCTCTCCCTCCATGTAATACCCCTCCCCTCACAAACCTCATCTAGATCCACGTACGGCCCGGCGCCCTCCGGGAACATCTCATCCACCGCCGGCTTCATCCTCACCGGGATTCTCTGTCCCAGACCGTCTCCCGTGTACCTCCCCGGACCCAGCGACACACGGACCTTCCGGCGCCGCTTCCCGTTCCGGTCCCCGGACTCCCTGGTCCCCGAAGGAAGGTTCCGCTGTCAGTGAGGTTCGGGTGAGGGGCACAGGAGGGATCACTCTCTCAGATAAATATCAGCCAGGGAGATGCTTTCATAACATGTTTGTGGTGAAGTGATAATTCAGCAGCAATACGTTGCCGATATTGACAAAATAAATCCACAGACATTTGGATTAGCACACTTGAAAAAGTAGATGTTTGCAAGTCCTGTCACATACTTTCAAGTATTTCCATATTGTCACTTCAGATTTTGTTAATGTTGGTAACAATATCAAATAGTTGACTGAATATAATTGAGTTGTTCATGACGTCTGTTAGTCAGTGACTATTTTAAATAGTGTGTGAGTTGTAGGTGTCATCATGCAAGAAGTATACGAAATAAGGTCGGTGAACTTGCAGCGTGGGTTGGTACCTGGGACTTCGATGTTGTGGATATTACGGAGACATGGGTAGAACAGGGACAGGATTGGCTGCTGCGGGTTCCAGGGTTTAAATGTTTTAGTAGGGTCAGAGGTGGGATAAAAGAGGGGGAGGTGTTCGATTGCTTGTCAAAGATGGTATTACTGCGGTGGAAAGGACGATGGATGAAGACTCGACATCTGAGGTAGTTTGGGCTGAGGTTAGGAATAAGAAAGGTGAGGTCACCCTTGTTAGGAGTTTTCTACAGGCCTCCAAATAGTCCTAGAGACGTAGAAGAAAGGATTGAGAGATGATTCAGGAGAAGAGTAAAAGTAATAGGGTGGTTGTTATGGGGGAACTTTAACTTTCCAGATATTGACTGGGAAAGCTATAGCTCGATTCGTTAGATGGGTCGGTGTTTGTCCAATGTGTGCAGGAGGGTTTCCTGGGGGCAGGGAAATTATGATGCGGTGAGGCACGACTTAGGATGTATGGCTTGGAAAAATAGGCTTCAAGGCATGGGCACAATTGATATGTGGAGCTTGTTCAAGGAGCAACTATTGAGTGTCATTGATAAGTGTGTACCTGTCAGGCAGGGATGAAAGGGTCGTGTGAGGGAGCCGTGGTTTAATAAGGAATTGGAATCCCTTGTTAAATGGAAGAGGGCGGCCTATGTAAAGATGAGGCGTGAAGGTTCAATTGGGGCGATTGAGAGTTATAAGGTAGCCAGGAAGGATCTGAAGAGAGAACTAAGCGCAGCAAGGAGGGTACATGAAAAGTCCTTAGTTGGTAGGATTAGGGAAAACCTTAAGGCTTTCTATAGGTATGTCAGGAATAAAAGAATGACTAGGGTAGGAATAGGTCCAGTCAAGGATAGTAGTGGGAAGTTGCGTGTGGAGGCTGAAGAGATTGGGGCGACACTGAATGAATACTTTTCGTCAGTATTCTCTCAGGAACAGGACAATGTTGCCGATGTGAATATTGAGTCACAATTAATTAGAATGGACGGCTTTGAGGTATGTAGGGAAGAGGTGTTGGAAATTCTGGAAAGGGTGAAAATAGATAAGTCCCCTGGGCCTGATAGCATTTATCCTAGGATTCTCTGGGAAGCAAGGGAGGAGATTGCAGAGCCATTGGCCTTGATTTTTATGTCCTTGTTGTCTACAGGAATAGTGCCAGAAGACTGGAGGATAGCAAATGTGGTTCCCTTGTTCAAGAAGGGGAGTAGGGATAACCCTAGTAACTATAGGCTGGTGAGTCTCACTTCTGTTGTGGGCAAAGTCTTAGAGAGAATTGTAAGGGATAGGATTTATGAACATCTGGATAGGAATAATGTGATCAAGGATAGTCAGCATGGTTTTGTGAAGGACAGGTCGTGCCTCACAAACCTTATTGAATTCTTTGAGAAGGTGACTAAGGAGGTAGACATGGGTAAAGCAGTAGATGTGGTGTATATGGATTTTAGTAAGGCGTTTGATAAGGTTCCCCATGGTAGGCTACTGCAAAAAGTACGGAGGTATGGTATTGAGGGTGATTTGGAGGTTTGGATTAGGAATTGGCTGGCTGGAAGAAGACAGAGGGTAGTAGTTGATGGTAAAGGTTTATCTTGGAGTGCAGTTACTAGCGGTGTTCCGCAAGGATCTGTTTTGGGACCATTGCTGTTTGTCATTTTTATAAATGACCTGGAGGAGGGGCTAGAAGGTTGGGTGAGCAAGTTTGCGGATGATATGAAAGTCGGTGGAGTTGTTGACAGTGAGGAAGGATGTGTCAGGTTACAGCGGGATATAGATAAGTTGCAGAGCTGGGCAGAAAGGTGGCAAATGGAGTTCAATGTAGCTAAGTGTGAGGTGATTCACTTTGGTAAGAGGAACAAAAAGATGGGGAACTGGGCTAATGGTCGAATACTTGGTAGTGTGGATGAGCAGAGGGATCTTGGTGTCCATGTACACAGATCTCTGAAAGTTGCCACCCAGATAAATAGTGCGGTAATGAAGGCATATGGCGTACTGGCTTTTATTGGTTGAGGAATTGAGTTCCGGAACCCAGAGGTGATGTTGCAGTTGTATAAGACTCTGGTGCGGCCGCATCTGGAGTATTGTGTGCAGTTTTGGTCGCCATACTATAGGAAGGATGTGGAGGCACTGGAACGGGTGCAGAGGAGGTTTACCAGGATGTTGCCTGGTATGGTAGGAAAATCGTATGAGGAAAGGCTGAGGCACTTGGGGCTGTTTTCATTGGAGAAAAGAAGGTTTAGGGGTGACTTGATAGAGGTGTACGATGATTAGGGGTTTAGATAGGGTTGACCATGAGAACCTTTTTCCACGTATGGAGTCAGCTATTACGAGGGGGCATAGCTTTAAATTAAGGGGTGGTAGGTATAGGACAGATGTTAGGAGTAGATTCTTTACTCAGCGAGTCGTGAGTTCATGGAATGCCCCTTTATGGGCATTTAAACGGGCATTGGATAGGCATATGGAGGATAGTGGGCTAGTGTAGGTTAGGTGGGCTTGGATCGGCACAACGTCGAGGGCCAAAGGGCCTGTACTGCGCTGTATTTTTCTATGTTCTATGACAAGTCACTCAAGGGGCCAGAAACCCCAATCATTTATGTTTCCAAATGTGCCTCTTGTTTCACCTAAACTTCAATAAAAATCCAACCAGCTTCAACCTTGGATGAAAGTTCCATGGATTCAAAAGCATGTTATAGAGGAAGCTTTGCACAGACGCCATGTTTCTGGCCCAGAAATGGAGAAAATTATGGCTTCATTAAATCAATTAGAAACCGTTGCATATCCAGACATCGAATATTGCTGACAAGAGAGATATTTTTACAAAATTTTTCAACTTCAAATGGTTGCAACATTTATACCACAGGTGAACAGGGCACAGATCGGTTGGCATCTTGACTGAACACCCGAGGCACTTCTATAGAGACAAAGTAATCAAAAACACGACACCGGGTTATAGTCCAACAGGTTTGTTTGAAACAGCAAGCTTTCAGAGCCTCACTCTTTCCTCAAGCAGCTAGTGAGAGAAAACATTGGATACAAAATTTATAATTTAAAGCTCAAAGGGTCATACAATTTGTGCAGAAGTATTGAACAAACCTAGATCGCTATTTAGTCTTTAATCAGCAAGAATGCAGATGCAGGTTTTGATTGATTAATAAATCTGTGATTTGGACATGTGATTTTTTTTGACTTTGTCCACCCCAGTCCAACGCCGGCACCTCCACGTCATGATAGTGTAAGAGGTTCTCCAAGCTTCTGCATAGCATGTAGTTCAAAATGACGCAACATATAAATGTACATGAGTATGTCATTTTTAACACATGTAAATGAGCCAACTTACAAGCTTGACTGACTAACTTAAATTTGTTGGTTTGATTTGATTTGATTTATTGTTACATGTACCTAAGCTTTGTTTTGCAAGCAGTACAGGAGGATCATAGCAATAAGGATGTACAGATCATAGGGTGCTTAGACAGAGTGAGGTATATGTAAAGGATGGGCTGAAGGGCTAAAATTGTTGATGATACTCGACAACTGCATGACCTTAGAATGAGTGCTGTGAACATTCCTGTATGTGCCGAAGTTGGCTTGTTTTCTGTATTTGCTTTTCTGCACTTGCTGTTTGTTACACTGTATAAGAGAGAGAGTTTTGTTCCAAGTTGTTGGACTTCATTTTGTTCATTGTGAACAGTGCTAGGAACAATCGTAAGCTTCCAGAGCAGCCATTGATCAACAATGTCCAGACAGGTAGAAGGGCGCGAGGCTTATTGTTTTTTTCCTTTCTTTTTCAGTCTTTTTACTTAATAAATGTTCATATTTAAACGAATTGCTGTTGTCGATTCTTCTCTTAACCAGATTTAACCGAATCCGAAAAAAACAAGATACTACACAAGGTTACGTCTGCAGGGGAGGTGTGCAAAGCAAGATCAACATTATTAAAGTTAGAGAGGACCATTTAGCAGTCTAATAACAGCAAAGAAGAAGCTGTTCTTGAACCTGTTTGTGCGTGTATTCTCGCTTCTGTATCTTCTACTGATGGAAGAGACCATTACTGGGGTGGGAGGAGGTTTTGATGATGTTGGCAGACTTTACATGGAACCGAGAAGTGTAAATGGAGTCCATTGATGGGCTTCCATGATGATTTGGGCTGTGCACACAACTTTCTGTAGATTTTTACGATCCTGGGCAGTGCAGTTGCCATACTAGGTCATTATGTATCTGGATAGAATGCTTTCTGTGGTGCGCCTATAAAAGTTGGTGATGGTCCTTATGGACATGTCAAATTTCCTAAGCCTATAACTATTAGCACATTCATGATTATTCAGCAAGTGCTACTGAATGGCAGAATCACATCTAACAGTAGGCACTTGGTTTTGAGTTTTGAGACTACCAGCTGTACTCTTGCCTATTAAAAACAGCTGAAAGAACAAAATAAATTATAACTATTTTGTGTAAATATCTGGCAATGAAAGTGAAGAAAAGAAAACAAAGTTGCTCCTAAAACATGCTTTGTGAAGGGTGTAAATAAATTATGGCTCATGTATATCAATCATTGTATCTTTCAGTATCAGAAGGTTGAATTTTCTTTTCCTCCTTGTCAGTTAGGTGATATATAGCCTCAGCCCATTTGCTGGACTGGGGTGATTCAGTCACATGAGGCTATAGTTAAAAAAACACAAG
Source organism: Chiloscyllium plagiosum (assembly GCF_037043375.1). Lineage (NCBI taxonomy): Eukaryota > Metazoa > Chordata > Chondrichthyes > Orectolobiformes > Hemiscylliidae > Chiloscyllium > Chiloscyllium plagiosum. The sequence continues at coordinate 69,898,732 of NW_028270151.1, forward strand.
CCATATCTTAGGTTATCAGGAGGAATATCCCTAATTTTAAAATAATTAGGTATGGAAATTCATACCAAAATGTAAATAATGAAACAGGTGCATATGAAAAAAACCTCTTAAAATCAACTTTGTCTCTTCTAAATGAGTTTCAGTTTTTTTTTAAAATAAATATTTTTTATTGAAAAAAGATTTTAGGTTTTTTTTCCAAATTACAAAACCAGTTCAAAGTAGTATGACAACTTTATAATATAATAGCAATAATAGAAAACAAACTACGACTCTATCCACAGACTACCGAAACCCAAAAAAACTTTATAAAAACTGCAGTTCAATAAATAACAAAGAAGAAAAATAAATAAACGAAATAAAATTAAACCACATTATAACAAGGTAACTTAAATTATATTCAATTAAATTACTGCATTCAGCGCAATCTCACCGAAGCTCCCCACCACTGGGAGCAATGGTAAGTAAACTCATTTTGTTCGAGAATCCTCCCCCCACAGGCCCCCAGACTGACAGACAAAACTCTCACAGCTACACAAAGGCCCTGGATAATATAGCCAATATATCTGCATCAATATAATTCTAAAAGGGCCGCCGCCATGTTCTGTAAAACTATTCCATTTTCTGGTGCACCATACTCATAAAGAAGTCCAAGGGGATGTGCTCCATGACTATCCTATGCCAACTCAAGAGTCCTGGGGGTTCTCTGATACCCAGCTCATTAGAATGTTCTTCTTTGCGCTGAAAGAAAGAACTTTAAACAATTTTTTCCCATGCACATCAGGGGAACGAAGATTTGAAAGACCCAAAAAGAGGGACACCGGATCCAACTTAACCTCAGTTCCCAAAATCTTTGCCAAAACACTCGCTATGTCATCCCAATACATGTGGAGCTTGTGGCATGACCACAAGCAATCAATAAGAGTACCAACCTCCATTTTACACTTGGGGCACATTGGGGACACTCTTGTCTTAAATTTCACAAGCCGCTGCCGTGCCAGATGAGCCCTATGAAGTCTCTTCAGTTGATTAGCCTGGGTCCTATTACAAATCAATATCTTCCTGACATTTTCCCAGATATCCTTCCACATCTCTGAGGAGATTTCCACCCCTAATTCTTGAGTCCAGGTTTTATATAGATATTCAATGTCCTTTGAGACATTATTACCTAACAAGTGATGGAGAGTGCTAACTGAGAGAGCACCCATAGACTGGAGCACTCTCCTCTCCATGTCCGACTTGTAGGGATTGACCATCAATGTAGTCATTTTTTGTATGAAGTCTCTAATCTGGAAGTAACAAAAGAGATCTTTCCTAGGCAGCTTGAACTTCTGACTCAGCTGTTCGAAGGACATTATGACCTTCCCGACAAATAGATCTCCCAGAACTTAAAGTCAGAGTTTATTGAACCCAGCTGGAATCCCAGCATTCCCACTATGGGAGTAAAAGGGGAAGATTTTTGTAAATTGCCCTCACCCAGCCGTATTATTCTCCATGCTTTAACTGTGTTTAGGACAATCGGGTTTTTACAGTGATCCATGGCAGTTCTCATCTAGTCCATAAACAAGAAATTACAGAGAAGGTATTTCATCTGGGAGGCCTCAATGTCTAGCGAGATTGTTCACGGATTGTGACAGGCCCATTCAGCCACATAGATAGTAAGGAACTCAATTGGTATTTCCTAAAGTCCGGAAAACCTAGACACCCCTCTCTTGCAGAAGCTGCAATTTATCCAGCTTAATAAGAGGCTGCCTATGATGCCAAATAAAGATCCAATCCAGCTATAAAGTCTGCGCAGTGTTTGCCTTGGCAGCATCAAAGGGAGCATTCTCATGGGATATAGCAAGCGAGGAAGAACATTCTTAGCTATTCTGCCCAAACAAGATATTGGAAGATCTCCCTAGCGCCAAAGATCCTGCCTTATCTTCTCGAGCAACTGCCCATAATTGGCTTTACATAATTGATCGAAAACCGGGGTAATAAAGATGCCTAAATAGAGAAAACCTCCCTGTGACCACTGGAAGGAGAAACGGATTCCATCCCCAAAGTTGGATATGCTAGTAAGAGCCCCCGCCTCCCCCTCCCACCCCAGGCATGGCCTCTGATATTATGAAATTAATTTTATACCCTGAAAACAAACCAAATAGATTAATCACTTGTATTAAGCGGGGAACTGATGTCATTGAATCAGTTAAAAAGAGAAGGACATCATCCGCATAGAGAGTGATTTTATGCCTGCCTGACCCTACCTCGAGGGCAGTTATATTATGATCCATTTGAATGGCTTCCACCAGTGGCTCGATCACTAATGTAAATAGTAGAGGTGAGAGAGGGCACCCTTGACGGCAGCCTCTGCCAACACTAAAACTATCTGACCTTATACCATTAATGAAAACTGCTGCTTTTGGATCACATAGAGCACTGCCACCCATTTGATAAAAACCTCTCCAAGACCAAACCGTTCCATGACATAAAAGAGATACAGCCACTCCACCTGATCAAATACTTTCTCTGCGTCTAGGGAAACTACCAAACCTGGGATAGCTCTTTGCTGACATATTTGCCATATTTAATACACTTTTAATATTGTTGATAGATCTATAACCCTTAGTAAAACCTGTCTGGATCTCCTTTACAATAAAAGGCAATACCCTCTCCAGCCTTAACTCAAGTATTTTCGACAGGATTTTAAAATCCACGTTCAGTAAAGGAATGGCCCTGTAGGAAGTGCAATCTTCTGGGGCATTTCCTTTCTTAAGGATAAGAGAAATATTTGCTTCTCTCAAAGAAAATGGGAGGCAGCCCTGACCGAATGAGTAATTGTACATATCCAAGAGTGGCCCGGCCAGCTTGTCTATCAACTCCTTATAAAACTCACTTTGAAATCCATCTGATTCGGGCGCTTTACCACTCTGGATCAGCCTCCTGTACTTCCTGAATTTGCAGCGGAGGCACTCCAAAAGGACGCGTGCTCTGAGGTTACACCCGAAAGGTTCAAGATCTTAAAAAAAGGACTCATCATCATCATTCTATCCTCACAGTCCTCTGACTGATACAGCTCAAATTGCTGCATTATCTTTTTAGCATTGCAAGTAAGTGTACCAGCACTCTCTCTGATGGATGTAATGGATTGGGGGCATTCTTCTTTCTAGCCAAGTATGCTAGGTATCTACCTGGTTTATCACTGTACTCGAATAACCTCTGTTTCGCAAAAGAAATTTCCCTCTTTGCTGTTTGGGTAAGTGCAGCATTCAAAGTTGCCCTTAGGGTTATAATCCGCTGCAATTTAGTTATAGTCAACCTATCAAAGTATGCTAACTCAGCTGGCTTCAGGTGAGCCTCAAGCAGATGTTGTTGTTCTCCCCATTGTCATTTCTGGGTCGCAGAGTAAGAAATAATCAAACCCCATGCATATATCTTGGCAGTCTCCCACAGCACCGATGGGTTGCTGGCCATACCTGAATTGATATCCCAAAAAATTTTAAACTTCTGCAAAAATACTCTACAAACTTGCTATCTTTCAGGAGGAAAGGTCCATGCGCCAGTGCCAGGAACCCGCCCCACCATCACTGGCCTTGACCTCCATGTACACTGCCGCTCCCTGTTCAAGTCCACAACTGCCTGGATTGCAGAGACATACCCATAAGACCCCTAAGCATCCTGTCCACCTCGGGGTGATTGACTCGATTAAAATCTCCCCCTATAATTGTAAGACGCACCCCAAGGGCCATCAATGTAGAGAGCATATCCATTATGAACTTAAGGGGATGTGCCAGGGGGGGCAATATACATGCAGAATCCATACTCCACTCCATGCATTAAAGCTTTAAGTATTATGAATTGCCCGCACTCATCCTTGATTTGGCCTAGCATTTGAAATGGGAGGTTCTTCTGGATGAGAATAGCCACTCCTCTACTTTTCGAGTTAAAAGATGAGATAAAACCCCTGGCTGAATCCTCCCTGTTGCAACTTCAAATGCTCCTTATCCAGCGAGTGTGTTTATTATAACAAGGTTACATCGACCCTTTCTTTTCTAAAGCTTGACAGTATCTTTTTTTCTCTTAATGGATTCAGAAAAGATTTACAAGGATGTTGCCAGGGTTGGAGGATTTGAGCTATTAGGAGAGGCTGAATAGGCTGGGGCTGTTTTCCCTGGAGTGTCGGAGGCTGAGAGGTGAACTTACAGAGGTTTACAAAGTTATAAGGGACATGGATAGGGTAAATAGACAAAGTCTTTTCCCTGGGGTCAGGGAGTCCAGAGCTAGAGGGCATAGGTTTAAGGTGAGAGGGGAAAGATAAAAAAGAAACCTAAGGGTCAACTTTTTCCCACAAAGGGTAGTACGCGTGTGGAATGAGCTGCCAGAGGAAGTGGTGGAGGCTGGTACAATTGCAACATTTAAGAGGCATTTGGACGGATATATGAATAGGAAGGGTTTGGAGGGATTTGGGCCGGGTGCTGGCAGGTGGGACTAGATTGGGTTGGAATATCTGGTCGGCATGGACGGGTTGGACCGAAAGGCCTGTTTCCATGCTGTACATCTCTATGACTCTATGACTGTAATTGGTGAGTGACTCCCCTTAACATTCCAGGTGCACCATTTAAACGAATGGCAAGCCATGATCGCCCGAAACAGTGTGTGACCCTCCCGGTAGGAAGAACCTCACTCATAGCGCACTGAGTGAAAACCATAAACAGTTCATATAAGTTTAAAAATGCAACTTCCAAAACTACTGAATCAAAACTTCTAACACCTACTTCTACAATATAACAGCATAAAACATAACTGAAAGGAGACTTTCCCCCTTGTCCACAGGGGGCGCTCGTACCACCCATTGATCCCACCATGACTCCTTCTAGCTGGAGCCATGCCCCCGACCCAGACAACGCAAAGTAAGGGAAAGAAAAAATCTCATGACAAGAAAGTTAGAAGTGGGCACCCAACCCCTCCCCTCCATACTGTAATCCTCGACACTCTTGACAGAACAACAAAAAAAGTCTCTCCCTGCTTCCCCCCCACGGCCCCCCCCCCCCCCCATCCAAAACAAAGAGTGACAGGAAGGGGGAGAGAAGGGAGAGGAAACAAAAAAAAGGAAAGAGAGATAATTATGACTACGACATATATTAAAAAGACCAAGACCACCCCCACAACAACCAGGTAAAACAGGCAAATTACAGAGAGAGAAAAGGCAGATTGGAATAACTATCCATATAATTCAAGCCAGTCAGTCTATTTTAAAGCATCCAAGAAGTCCTTTGCCTTTTCCGGTGAATCAAAGTTGAACACAGATCCTCTGTGGCTGAAAACGCTCTATGCTGTTATATCGCCGGATACCTAACGGAATACTGAATATTCAAGTCCCTCAGCCGCTTTCTTACCTCATCAAAGGCCTTCCTCTTGCGAATCATGACCGGAGAAATGTCCTGAAAAAAACACAATTCGTGATCCTTTATATACCATAGCCTGGGGATCCTTCTAGGAGAAAGTGAGGACTGCAGATGCTGGTGATCAGAGCTGAAAATGTGTTGCTGGAAAAGTGCAGCAGGTCAGGCAGCATCCAAGGAGCAGGAGAATCGACGTTTCGGGCATGAGCCCTTCTGCAGGAATGAGGAAAGTGTGCCAAGCAAGCTAAGGGAAAAGGTAGAGAGGAGGGAATTGGGGGAGGGGCATTGGAAATGCAATAGATGGAAGGAGGTTACGGTGAGGGTGATAAGGTGAGGGTGATAGGCTGGAGTGCGGGTGGAGGCGGAGAGGTCAGGAAGAAGATTGCAGATTAGGAAGGTGGTGCTGAGACAAGGTGGGGGGAGGGGAAATGAGGAAACTGGAGAAATCTGAGTTCATCCCTTGTGGTTGGAGGGTTCCCAGGCAGAAGATGAGGCGCTCTTCCTCCAACCGTCGTGTTGCTATGGTCTGGTGATGGAGGAGTCCAAGGACCTGCATGTCCTTGGTGGAGTGGGAGGGGGTGTTGAAGTGTTGAGCCACGGGGTGGTTGGGTTGGTTGGTCCAGGTATCCCAAAGGTGTTCTCTGAAATGTTCCGCAAGTAGGCGCCCTGTCTCTCCAATATAGAGAAGGCCACATCGGGTGCAACGGACGCAATAGATGATGCGTGTGGAGGTGCAGGTGAATTTGTGGCGGATATGAAGGATCCCTTGGGGCCTTGGAGGGAAGTAAGGGGGGAGGTGTGGGCGCAAGTTTTGCATTTCTTGCGGTTGCAGGGGAAGGTGCCGGGAGTGGAAGTTCGGTTGTTGGGGAGTGTGGACCTGACGAGGGAGTCATGGAGGGAGTGGTCTTTTTGGAACGCTGATAGGGGAGGGGACGTAAATATATCTCTGGTGGTGGAGTCCGTTTGGAGGTGGCGGAAATGACGACGGATGATACGATGTATATGGAGGTTGGTGGGGTGGTAGGTGAGGACCAGTGGGGTTCTGTCCTGGTGGTGATTGGAGCGGCGGGGCTCAAGGGCGGAGGAGCGGGAAGTGGAGGAGATGCGGTGGAGAGCATCATCGATCATGTCTGGGGGGAAATTCGGTCTTTGAAGAAGGAGGCCATCTGGGTTGTACGGATTTGGAACTGGACCTCCTGGGAGCAGATGCGGCGGAGACTAAGGAATTGGGAATATGGGATGGCATTTTTACAGGGGGCAGGGTGGGAGGAGGTGTAGTCTAGGTAGCTGTGAGAGTTGGTCGGTTTATAGTAAATGTCCGTGTTGATTTGGTCGCCCGAGATAGAAATGGAGAGGTCTAGGAAGGGGAGGGAGGAGTCTGAGACGGTCCAGGTCGGGGTGGAAGGTGTTGGTAAATTGGATGAACTGTTCAACCTCTTCGTGGGAGCACGAGGCAGCGCCAGTACAGTCATCGATGTAGCGGAGGAAAAGGTGGGGGGTGGTGCCAGTGTAGCTGCGGAAGATGGACTGTTCCACATATCCTACGAAGGGGCAGGCATAGCTGGGGCCCATGCGGGTGTCCATGGCTACTCCTTTGGTTTGGAGGAAGTGGGAGGATTGGAAAGAGAAGTTGTTCAGGGTGAGGACCAGTTCAGTCAGTCGAAGGAGGGTGTCAGTGGAAGGCTACTGGTTGGTACAGCGGGAAAGGAAGAAGCGGAGGGCTTTGAGTCCTTCGTGATGGGGGATGGAGGTGTACAGGGACTGGATGTCCATGGTGAAGATAAGGCGTTGGGGACCGGGGAAGCAAAAATCATGGAGGAGGTGGAGGGCGTAGGTGGTGTCCCAAACGTAGGTGGGGAGTTCTTGGACTAAGGGGACAGGACCGTGTCGAGGTATGCAGAGATGAGTTTGGTGGGGCAGGAGCAGGCTGAGACAATGGGTCAGCCGGGGCAGTCAGGTTTGTGGATTTTGGGCAGGAGGTAGAAACGGGGCGGTGCGGGTTGTGGGACTATGAGGTTGGAGGCGGTGGATGGGAGGTCCCCTGAGGTGATGAGGTTATGGATGGTCTGGGAGAGATTGGTTTGGTGGTGGGAGGTGGGGTCATGGTCAAGGGGGCAGTAGGAGGAGGTGTCCGCGAGCTGGCGTTTAGCCTCAGCGGTGTAAAGATCGGTGCGCCAAACTACTACCACGCCTCCCTTGTCTGCCGGTTTGATGGTGAGGTTGGGGTTGGAGCGGTGGGAGTGGAGGGCTGCGCGTTGCAAGGGTAAGAGGTTGGAGTGGAAATGTGTTGCTGGAAAAGCGCAGCAGGTCAGGCAGCATCCAGGGAACAGGAGAATCGACGTTTCGGGCATAGGCCCTTCTTCAGGAATGGGGAAAGTTTGTCCAGCAGGCTAAGATAAAAGGTAGGGAGGAGGGACTTGGGGGAGGGGCGTCGGAAATGTGATAGGTGGAAAGAGGTCAAGGTGAGGGTGATAGGTCAGACTGGGGTGGGGGCGGAGAGGTCGGGAAGAAGATCTCAGGTTAGGAAGGCGGTGCTGAATTTGATGGATTTGACTGAGACAGGGTGGGGGGAGGGGAAATGAGGAAACTGGTGAAATCCGAGTTCATCCCTTGTGGTTGGAGGGTTCCTAGCCGGAAGATGAGGCGTTCTTTCTCCAACCGTTGTTTTGTTGTGGTCTGACGATGGAGGAGTCCAAAGACCTGCATATCCTTGGTGGAGTGGGAGGGGGAATTGAAATGTTGAGCTACAGGGTGGTTGGGTTGGTTGGTCCGGGTGTCCCAGAGGTGTTCTCTGAAACGCTCCGCAAGTAGGCGGCCTGTCTCCCCAATATAGAGGAGGCCACATCGGGTGCAGAGGATGCAATAGATGATGTGTGTGGAGGTGCAGGTGAATCTGTGGCGGATATGGAAGTTTCCTTTGGGGCCTTGGAGGGAGGTGAGGGGGGAGGTGTGGGCGCAAGTCTTGTACCTCCTGCGGTTGCAGGGGAAGGTGCCGGGAGTGGAGGTTGGGTTGGTGGGGGGTGTGGATCTGACGAGGGAGTCACGGAGGGAGTGGTCTTTACGGAATGCTGATAGGGGAGGGGAGGGAAATATATCCTTGGTGGTGGGGTCCGTTTGGAGGTAGCGGAAATGACGGCGGATGATGCGCTGTAAGAGGTTGGAGTGGGTGAGAGGGGTGGAGAAGTTGAGGCGGTTATTGTCGCGGCGGCAGTTGGCTATGAAGAGATCGAGGGCATGTAAGAGGCCAGTACGGGGTGTCCAGGTGGATGGGGTGTGTTGGAGGTGGGAGAAGGGGTCGTCAGAGGGTGGGCGAGAATTCTGGTTGAAGAAGTAGGCGCGGAGGCGAATGCGGAGCAAGAATTGTTCGATGTCTCGCCGCGTGTTGAACTCGTTAATCCGGGAGCATAGGGGGATGAAGGTGAGGCCTCTGCTGAGGACTGATCTTTCATCCTCAGAGAGGGGGAGATCTGGAGGGATGGTGACAACACGGCAGGGCTGGGAGCTAGGACGTGGTGTGGGGCTTGAACTGGGTGTGGGGGCGGGAATCGGGGCGGGAGCGGGGTTAGGCGTGGGGGCGGGGATAGGCGTGATGACGGTAGATCGGTGTGGGGGCGGGGTTAGGTGCGGGGGCGGGGTTCGGCGTGGTGACGGTAGATCGGCGTGGGGGCGGGGTTAGGCGTGGGGAGAGAGCTCGGCGTGGGGGTGGAGACGCATGCGGCGTGGTCATTGTGCAGGTGAGTGATGTCACTGGGGGCGGAAGTGGCTGCGGCGACGGCAGAAATGGTGTTGTTCCCAATAGCAGTGGACCTTGCGGAGGCCGCGAATCTGTCGGCGATAGTCTGCGCCGCGAACCATGACGTCACTTACACCCCCACCGACCATACAGACTCCGCGATCGCCAGGAAGACCATCGCCGACAGATTCGCCGATCTCCCTCACCACGCCTAACCCCGTCCCCGCCCCGATTCCTGCCCCCACGCCTAACCCCGCCTCCACGTCGATCTCCGTCCACACGCCTAACCCTGTCCCGCCCCAATTCCCACCCCCACGCCGATCTCCGTCCGCACGCCTAACCTCGCCCACATGACAATCTTCGTCCGCACGCCTAACCCCGCCCCCTCGCCGATCTCCCTCACCACGTCTATCCCCGCCTCCTCGTCGATCTCCGTCCCCACGCCTAACCCCGCCCCCACGCCGACCACCCTCACCACACCTAACCCCGCCCCCACGCCGATTTCTGTCCGCACGCCTAACCACGCCCCCACGCCGACCTCCCTCACTACACCTAACCCCGTCCCCGCCCCGATTCCTGCCCCAACACCTAACCCCGCCCCCAAGCCGAATTCCCTCACCATGCCTAACCCTGCAACACGACGGTTGGAGGAAGAGCGCCTCATCTTCTGCCTAGGAACCCTCCAACTACAAGGGATGAACTCAGATTTCTCCAGTTTCCTCATTTCCCCTCCCTCTACCTTGTCTCAGTCCCAACTCTCGAACTCAGCACCACCTTCCTCACCTGCAATCTTCTTCCTGACCTCTCCGCCCCCACTCCACTCCGGCCTATCACCCTCACCTTATCACCCTCACCTTAACCTCCTTCCACCTATCGCATTTCCAACGCCCCTCACCCAAGTCCCTCCTCCCTACTTTTTATCTTAGCCTGCTTGGCACACTTTCCTCATTCCTGAAGAAGGGCTCATGCCCGAAACGTCGATTCTCCTGCTCCTTGGATGCTGCCTGACCTGCTGCGCTTTTCCAACAACACATTTTCAGCCCTGGGGATACTTCCCCAGTACTCTAGAAGCTTCCAGTACCATTTGCTTGCCTCTGTAATGCTGGAGTCACACTAGGACCAGGCGCTGCACACTGTGACCCAGTGGGCCCACTCAAACCGCACCTGGCCTACCTCAGACTCCAGCTTTAGAAACTGTGGGAACCATTGTTCCAGAAAGATGACAAGCTGGTCTTCTTCCTCCCATTCGGGAAGCCCCAGCAGCCGGATGTTATTATGATGACCTCGATTTTCGAGGTTGTAGACCTGCTCCTCCAAGGCCTGCACTCAAATTTTCAGGGCCTGAACCCGACCCACTGAGGACTTGGCCACAGTCTCGGAAGCCGCAGCCCGTTGCTCCACTCCCCCCCCTCCTCCCCCGTCCCCAATATGCTGCCTGAGATGATGGATCTCCAGGTCATGCCTCTGCAGAATGACTAGATTCGATTCAAGCCAGGCCCTGGTCTCTTCCATCGGCGAGTCAATCTTCTCTTGAAGTTTCATGAACTACAAGATCAGGCTTCGCTCTGCAGGTGAGCCTCCTGGAGCGGTCGCGGAGGCCAACGCAGCAGCCACGGGTGTGTCCACTGTTGCGGGGGAGGGTCTCTGCTTAATGCGATCTCCGTGGTCCTTTTCCCTTAGTCATCTTCTAAACTGCACCAAACTGCTTAGAACTGATACTAAAAAATTCTAAGGGTCGGGAGATCGTTATTTCCAACAAATTAAACAGTGAAGGGAGGGTGAGTGCCCCACTTTGTCTGGGTTCTGGTGCAGAGCTCAGCAAAGCACACCTACTGGGTCCACACCATCTTGAATCCCCTGAGTTTCAGTTTCTTAACAGTGGATTCAACAATGTAAAGTGCAGACAGCTGTGGAAGACAAGTATCACATTCACTGCACTGCTCCCCAAGATGAACAAATTTGTTTAAATTGAATTTTCCAAAAATGAACCAAAGCATGCATCACAAAAAAAGACTAAAGTTGTGGATACACTCAATAAAATGTCCTACGTGAGCTTGATACTCAAGATCTTCCTTGTATTCTCACAGCTAAGTTAAACTATCAATGCCAGAACTAAGGGCCAATGGAACAAAACCTGTGTTTCTATCTTGCCATCTCACAAGATCTCAAATTTATTTGCCCTTTCATTGCTGATCCTTGACCATGGGATTGCGTGAATGTCAATGACTGAGGTAACCACAGAGTTAAATCTTTAAAAAAGAGGAGTGATGAAAAAAATCAGTAAAAATACAACTTCCACAGTCAAGACAGAAAACAACTGCTCTTTATGAAAGTATATGGGCCTGATTTACCTCAGCATTCCATTTTGGATCTTTTTTTCCTGGATATGAGGCAAAGGCAAAAGATGCAGAGACCTATTATGAAATTTATCTTCCCCTTTTGCATCTGATGTACATTACCTGTAGCTAAGGACCAAATACTCTCACCTGGATTGAGTTTCCTCTGACCCCTAAACAGTGCAATTTTGTTCCCAGGGCTGAGAAAGAAACACCATGATTGCCTGTAGACAGCATCCAATAAACCTTGAACTTAGCAACCAGTCAAAATTTGTCCGTCTGATTTTGGATGTGCATCTGAAGACGTGATTCTAAATTGATGAAAAATAGATGACCAAGATCACCAAATTGCCGCACTACCCAAAGTAAAAGAGTCATTATTGCTGGTCGTCCAGATAGCAAGACCCCACAGATCCTCAGCCAAAACCAGACGCTCCCATGCAACTGTGCATTGTAACTTAGTCATGTTACCTCCACAGGCTCACCAGCTACATTCTCTAATATACAAATAGGTATGCCCTTGCTCAAAAACATTGAAGGATGAAGGATGTGTTGAAATGCTGAAGGAAATTACTGGTCACCAAATTTTGAATGTCAAACCAGCTATCTGCCAGTAGAGAGGAATTGAAAGGATTGAGATTAGCTGGGGAGCAGTAGAGCTGAGTGTCATTAGCATAGTAAATGGTGACACCATGTCTTCAGTTGATATTTGTTATAGACAACATGGGGATGAAGAAGGGGAGTGGTCTTAGGTTAGACTATAAGGGGCTGTGGAGCAAAAGTGTAGCAGTGAGAAAAAATGGTTTAGCTACAATCAAATGCTGAGACTGAAGATTCTTTTGCCAAAGATTCTTCTGTCTTTATTCCCTAGCAGATTAAAATTACTCACTCAGTCAAACTTATTTTTAGTGTAAATCTCAACTAAGAGAAATTTCAGAATATGAAGAGATTTTAATCAGTGTTATTAGTTACAGAATAGACATAAAATAAAATGTCTTTCCCCAGGACTTTTCAGATTAGTAAATTATCTCAGGAACAAACACACATAAAGGTATATTATTGCAGAAACAATTGTTTAAGTTAACATAGAATTAACCTAAGTTAATTCATTTTAATAATTCCAGGAGTCTGTGTGTTGGTTTTTGAGGGTTTAAGAATGAGACTATGACTATGACTTTTAATATTCTCTTATGATTAGATGTTATAAGAATCAATTCTAGATTACATTGTATGAATTCATACTATATTATAGAATGTATAGTAATCAAAGGCAGTTAGAAAATGACAGTTCTACTTTAAACTTACATATAAAAGGAAAGAAAATTGGATATTCAAATTCATACGAGTGACAAAGATATGTATTCATAATCCAGTATGATTTTTTAATAGGTCACTCAATCTTTAATGGGAATTCAATTTAGAAATCAGTCCTTTCTGTGTTCACCAAAATGGCTCATCTGTGTCTGTCAAGCTGATAGTTCATTTATTCACCTGTTTTTTTTTAAATAAATTGTATTTTCTTGATAGCTGTTAAACATAAATTGTTCAAATCTTATAGCACAAAGAGTTCCTGAAGACCATAATAGCCCTTGCACAAGATATCTAATTTGGAATAAAAATAATCTCCTAGAAGCATGATTGGCAATGATAGTAAAACCATTTCACACTTCCCTCTGTCAGCAATACTATCTGAGAACTTGCTTCTGACAAAGTTCCAATTTCCCATGTTGTTTAGATTCTGTTTTAATCTTAACATATTCATTGCTGTGATAATTTGATGATTTTCTTTACACTTTGAAAACCTGGTCATACAATGGCTGCCTGTTGAATATCCTAACTGGAATGCATACTCGGCTTATCTGAAAATGTTTCACCACTGATGTTCATCATTGAGCACAAACATTTACAAAGCTTTACTGGGAAAGATTTGTAAAGTTGTAGTTTTAAACTGTTAAAGATGTTTCAGTTTCTGCCTATGAAACAGATTCCTCAAACAGGACCTCAGAAAGGAGTGTATTAATAGGTGCCTGACCATTTAGTGCACTGACCCCATCCAAACTTGCAGCTTCAGAATAAAATGTATCACATAGGAGCAGTAGGTGGTTACCCATTTGGATTACTTTGTTCATTTGCCCAGATCCTAGGGGAAAATTTTTGGTTCACTTGCCAAGTGTGAAACAATGTTCCAGCTCAGCCAAGCGTCCTTGTGGTATCCCCACCATGATGCTTGAAGAAAGAAAAGATCTATAATTATTAATGTATCACCCCCTTAGAAAAGAAGTCACTGTGACACATTTACACCCAATTGAGTGGAGGTGATGCCATCCCAGCTCTGCTCAGACAAAATAGCATTGGTATATTTTCTGGAGGCTTACATGGAAACATAGATAATAGGTACAGGAGGAGGCCATTCAGCCCTTCGAGTCTGCCTCACCATTCAATATGATCATGGCTGATCATGCAATTTCAGTATCCCATTCCCACTTTCTCTCCCTAACTCTTGATCCCTTTAGCCACAAGTGTCATGTCCAGCTCCCTTTTGAATATATCCAATGAACTAGCCACAACAGTTTTATGTGGGAGAGAATTCTACAGGTTTACAACTCTCTGAGTGAAGGTATTCTTCCTCATCTCAGTTCTGAATGGCTTACCCCTTATTTTTAGACTGAGGCTTGAGAGTCATCTTAAGCAATGTGGGCAAATGAATGAAGCAATCCTAATTGGTAACCACCTATTGATTCTCTGTAACACATATTATTCTGGTGCTGCAAGGTTAAATAGGGTCAGTGCACTAAATGGTCATGCACCTATAAATAATTTCAACTCAGAAGTCCTGTTCAAAGAATCTATAACAATAATGTATGACAATGAAACTGTTTTTTGCATGCTTTCCTAAATTATACTGAACTAATACAGCCAGATGCACAAGCATTTTTCTTCTGTTCCTAGTAAGTTCCTTATTCACAATGTACATTTTGGCATTCACGGTCACTGCTATCGTGTATCTCCCCATAATACATTACACTGGTCAGATTCTAAAAGAGATTCCCTATAGATTTTGTTTATTTAAAATAGCTAGAGTGATTGAGGAAATTTAGAAACCTTATTATTTATGGAAATTTATGAGAAGAAACACTGCAACAGTGACTGGGAATAGTAAGATGTAAATTGTGAATAAGGCAGTAGTGAGGAACCGGAGAAAATGCCAGAGTGCACATCATCTTGCAGTATTAGGTCAGTATAAATTTAGGAAATTTTACAATGAAGAGCACCAATGCAGGGTTTTGCTCTGGATTCATAGTTCAGCAGAATAATCTTAAAATAAAGGCTTTATTTAGAGCACTAGAAATTGTAATGTGTATTAATATATTAGAACAAAAATGCTTTTTAATAGCTTGACATCACGGGAAGAGTTATTCAGGTAAATTGTGCAGTGGTTGGTGAATTGATATCAAGAATGGAGGGCAATTAGATTGCACTTTTTTCACTTACAGATATTTTAATATATTTACACTTTATCATAGAATCCCTACAGTGTGGAAACAGGCCATTAGACCCAACAAGTCCACACTGACCCTCTGAAGAGTATTCCAACCAACCCCTATTATTTTGCATTGCCCCTGAATGATGCACCTAACCTACACATCGCTGAACACTATGGGCAATTTAGCATGGCCAATTCACCTAACCTGCACATCTTTGAACTGTGGGGGGAAACTGGAGCACCTAGAGGAAACCCACGCAGACACAGGGAGAATGTGAAAACTCCACACAGACAGTCAGCTGAGGCTGGAATTGAACCCAAGTCCCTGGTGCTGCAAGGAAACAGTGCTAACCACCAAGGCATGTGCCACCCACCACTGTGGTATAATTCCAGATGTCACCAAATCCCAAATGTAGTTCTTTAGCAAATCAAATCCCATTCTATGTTATGAAAGGGAACCGTCCTTCCATTTAAAATAAACAAAATAGAGCATTCCTGGTTTTCTCATTATAATAAGGAGCGCAATTTTACATTGATTCAATAGGCATTTATGTTTGAATTCAATTAGTCATATAGACATAAATCAGTCTATGCACAATAAACTCTGAATTTATGACATTGTATATTTAAAAAGAAATTGGGCCTATTTGAAAAATTCATACAAATATTCAACTATTACAGCAACCTCACCTCCCCATCACCCACGCTAAAGCACAACAATTTTAAGTGACAGAAACAAAAATAAACCATTTCTTTCCAAAATATAATGAGGATGCATAATGTGAGAGAAGCTTTTAATACAATGCAAGCAAATTCTGTAACAGGATTATATATAAGGGATCATACAATTAATCCCTATTTAGATGCACCAGATAGATAAAGCAGATTATAATGTTACAATAATTCAGATCTAATGTAATTCACTGAAATTCTACTTGTTTACATGTTAAACCAAATGGCATCAACTCATTGTATCTTTTCTTCCCTATTCATCTGCTTCCTTTGCAATCTCGACTTGTACTTCTTGTTGTATTTCTGGTTGCTCTGGAGTGTCATAGCCCATGGTATTCCCTATAGGGAAATGAGCATAGAAAATGTGTGCCAGTTGCTGGATCCTTTCGTAGTCTCCAATGCTTCGGAAATATTCCACATATCTCCAGAAATCAGTTGTGGAGTAAGGCCAATAAGGAGGGCTTCGTTTTTCCACATGGTGAGCTACATATGGAGAGAAAATCCACAAATGGGTGCTTCTGACACACAAATACAATATGTATTTGCCACTAAAACACAATATGATAATGTAGGCAACCAAGCTATTGTATGCTACATTATTGGCAATACAAATATAATCCATATAAATTGATTTCTGAAAATTAATATATTAATATATTTTCATTATAGTACAGATACTCATCATAAAAAAAACTTTAGATGAAATGCAGATACATTGAAATAATACCATAAATGTAAAACAGGCATATTCATAACTAAATCATGTATGAATTTAAATAATAAGTTTAAATAATCTACAAATGCATAACATTTCCTGATATCAGTAAATAAGCACAAATACGCACAGTAAATAAGCACATTCTAATATCACCATTTTTTGTTACATATACATTCCTTAGCTTCTATTACTTTGGAAATTGACTATTAATTATATCCAAACTAATTAGGACTTGATGAAAACCACACATTGCTTTATAATTACATTTAACTTGTGTGATCCATACACGGAGCATTGTAAGTATTTTATCAATGTTGCCACAGAAAATAAAACTATAAGATATAGGAGCAGAAATTAGGCCATTCAGCCTATTGAGTCTGCTCCACCATTCAATCATGGCTGATAAGTTTCTCAACCCCACTCTCCTGCTTTCTCCTCATAACCCTTGATCCCCTTTACAATCAAGAACCTGTCTATCTCAGTCTTAAGTATACTCAATGACCTGGCCTCCATAGCCTTCTGTGGCAGTGAGTTCCATAGATTCACCACTCTCTGACTGAAGAAACTTCTCCTTATCTCCATTCGAACAGGTCTTCCCTTTACTCTACGGCTATGCCCTCGGGTCCTAGTCTCTCCTATCAATGGAAACATCTTACCAACATCTGGTCTGTCCAGGCCATTCAGTACAGAGGAACTTTGATTATCTGGCAGTCGATTGTCCGGCATTCCATTAACCATATCAAAATTCTCCCCATCCATGTCCTTCAAATAGCCCGCTCATCCTTCTAAACTCCATCAAGTATAGACCCAGAGTCCTCAAACATTCCTCATATGTTGAGCTTTTCATTTCTGGGACCATTCTCGTGAATCTTCTCTGAACATGCTCCAGGGCCAGTACATCTTTCTTGAGATATAGGGCCCAAAACTGCTCAAAATACTCCAAATATGGCCTGGCCAGAGCCGTATAGAGCTTCAGAAGTACATGCCTGCTTTTATATTCAAGTCCTCTCAAAATAAATGCCATTATTGCATTTGCCTTCCTAACTACTGACTCAACCTGCAGGTTTACCTTGAGAGAATCATGGACAAAAGCTCCCTAGTCTCTTTGCACTTCCAACTTCTGAATTTTTCTCCCCATTTACAAAATAGTCCATGCCTCCATCTTTCCTACCAAAGTGTATGATCTCACATATTCCCACGTTGTACTCCATCTGCCACTTCTTTACCCACTCTCCTAACCTGCTCAAATCCTTCTGCAGCCTCTCTGCCTCCTCAATGCTACCTAACTCTCTACTTAGCTTTGTATCATCAGTAAACTTAGTCAGAATGCCCTCAGTCCCTTCACCTAGTTCGTTAATGAATAAAGTGAAAAGTTGGAGTCCCAACACTGAGCCTTGCAGAACACCACTTGTCACTGGCGGCCACTCTGAGAAGGACCCTTTTATCCCCACTCCCTGCTTTCTGCCAGACAGCCAGCAGACTTCTATCCATGCTAGCACCTTGCTTCTAACCCCATGGGCACTTACCTTTCGCATTTGGCTCCTGTGTGTCAAGTATATTTGACATTTTACTTCAACTAACCTTTTATTACCTGCCAGCTTTTCATGCCCATGCAGTCATTCAAGCTATCCCCTATACAGATGCCCATTTGTATTCACCTTCCTGTGCTTTAAGCTTTCTTCTGAGGCGTAAATAATTTATTTTTCCTCTAAATCTAAAGGACCTTCAATTTACCTCTTTTGGATGTGAATCTCATTCCTGTTTTTTCTAATCTTTATTTTCTACTTGTAATAACTCTTAAATAATCCATGAATTTATTCCAAATTACATTTCAATGCTGGATTATTACAGCAAATGTAATATCAGTTATACAATTAAAAAACTCACTGGAATAAAACAAAACATATAGTATACATAGAATGTCAATTTTTTTTACCATCCGACTGTCGGATTACACTGGCATCTGCAAATAAATAAATGGAGACATGATCAGAATTCAGCCTCACACAACTCACAAAGAGCTTTTCATAGCCCTGATACAAAAAAACTTCACTTGAGCACTGCCAACACGGCATTTTCAACATTCATCTAGGTTACCGAACAAAATTAAAATCACCTTAAAGTATTTTAAAATGTCAACATTAGCTTTTCGAGCTCATAGCAATTTTGAAATTATAAAAAGTTTTGCAGCTAGATTTTACAAAACTTACCAGTTAGGATGTTGAGGAGGACAAATATAAACAGCCCAACATAGACAAACCACTTCATTTTGACTACTAAAAAAAAATTAGACATTTAATCAGTCACATCTTATTCAAATATTTAGCAGTGATTACAAATTAAACATTTTATGTGCTTTGCTAACAAATTTGCTAGTTTCAAACAAAATTTTATTTTGTTTACAGATCTATGATTCAATTTCTACTTAAAGATTTTTAAACAGAGCTTTGATACTTACATATGTTTTAAGGAATTGCAGTGATTGAAAGCAAGGCTTCAAAATAAAATTGAGCTTCAGACTTTGAACGCACTCCTGGCTAGCTGTGGGGCAAAATGTTTAAATTGGCATGGCCTAAATGACATGAAGAAAAAAACGTCACTTCTCTTGCTTGAAGATTTTTATAATGTACCCTTTCTATGAACAAACTCAGATAGTTTTTTTTTAAATCTAATGGCGCCCTCTTAAGTTCAAGCAGGAAAGGAACATTTATAAGAAGGAATAGAACTTCACAGTATTTTAATGGCATGAATTTTACTGGAGTATGGCGTCTCAGAGTATTTCTCATTAGTTAGAATTGTTCATGCACATTTACATTTTAAACATGAGATTTGAAATTGTTGACAATTTGCTTCCAGCAATGACTTCCCAAGCACGAAAGCTTACCTCCTTAGTCTGTTTGTTATCAGCAAACATTTCAGAGATAGGACAGAATAAATGTTTTGATATTTTCCTGTTAACGGACTGGTCCACAGCTTCTAGCATAAATGTGGTTTATTTGCAGAAAACGGTCAAGAAGGAATTAGTGATTGTAACAAGGTCAGCCAGATGGACTTCATAGAATATGAGTTGCCTAGTTTGGGCTGGTCCCATGAGGGAGCTCTGGCTGACAGATAAAAATATCCTGTCACTCTGACAGCTGGCTCTGAGGGAGCTGGATCAGGGTCACAGACTTTCCATGTGTAAATAAATGGTGACTTGGTGATGGGATACGACCTCTAAGAAGTTATTTCAAATGATTTTATCTCTCCCCTCAGATTTATGGTGCTGAACAGGACGGACAAAATCCTTACTGAGCCATGCCTACCAGATATCCTAAATTAATCTGATCCCATTTGCCAGCATATGGCCATTATCCTTCTAAACCTATTCATGTATCCATCCAGATATCTTTTAAATGTTGTAATTGTACCAGCCTCCACCACTTCCTCTGGCAGCTTATTCCATATACGCTCCACTATATGCATGAAAATTTGCCCCTTGGGTCCCTTTTAAATCTTTTCCCTCTCATCTTAAACCTATGCCCTCTGGTTTTGGACTCCCCTACCCTGGGAAAAAGACCTTGGCTATTCACCTTATCCATGCCCCTCGTGATTTTATAAACCTCTATGAACAACTTTGGAGAATTTGGAGAGCTTCAAAATTTGAAACCTGTTTTGGGGATACTAGGATTTGAGTTATGATTAGGCAGTGAGATTTTTCCTCTCAGCTTCAAATTGTTTTGTTTTCCATCTCTATACACGTGCAGTCCTAATTCCAGCTTTTGTTGCTTAAACTCCCCGTCTGTCGCTAGCTTTTTCTCTGGCTAATCTTTCTTCTCTCTGAATTGGTGTTTCTACCTCCGTTTCTCTGGTTTTAAACTCCAACACTGTTTATAATTTTTCCAGGTCCAATTGAGCTGAAACAAACAGGCCAGGTTCTGATTCAATTTCTGCTCTCTATTCTGACACTGGGTTGAATTCAAAATGCTCAGTCAGAATTCTCAAGAATCCCTGCCTGTCTGTCTTGTTAGGGGTTTGAATCCGACTTTTATAGTAATGGCTTTTAAATGGTTCATATCGAACGAGTATAACTTCTGAATCCTCATGATCAATTTGAATCCTCATGATCAATGGCCAGTTAGCCTTACATTCATCATTAGGATAAATGCTGGAATATTTTTAAGGAAGAAAAAGCAGGACAAAACCTGGAAAAATGGTGCATTGAGAACAACCTAGCTCTCAATGCCGGCAAAACCAAGGACCTCATTATTGACTTTCGACGGGATGTTATTCATGCTCCCTATCCCGGCCTCATTCCCCCACCCCACCCACACACACACATTAACAGCACAGAGATGGAATGAGTGGAGAGTGTCAAGCTCCTGGGAGTGGTCATCAACAACAAGCTTTCTTGGACTCTTCATGTGGCCGCACTGGTTACAAAGGCCCAACAACGTCTCTTCATTCTCATGCAGCTGAGGAAATTTGGCATGACGGCGAATAACCTTGCCATCTTTTATAGGTGCACCATCAAGAGCATTCTGTCTGGATGTATCACTACCTGGTACAGCAACTGTACCATTCAAGATCAGAGACAGTTACAGGGAGTGGTGAACTTGGCCCGGACAATCACAAAGGCCAACCTCCCATCTGTAGAATCCAAATACCAGGCCCGCTGTCAAGGAAAGGCCACCAGTATTCTCAAAGATTCATCCCACCCTGGCAAAGTTTTTCTACAGCCTTTACCATCGGAGAGAAGGTACAGAAGCCTGAACACATCCACCAGCCGGTTTCGAAATAGTTTCTACCCTACTGTTGTTAGAATACTGAATGGACTCACAAACCCTTAGCATTTGTCTGTACCTGTGTTTTTGTTTTGCCACTGTTTACCTATTATTTCCTTATCTATGCTAGTTAACTATGTGATCTGCCTGTATTGTGTGCAAGACAAAGCTTTTCACTGTGCCTCGGTACCCGTGACAATAAATTCAATTCAATTCAATTCAATTCAATTTAGACAAGCTTAATGCAATCAAACAATGCAACATGGTTTTGTGAAAGTGAAATCATGCTTGGCAGATTTGCTAGAGTTCTTTGAGGATGTAACAAGCAGTGTTGATAAGTCAGAAATTGTAGACATAGTGCATTTGGACTTCCAGAAGGGAGTCAATGAGATGCCACCTAAAAGGTTACTGCACAAGATAGCTGCTCATAACATTGAGAATGATGTATTAACATGAATTGAGGGTTGGTTAGCACAGAGAAGACAGAGAGTCAGGCTTGATGAGTCTTTTCAGGTCAGAAAGACTAAACTAGTGAAGGGCCACATGGTTCAATCCATGGGCCTCGATTGTTTACTATTTATATTAACAACTTAGTGGAGGGGGAGGAGTATTGGATCCAAATTGGCCAATGATAATAAAAATAGATGGAGGGCATTCTGTGATGGGGACATAAAGAATCTTCAAGGGGATAGAAATAGTGTGTGAGTGGGCAAAAACTTTGCAGATAGGGTTTGAGGGCTTAATGAATGCCCGAAACATTGATTCTCCTGCTCCTCAGATGCTGCCTGACCTGCTGTGCTTTTCCAGCACCACCACTCTTGACCCTGATCTCCAGCATCTGCAGTCCTCACTTTCTCCTAGATAGGGTTTAATGCAGACCAGTTTATTGCATGCATTTTGGTAGGAAGAATCAAAAGGCCAATGCTTAAATGGAAAGAGATTTCAAAAAAAGTTCTGTGCAGAGGGACCTGAGTGTTTTTGTGCATGAAACACAAAATATTAACATGCAGGTGCAGCAAAATTGGAGTTTAAAAATAGGAATAGTTCCTATTCCTAGTTAATAGTTAATAGAGACATACAAGATAATCAGAGGGTTAGATAGGGTGGACAGGGAGAGCCTTTTTTCAAGCATGGGGAAGGCAAACATGAGGGGACAGAGCTTTAAAGTGAGGGGAGATAGGTATAAGACAGATGTCAGAGGTAGTTTCTTTACTTTAGTAGTAAGGATATGGAATGCATTGCCTGCAATGGCAGTAGATTCGCCAAGTTTAAGTTCATTTAAGTCTTCATTGGACAGGAAAGTGGATGTAAATGGAATAGTGTAGATGGATGAGCTTCAGATTTGTAAGACAGGGCAGCGCAACATCAGGAGCCAAAGGGCCTGTACTGCGCTGTAATGTTCTATAATTGTACAGAGTATGGTGAGGCTGCACCTAGAACACCATCTGTAAGTTTGGTCCCGAGATTTAAGAAAGGATATATTGGTGCTTAAGACTGTTCAAAGGAGACTGACTAGGCTGATCGCTGGGATGGAGAGGATTAATTATCAAGAACAGTTGAACAGGTTGGGCCTTTATTAATTAAAGTTTAGAAGAATGAGGAATGATCTTATAGAAACAGGCAATATGGTAGATGGTGAGGTGATGTTTCCACTAGTAGGGGAATCTTGAACTTGTACCAGTTAAAGAATAAGGGAAAATTATTTTAAAACTGAAATGCAAAGGTATTCCTTTTCCCAGAAGATAGTCAATGTCTGGAATTCTCCAAATCAGAGAGTTGTGCAGACTGGATATGAAATTATGTAAAGAGGAGATGGATAGATTTTGAGTTAAGGACTGTGAGGAGCTGGTATGAAGGAGGAATTGAGTTCAGAGGCAGATTAGCCTTGATCTTTTAGATGTGGAGGTGCAGAGTTGGACGAGGTCAAAAACCACATGATACCAGTTTATAGCCCAGAAGGTTTATTTGAAAACACAAGCTTTCGGATCCCCCGTTCCTTCTTCTTGTGCTAGTGAGAGAGGAGACATCAGACAAGAATTTATAAATAAAAGATCAAAGTGATTTATAAAATGCCATATTGACGACTGTCTACAAATTGTATGCTTTTTTAACAAGATAGATTGTATCTGCTAATACAAATCTGCAGGTACAAATTCACCCGATAGATTTATATGCGTGTGTATGTGTGTGTGTGTGTGTGAGAGAGAGAGAGCGAAAGAGTGTGTGTGCTGGAGAGAGTGTGCACAAGTCTGAAGGAGTATATGTGTGTGAGAGTGTGCGTATGTAAGAGGGTGTGTGTGAGAGAGAGTGTGTATGAGAGAGAGTCTGTGTGACTGTGTTTTTATGAGAGTATGTGTGTAGGTGTGGGCATGTGTGTGTGCATGTGACAGAGTGTATAGTGAGGTGGGGCCACCTGTAGTGTGAAGTGAACTGAAGATCCCGGTTGAGGCCATCCTCATGGCTCTTGGCTATCATCGACTTGGCATTGCTGCATGTCCTGAGGTCTGCCTTGGAAGACATTGTCCAAAGATCCAAGGCCGAATGTCCTTGATTGCTGAAGTGCTCCCCCACTGGAAGCGAACATCCCTGTTTGGCAATTGTTGTGCAATGTCCATGCATCCATTTTCACTGTGTCTGCATGGTCTTGCCAACATACCATGCCTCGGGTATGTTTGTTCAAAAAGCACACAATTTATAAACAGTCAATCAATGTGGCATTTTATAAATTCCTACTTTGGATGCAAAACCAGTCTGATTCCAGGTTAAGACACAGACAGATTCTAAACAAGGCTTCACACATAAAATGCATTGTCTGACCTGAGATGTTTCCTCTTTTATACTGATAAAACTTTAAGTTATCTCCAGGCAGTGACTTGAAAGAAATTCTGGGATTAATCGAAACCTGCATCTACATTCTAACAGATTGAAGATTTAATAGCCATCTTAGGTTTGTCCAATACATTCGCATCAGCTGTAGGACCCTTTGATCTTTTACTTCTAAATTCTGTGTCTGATGTCACCTCTCTCACTAGCACCTCAAGGAGGAGTGAAGCTCTGAAAGCTTGTGTTTTCAAATAAACCTGTTGGACTCTAATCTGTGTTGTGTGATTTTGAAAACAAGATCTCCAGTTTGGTTTTGTGCCTATGCAGAGGAAGTCTGGAGAGGAATGCAGTGCTGTTTGTCGAGGTTCGTCCCGAGCAGCGCCGTGACGCGGGACTCCGTGCTCTACGGCCTGTTCCCCGGGACGCACACCGAGACGAACATCAACTGTGCCTGGAGGATCATCAACTCGGTGGAGGACGCTCTCTGGGTGGTTTGAAACCTGCTGATCTTCCAGCTGAAGGAGTTGACCCCGACTGAGTGTTGCAGACTGGCACATTCCAAGGTCCAGGACTACGTGTTGAGGGACGCGCTGAAGCTTGGGGCAGCTGCCACCAAGGCGCGGTCGGGAAAGACCGCCGTGTAACATCTGCCTGTCTGAGAAGAATAGGGGGCCCATGCAGTCATTTGGGCTCCGCTGACGCCTCAGCTAAATATATGGATATATGATTGATAAATGTACCGACCTGTATATATGAATGATAAATTCTGATCTCTGTATGCAAATGTTTACGTATGTATGGCATGGCCAACTGTACAGACCATCAAAATATTTTATGAATAAAGTATATTTTTGAAATAAAAAAAGTCTCCAGTTTGGTTTTTCAACAGCTTGATTCTGATACTTTACGTCCACTTCCACGTTAATTGCAAATCAAATTCAGCTTGTTTCACAATGGATTAAATCTTAACTTTAAGTTTGAATTTTGGCTTTGCCTTTTCATGTACTGGATTACAATTTCGGTGAAGTTGAGGGTCATCAAAGTAGCTGTATTCTCATTGAATGGCAGAGCAGACATGATGGGCTGAATGGCCTTCCAGATGATTTACACCTGGTCATAGAAATCCTTTTGTCTGTCTGATTTTTCTATCCTAGAGGCCTCCTTCCACCAAAGACACCCTTTCCTCCAGAAAGATTCTGTCCAACTGTTAGTCTACTTTAACTTAAATCTCACAAAATTAAAAAAAGGCGGATTATTTCACAATTCTCTGGCCATACTGTGGGGATATCTGACAATTGGGACTTCATGACCGAAATTGTTCCAACTGACCTGCTCAGTGTCCTACCTCACCAGCGCCACCTGCTGCTGGATGAGCTGTCCCACTCAGCATTCTCTGTTGCCATTGCCACCTGCTAATAGAGGTTCCATTAAACAGTTCCCTGTTTGCCTTTCTGGCAACTACATATGGCACACAGTAACTATATGCTTTATGTTTGTGATTCAGTTATACCATGGTTTTGGGACCTCTGTTGTATGTGACACATGCAGCTCTAGCAAGACCTGATGTCAACCAGTAGGAAATGGTTGGCATGAGTCTTCAAGAACAGTGATGGTGTGGGGGCAGGTAGAAGACCAGCCCCAATTCCCTGATGTCAAAACAATTCTGGGTTACTATACAGGCTGATACAGCATGACTGCATAGAGCAAGGTCAAAACTTCGGAACCCCATCTGCTGACCTTGTAATGTGTTACTCATAGCAGTCATCACGCATGCCTTACAAGGATGCCTGGTTGTCTTTTTGTATGTTCAACTCAAAACCAGATTGGCACTTAAATGGGGGTATCCATCAAGTCCTGAACTACCAGGAAACCCCTGACCATGAAAAGGATTTTTGAGGATAGATAGGGAGAAAGACCAATGTCATGCTAAAGCCTTTCTGACCTTTGTGAAGCAGAGATCCAGATGAGTGAAGAGACATCAATCAGGTCACACTCCTCAGCAAGATTTTGAGAACACTACTACCTTCAAGCTCCCCTCCAAGCCTCAACATCATGCAAACTTGGAAACGTACTGTAATTTCTTCAGTGTCACGGTCTCTTTTCCTAGCAGCATTGTGGGGGTTTACACTAAATGGACTGCAGTAGTTCAAGAAGGCAGCTCACCACCACCTTCTCAAGAGTACCGAAGGTTGAGCAATAAATGCTGGTCCAGCTAATGATGCTCACATCCCTCGTCAACCTTGCTGCCATGATTTGATGCCTGTGCTGTTGAGTCCTGCTGATTACGCCAGAAATGTAACTGAGAATTGAATACACAAATGACCCAAAGTTTATGAAACAGTTTTTTTCTTCCATTGGCAATGGGTAATTACAATCTTGAAAGCATCATTCATTCAATAATGAATGAGTAGTTCTTCAACTATGACCTTCAGAGCACACTACAGCCTCAACCAAGGTTAGTCCATATGGGTTTCTTAAGTGACTAACAACCTTCTTTCACTTGCATACCTTCCTCCACTAGTGTAAACAGACCAGTGTTGCAGTCAGATTTTAACTTTTTATTTGTATATTCCTGGAAGGGCATAAAATAAAAATTATCTGCAAAAAGTTACTTTCTACTGAGAGAGGAGGATAGACAGCCCCTCCCTTCATTATTTCTTCCTATTACCTCTTTCTCTGATTGAAGTTTCTCTGACACCTCACAGGTACAACATTCCATGAATCTCACACAGGACCTTGCCAGACCGCACTGAATTCGCGTCCACAGTCTCTTCTTTTCTATTACACTTTTCTTTTCAAAAACATATTTTTGAATTAAAAGGCTAAACATTTCTGCAGTATTTTGGGATTCCAAACCATTGTCATGACATGTTGAGGGAGAATATTCAGGCTTCTGTACTGTAAGGCCCAGTCATGTAGAGCTGTACATAATTCTTTAAGAAATAGTAAATTGGTTGATGCTTTAACATATCAATAACCCAGTAATCTTTCCAAAGGTAAACGAACAAGCAAACTACATCTCCAAATTCACAATGCTGTGAGATACCTGTGCTCCTATAAATCTGGCTTATTGAGCATCGCCCAATATTAACTGGTACATCATTGATGCCACACATCAAACTGCCCAGGCCCTAAATGCTGGAATCCTCTCTATATATGGTTCCACCTCTCTATCCCATTTCCTGTTTCAATACAATCCGAATAAATTATCTGATGACCAAAAATTTGGTTACCTGACTTCATGTCTTTTTAGGTAACATGTTCTGATATGTATAATGTTCCTTTGAAGTGTCTTGAGATATTCTCTATCTTTAATGGCAACATGCAAACATACATTGATGGTATCTGTGTAGTTATTGACTTGCATTTCTTATGCTTCATCCAACACAATTCAGGTTCAGATTAGCAACAGGGAAATAGGAACTGTTGTCAAATCTTTTCTTTCGCACAAATAATGATGAACATATGATTTAAATGTTTTCATATGAAACTAGAGGCAAAAGCCTTGGAATCCATCGAAGTAGGTAGAGGTCTTGATGGGGGATTGGCAGACTCTTTCTGGATGAAGGAACAGGATTGACTAAATAGTTTTCTTATTTTTTATTTAATTTTTGGTTCATTCATTCCTTCACAGCACTTCAACTAATTATAACAGATGTACAAATCAGTTTGAATTCCCTTCCTGCAGAACTAATCTCAAAAGTGTGATCAGAAGGGTAACTTTAAGCTAAGCTGACCAACTAGAAACTTGCATTGATCATATAGACTGGGAATTCAGCCATGTAATAGAGACATAGCGATGTAAAGCATGGAAACAGTTGGTCCAATTTGTCCATGGTGAGCAAATATCCTAAATTAAGCTGTTCTCTTTTGCCAGAATTTGGCCCATATCTCTTTAAACTCTTCCAATTCATTTACCAATATAGATGCCTTTTATATGTTGTAGTTGTATCAGTCTCCACCATTTCCTGTGGCAGTTCATTCCATGCATGTAGCACCCACTGCATGAAAAACCTGCCCCTTAGCTCCCTTTTAAATCTTTCCCTTCACACGTTAAACCTACGGCCTCTCATTTTGGACTCCCCTACCATGGAAAAAGACCTTGTCTATTCATCCTATCCATGCCCCTCATGATTTTCTAAACCTCTATAAGGTCATTCCTCAGCCTTTTACGCTATAAGGAAAACAGCCCTAGACTATTCAGCCTTTCCCTATAGCTCAAATCATCCAACCCTGGCAACACACTTGTAAATCTTTTCTGAACCCTTTCAAGTTACCCCAGATCATGTGGGCAGCACGGTTTCTCAGTGGTTAGTACTGCTGCCTCACAGTGCCAGATTCCTGCCTCCGGCGACTGTCTGTGTGGAGTTTGCTCATTCTCTTCGTGCCTGAGTGGGTTTCCTCCCGCAATCCTAAGATGGGCAGGTCAGGTGAATTGGTCATGCTAAATTGCCCATAGTGTTAGATACATTAGTCAGGGGTAAATGTATGGAAATGGGTCTGGGTAGGTTACTCTTCTGAGGGTCAGTGTAGACTTGTTGGGTCAAAAGGCCTGTTTCCATAGTTTAGGGAATCTAATCAAATCTTTCCTATAGCAGGGAGACCAGAATCAAATGCAGTGTTCCAAATTCTGCATGTTTATCTCACCAGTACAATAAATGGCTGAAGAACCTGGTGAGTGAAATTGAATTACAAATTCAGGCCTGAGGAAACATGGATTTGGAATCCATTTGGAGAAACCACTACAAATGGTTGAAAAATTGGAGCCTTGTTGGAACAGTTGATTCATCTTTAACATTATATTTGTTGAATTGGGTGAAGTGTGAGAAACACGAGCCAATTCTTACCCAACCACCTGAACACATCAACTTATAAATATACAGTACTTGTCATGTAACAAAACATCATAAGAGTCTTCACAGGAATGTTATCAATCAAAATTTAACATGGAGTCACATAAGGAGAAATTAGGTCAGTTGACCCATGTTTGGATAACAGGTTGCTGTGAAGGGAAACAAATCAAGCTCTTAGGACCTGGGCAGCTGAAGAACAGTCAGTACTTTAAGAGCAATTGACTTTGGTGATGATCAACAAGGTAGAATTATAAAAATGTAGCTATCTCACAGAGTTATGCAGCTGGTAATAACAAAGATAGGAATGTGCAAGGCCATTGAGAGATTTGAAAACAAGAATGAGAATTTGAATATCTTGATGTTGCCAGACTAGAAGCCAATGCAGATCAGCAATTGCAAGAGTAATATGTGAATGGGACATAGCTGAGTTAGGGCATGAGTTGCAGATCTTTGTATGACCTCACATGTATTTTCACTGTTCAATTTTAATTAACTTTTAATTTGAAGCTTTGTAAAATATGTTTCATTTCTTAAATTTGTCTGGATGAGTAGAAGAATGGGAAGGTTTTAGAGGGATATGGGCCAAAAGGTGAAAAATGGGACTAGGTCAATTTAGAATATCTGGCCGCCATGGACGAGTTGGATCAAAGGGTCTATATCTGTGCTGTACATCTCAATGCCGTATTATTCATTTTCATAATAAAAGTAGCAATGAGCCAGTGTAGTGAGACTTGTTTACACTCAAGAAGGCCTTTAATTTCGCAATTGTTAACATAGGCTATTAAGCCAGAGACTATAGAACTTGTGTGGAGACAATAGACAGGTTTAAGCACTTACAATGCATGCACGTATATGCATACACATTTTGTACAATTTATTTTGACCACAGCATTAGAGTGGTTGCAAAGTTAGAGTGGTTGCAAAGTAGTTTGTACTTTGATATGGCAATAGAATTTCAATATAAATCTAGTCCGAGGAATTCACACAGAAACCTATGTGTTATTATGAAGCATTCGATGCACTGAGTCACTCCCATATGATCTTAATATTGAAGCTCTGCTACTCTATCAGGTATCTCCACACCTCAAAGGTTTGACCTTTGCGGTAGTCACCCACACATTCAAATTTGCATTGGTTTGACGTTCTCCAGACTTCTGCAACTGAACTGTTCTGCTGTATGGGTTGATGCATTAAGCCACTCTGAATGAGACAGCAACTGCCTCCAAATATTATATTGATTAGATTATCCTTTGCTTGGTTCATAATTTTTGAATTAAAAATGTTCCTGGGGACATTATGGTTCTGAATTTTGGCCCTGATTACTTGCACTAGCATGCACTTCCATGTGTACATACCTAATTATTTTGTTTTTAGCAAAGTTAAGTAACAGATTTGTGTGTATGTTTCTGTGAATTGTCAAATTAAATGTTTAACTGTTTTTGTATGTTCAAGTGTTTAATATTCACAGTTGTTTTTCTATTTGGGTAGTTGGTGGTATCTAGTTTTCCATACTTACAAAAAGTCAGCAATATTTTATTGGTAGGCAATGGGAACTGCTTAAATCTGTTTTAATTCATTCATGAGATGTGAGCACCGCTGACAGGACCAACTTTTAATATACTCATTTGTAATTGTACCTGAGCCATCTTGAGCCACTGCAGTCCATGTGTTCTACACAGTCCTTGTTCAGGAGGAGTTCTATATTTTGAGCACAATTACTGTGAAAGGATAGTTTCAAGTCAGGATGGTAAAAGCCTTGGAGGAGAATTTGCAGGTAATGGTGTTCCAGCTGCTTTATTCTTCTAAGTAGTAGAGATTGCAGATTTGGAAAAAGCAGATTGGCAGATGGTGCAATTTTACTGCTCATGCTGTGAAGAGAACAGTTTGTCCAGCCTATCCACATAACTGATACCCCTCATTGCTGGGACCATTCTTGTAGCTCTCCCCAAAGTTGAAAAAAATGCTCGAGCAGAGGCCAAGCTGATGATTTGTGATTTAATGTAATTTCGTTTCAATTCTAGGTTCTCCTGACTTCCAGAATACAAAAGCAGTTAAATTATGTTAAATCATGATTCATCAGTTTGGCCTCTGTTGGAGTACTCTTTCCAAAATTGAACTAAAGGAATTGCAGATGCTGGAAATCAGAAACAAAAAATTGAAAGTGCTGGAAAACCTCAGCAGCATCCGTGGAGAGAAAACAGAGTTAACTTTTAGGGTCTCTTCAGAACTGTTCCGAGTTCTGATCTGCTGAGGTTTTCCAACAATTTCTGGGGGTTTTTTTGTATTCTTTTCAATATTGGATATAACGCATTTAGAAAGATATCAAAGTCTAAGAGCATGGAAAGGATTTAGTGTGGATTTAGCAGAGATATTCAACATGATGACACATTTTGATAGCGTAAACAGGGAGAAATTGTTCCCAATAGCAAAAGGATCAGTACTCAGGGGCCTAGCTTTCAGATGATTGGCAACAGCCAGAAGCCCAGGTAGGCTGAAGTGACATTCCTTTTCACACAGCACATTATTATGATATGTCATGAACTGCAAGCAAAAGTAGTGGACGCAGATTCAGAATAACATTCAAAAGCAAATCAGTGAAGGATACAATTAGGGAAATATCATAAGAACGTGAGGAATGTGAACTAATTGGATAACCCTTCCAAAGAATTGGTACAGATGTATGATGTCCTTTTGTCACTGTGCTTTTCTGGGATCAATGGGGAGTATATTGGGAAAATGGTTTTATATTGAGTTGGAGTCACTGCATTCTACTACTGACACTCCAAGTATATGAATCATCAATTCTCATGTTTACAAGTAATGCAGAAAAAAGTTCACATGCGTTAAATAAACATTGTGGCCAGCACGGTGGCTCAGTGGTTAGCACTGCTACCTCACAGCGCCAGGGACGTGAGTTTGATTCCACCCTCGGATGACTGTCTGTGTGGAGTTTGCACAGTCTCCCTGCGTCTATGTGGGTTTCCTCCAGGTGCTCTAGTTTCCTCCCACAATCCAAAGAGGTACAAACTCGGTGGATTAGCCATGGAAAATGCAGGATTACAGGACCAGGGTAGGGGGTGGGTCTGTGGGATGCTCTTCAGAGGGGTGGTGTGGACTCAGTGGGACAAATGGCCTGCTTCCCAAACTGTAGGAATTTTACAATTTGATGACTGTATCTTGAGCGTGGTACTTGAGAGGTAGTGGTCCGAGTGCCACAGAAATTAATGATCACCAGTTCTTACTTATCATTAGCTTTACAAAGAACAACAGTCATTTTACATGTTGAGGCTAAATGAGCCTCATTCTCCACAATCATCTGATGAAGGAGCAGCGCTCCAAAAGCTAGTGCTTCTAAATAAACCTGTTGGACTATAACCTGGTGTTGTGTGATTTTTAACTTTGTACACCCCAGTCCAACACCAGCGTCTCCAAATTGAGGCTAAATAAGAGATACTTGTTAATTTCCTAGCTAGTGTAGGTAAATTGCTTACAGACCTCTGCCAATGTCCCTGTGTAAATAGAGATGAGGTTATGGGTTCAGCTGATCTGCACCTTGATCTCCCTTGACTTCTTAAATGTGTCAGGCCCAATAAAGGGGGGTGGGAGTGGGGGCTGGGGAAGGTGTTCTGATGGGCCCAACCCTTCCCAAATGGAAATTGAACCTCCTTACCGCATTTATTCTGCATGGCATGGACAGTTTGCCATCGCTAGGTAAGTGGTGCCATTTACTAATGATTATTCTAACTAAAAATATTAAAAGAATAATGATTGCAAGATAATTATGAATTGCATTAAAGGCAACATGAATGAACAGCAGGTGTGTACGTACTCTGTCACAACGAATAAATGCAACGTGGTGAAATTACCTCCAGTTGCACACCATTTATTCCTTCATGTACAAAATAACACATCTGACGGCCTTTTATTGAAGCAACTAAAGTGCGAAACCTTCCCACACCCACACACACACTCTCCACATGTAGGATTGATAATGCTGATTTGTTCAATGTGTTTTGAAGCACTGAATGGAAAATGTGTAGGACAGTATGGTATCAGTTAGTGGGGTTGTTCTGCAGGAAGTCACGTCTCTGAAACAGATGCGCTTCTGCTTTCAACAAAACAGAATGAAAAGCTTGGTGCACATTCTTGTCATATCCAGTGCAGTGGGAATCGGCATTAGCATTCTGTGAACACTTAAGACAGAAAAATAATAAATAAATTGGTGAAAATTAGAATTCGAAATCCTCCCACAACAAGTGAAGCAAATTGAGATAGATAGCAGCAGCATGGTTTGTGGGATGGCATTTAATGTGAATATTTTCCCACTGCATTTTCTTGACCTGGCAAAAAAAATGATTGTATTGTATAATTGCACATGCCTTATTAGTTTTTACTGGTTGGTGTAATATTCATAGAAGGGCATAAACAGATAGCTACCACAATTCTAAACCTTTTTTAATGTGGCTAACATTTGAGGCTGTTTTCACCAGTTCAGGTTGTAAGTTTGCTCACTGAGCTGGAAGGTTTGTTTTCAGACGTTTCATCACTATGCTAGGTAACATCATCAGTGAGCATCAGGTGAAGCACTGGTGTTCTGTCCTGCTTTCTATTTATGTGCCTTGGTCTCTTAAGGTGGGTTATATCATTTCCGGTTCTTTTTTTTCTCAGTGGTTGGTAAATGGGGTTCAGATCGATGTGTTTATTGATGGAGTTCTGGTTTGAGTGCCAGGTCTCTACGAATTCCCGTGCATGTCCCTGTTTAGCCTGTCCTATGTTGCACGTGTTGTCCCAGTCAAAGTGGTGTCCTTCTTCATCTGTATGTAAGGATACTAGTGATAGTGGATCATGTCTTTTGGTGGATGGTTGGTGCTCGTGTATCCTAGTGGTTAGTTTTCTGCCTGTCTGTCCGATGTAGTGTTTGTCACAGACCTTGCATGGTATTTTGTAAATGACATTTGTTTTGCTGGTTGTTTGTATAGGCTCCTTTAGGTTCATCAGCCACTGTTTAAGTGTGTTGGTAGGTTTGTGGACTACCATGATGCTAGTGAGTCTGGCAGTCATTCCAGGGGTGTCTTTGATGTACAGTAATGTGGCTAGAGTTTCTGAGTATGTTGTGTCTCCTTGTTTGGGTTTGATGTTTAGACTAGATTCCCTACAGGATGGAAACAGGCCATTTGTCCAACAAGTCCACACTGACCCTCCTAAGAGAAACCCACCCAGACCCATTCCTGACTATATTTACCCCTGACTAACGCAGCTAACACTATGGGCAATTTACCATGGCCAATTCACCTGACCTGCACATCTTTGGACTGTGGGAGGACACCGGAGCACCCGGAGGAAACCCACGCAGACACGGGGAGATAGTGCAAACTCCACACAGACAGTTGTCCGGGGCAGGAATCAAACCCAGGTCCCTGGCGCTGTGAGGCAACAGTGCTAACCACTGAGCCACTGTGCTGTTTACGAATTGGCAGACTGTGTTTATTGAATACCCTTTTCTTCATCTGCTCATAGTTCCTGGGTGCTGCAGAGTGTTGTGGCCCATTTAAATAGTGTCCTGATGCAGCTCTGTTTATGGGTGTTGGGATTATTGCTTCTGTGGTTAAGTAAGACCAAAACACATGGACAGAAAGCGGGATATAGCACCAGCACTTCACCAGAGGCTCACTGATTATGTTACCTAGCATGGTGATGAAACATCTGAAAACAAACCTTCCAGCTCAGTGAGCAAACTTACAACCTGAACCTCAACCTAAGGTACAAATCTTCTCAAAAATGTTTTCACCAGTGAAGTGATTCCTGTATAAAATCTGTACGTCTGGAATATGGTCAAGTTTAGAACTAGCCCCATTCTGAACTCACTGTGGGCTATTTTGGATCTTGTCCGTTTCAGATATTGCCCAGAAACAAATCACTCTGATAACCACATCCTCTCTGAAAATCAGCTCTCCTTCGTGAGAGATAAGTATCGCCCAAATTACAAATAAGAACAATCTCAGCCTCATAAAGTCAGAAGCATGTGATAAAAAAGACAAAGAATTGCTGGATGCTAGAGATCTGAAAGAAAAACAAAACCAGAAACTGATGGAGAAACTCTGCAGGTCTGGCAGCATCTGTGGAGAGAGAAACTGGGTTCAAGTTTCGAATCCAGTGAGGCCTCATTCTCTCCGGGGATGCTGAGTTTCCCTCAGAAATATCTGCATCTGCAGAGCCTTAAACGCAGCTCTAACTACGCACTACACATGAGGAATTTGTAATGTACTTTTGGAACTGTCACTGCATATCGCCCTGCCCACAGCTCGAAGTCACTTGGACTGCGTTGTGTGTATGAGCAGTCCACCACACGTCAATCAGCCTACCCTCAGCCTGATTCCAGTTTATGTCCCGTGTTCAGGGCAGTGCGAACAGATGGAGAGAAGCAACAACTCAGAGAACAATGTGTGAGTCTGAGAGAGACCCAGGGACTTGGTAAATAATTAAGGGTGACAGAGAGGAAGCAGAGCCGGGTTCACTGTAAACTCGTATAGAAGAAGCTACATTCTTTGATTTCAGAGTGAGGTGGTGAAAGTATTTCACCCAGTATTTCCAACAAAGTAAAAAGGAATTATCAAGTTAATAAAGTGCTGGAGTTGAATTAAAACACCGCGTTTTATTCAGTTTGAAATGAAGCGCAATCACAGATTTTCCGGTAATTAAAAAAAAAGCGTTTTTACTTGTTTGAAGTAAGGAAATTTGCCAACAACGATTTGTTTGTCCTGGAATAACAATATTTTACCGGTTTCTGTTTTTTTTTAATGAAGGTCTCTGAAATATTAACTCTTTCTCTCTCTCTCCACAGATGCGATCAGACCTGCTGAGTTTCTCAAGCAATTTCTGCATCCGCAGTTCTTAGGGGTTTTTTTTCATTATCTTGCTCGTCATTTCAATGATTGGTGAGATATTTTTAGCTCTCTCGTGTATTTCACAGGTGAATTACAGACTCATCTTTAATATTGTTACAGCACTGTCAGATTAACAGTTTATTGAAGCAACAGTGTGTGAAGCAGAACTGGGACAGTTTTCGAACCTAGCCGGCGTACTAAAGAATTGAACAGAAGCAAAAACCGAAGATGGATCTGAAACATTAACCTTCTCTCTTCGTCCGCACAGGCTGCCCGAGCTGCTGAGTCTTGCCAGCATTTTCTGTCGGTGTTTGAGGGATTGTTCAGTGTCACACCGGATTGTTGTAGCACACCACAGTGCCTGGGTTGGCACCGTGATCCCAGCTGCTCTTTCTCCGACCCTGCCTTCCCGATGGGTTTGAAAGAGGAATGTTATAAAGCCTGTCTGGAGGTAAGTGATCACTCACAACGGGGTTTAAGAGGCGAAGCGGCCGTCATTATTGGGATTGTAGATTGGGGATTAAGGGAAAGCACCGTGAATTGTGCCAACAGTGGAAGTGGTATTTCGATATTTATGCAATATGCCAAGCTATGTGAGGGACCGTTCCCTACGTTAAAGGCACTATATAAATGCAAGTTGCAGTTAGATTGGAACAGAAAGTCGAATCGTTTTGGGGTAATGCATTGTTTTTAAAATGCATAGACAGACCAAAATATAAAAGTTGTCCTCTAGCTGTGAACCCGTTTCTCCCCATAAATCCAGTGTTCTTACTGAGTATAGTGAATTTTGCAAAGGAGATTTGTGAGTGATTGGTTACATTTTTTTCTAATATAGCCTTTTTAATAAATAAGGAAACTTCCTGGATAGAAACATACCTAAAATGAAACTACACTTTTGGACATTACATTAGCGATATGACAGGCGGCGGGCAGTACCATACCTTTCGGAACCAATACAGCAAGGATTCATTGAGGAATCAAAGCGCCGGTTAATTTGTTTCACTTGTTTCAAGTGCATCTTGTTCCATTTCCAGTTTTTATCCTTGAGTGAAACAATTTGCTTCAATGGACGAAGTTTCCATATGCACTGGCCCCACTGCAAAAGGTTTCTCATCCTAACCATGCGGGTCCACCTCATTAAAGACACAATATTCGCCTGATAGCATTCTAATGGAAATGTTTCTGATGCTTCCATTGTCCTTTGAAACATTTCGACTTGCTTCAAGTAAAAAGAAACAGGGCTTGTTGGCTGAATATTTGTCAGTTTATCGATTAGTGTTCACGTCTGTGATAAAAACAAATATCGGCGGATGCTGCAGAGCTGAAAAACTCAATAAAAAAGGAAAGAAGAATCAAGTGAAACTATAGACAATCTGATCTCTCTCTCACACACACACGACACATAAGTAAGCATTTTTTAAAGATTTTATTAAAGAATTGATTGACTGGTTGTTGGAATTTTTCCATTGAACAGGAATTGTGGACACAAAGTCGACGCTGATAAATAATGATACCAGGCACCCAGTGGATAAGTAGTCAACATCTGCAGTTTTGTTTTGTCTCTAACCCAATGGTTAAGGGCAATATGGTTCTTGTGGTACAGTGGTAGTGTCCTTACTTGTTAGCTAGGACGCCTTGGTATAAATCCCACTTCCTCCAGAAATATGTAATAATATCTCTGATTAGGGGAAAAAATCTGGATCAGGAAAATAACCTGTGGAATGCAGATGCTCCTGATTGGATTACAGAGACTGCCATTTTAGGATGAATTCCTGGTATCTCTCTCTCTCTTCACGTATTCCCCTGGACGGTAATTGAGATTTTTAAAAATTCTGCATTTGTAACAGTTTTTTTAAAAATTAGACAGGACACTCCTTGGTCAAATCTGTTGCTTGCTAACGAGACGCTAATCTTCACTGTCTTGCTTTTATATATATATATATAAATCAACACCTTGTTTATTTCATCAGAAATTCCTGATGAAGGGCTTATGCGAGAAACATTGATTCTCCTGCTCCTCGGATGCTGTCTGACCTGCTGTGCTTTTCCAGCACCACACTCTCGACTCTGATCTCCAGCATCTGCAGCCCTCACTTTCTCCTTCTTTCATCAGAAGTCCGTCGACCTGCAAATTAATTTTATTTCTCTGCTGACAGATCTCCTGAGTATTTCCATTCTTTTCTATTCTTTTTTTCCTTTCGAATCTGGGGTAAGAATCGGAAGTGGTCCTAAAGTGAATGCGCCTGCATGTAGTCACTTACCGTCACAAGGGCAGCTTTGGCTGGACGCTGTCTGTAATCTCCATCATACCCTTCTCACCCCAACAGCCACATCGCTTCCCTGGTTCAGTTTTCTGAAGCAAGCGAAGTGAATTTATCCTCCTTTGTGGTTTAATGTATTCCTGGAACAAATTCCTTCCCCAATGAGACTCAATGTTTTTTTTTCTGGCAGATCGTGGTGATACATTACGTTTAGAACATATCAAATCAATCCTGAAACAGCTTGGCGGTGGGACACTCTAGTATACAGTACATGGTGGGGGCGAGGGGGTTCTCTGACTTGTGAGCAAGATTGAAGATACAGCCGGTCATCTGACAGAGTCTCTATCTCAAACTATTTTTTGTCATTGCTTTTCTTCATTGTTTTAAATGTTTTTTTTTGAATACCGATCATTCAAGATATCCCTATCCTGCTTTTTGTCTGTTCCAAACATTTCGGTTTTTTTTTAAAAAAGGAACTCTTTAGCTTATTTTTGATTCCTTCCCAGCACCTTGACCTGGACACCTCCCACGTATTTTTTTTCCCCCAGTTGCCTGTTCCTCCTTGGGTTGTTACAGTGTTAAAATCCAAACCTAGCAGCAAACAACGTTTTCTCCTGAAGTAGGCAGAATTCCAATTCTCTTAGTCTCGATGGTCTCTCCTACAATAACCCAGGTCCATCATTGATGTTTCCACACATACAAAATACCTCAACCCTACTTCAATTAAATGAACGTTAGATTCC
Organism: Chiloscyllium plagiosum; assembly: GCF_037043375.1. NCBI lineage: Eukaryota > Metazoa > Chordata > Chondrichthyes > Orectolobiformes > Hemiscylliidae > Chiloscyllium > Chiloscyllium plagiosum. Next base: position 69,937,443 of record NW_028270151.1, read on the forward strand.
ATAAAATGACAATGCCATTACTCAAAAATACATTTTATTCTTTTACAGATAAAATTCTTTTAGAACCAGCTTTTGAAAATAACAAACAAAAATTAAACAGTACCCAACGCAGATAAAATAAAACTTCTATCTCCTCAATGTGAAAATGCTGGTTTCAGGTAAAACATTTTTGGAAGTACTAAGTTTATTGTTGCTCAGAAAGATAAATATTCATAAATTGACTGTGCATATGTTTAATTTCCCTTCCAGTGTTCCACTTATTTACACTGTGTGTGACAGAGATCTCAGCCATATCCATGACCATCATTAATGCAACTACAGGTGAACAGGTTCTGTTTCCTGTGCCTATCCATTGTGGAGCTCAGTATGAAGTAACATTTCTATCAAAATCACTAATTATTGCTAAACTTGCTTCATGGGGAATGAAGACATTTCACAAACATACATTGTATGAAAACAGATTGCAAAGACACACAAATGACTTTCTGGTACTGCAGAATGTGCAGATTAATGACACAAAACTGTATGGAATACAAATCGAATGCTATGATACAGTAGTGATGCCGATGAAGGAAACAGTATTTGATTTGCGAGTGTTTGGTAAGTTGCTTGATTATATAACTTCAAAATAAATGTTTTTAAACTCAACGTAAGCCTTTGACAATTCCTGGAAAGTATAATAGTATGTTCACTCAGTGAGAAGGTTCTCAGATTCTAATGAGGACTCTAACTGAGATCAGGAAAACGTGAGGACTGCAGATGCTGGAGACTCAGAGTCCAAAAGTGTGGCACTGGAAAAGCAAAGCAGGTCAGGCAAGATCCGAGGAGCAGGAGAATCGATGATTTGGGCATAAGCACCCTCCAAAGTACAACTCTCCTGCTCCTCTGATGCTGCCTGACCTGCTGTGCTTTTCCAGCACCATACTTCTTGACTCTAACTGAAATCAGGAATGCAGGAGAAGGGGGGAGGAAAGCAATGTGTTGACTCAGTGAGTCTCCTTCTCATTTTCCCAGATACTTCTCTCATACAGCCTGTTCACCAGCATCTGTAAGCAGAAAAGTTTTATTCAAATTTTGAATGATTTGGAGATGCCGGTGTTGGACTGGAGTGTACAAAGTTAAAAATCACACAACACCAGGTTATAGTCCAACAGGTTTAATTGGAAGCACACTAGCTTTCGGAGCGACAATCACCTGATGAAGGAGCATTGCTCCGAAAGCTAGTGTGCTTCCAATTAAACCTGTTGGACTATAACCTGGTGTTGTGTGATTTTTAACTCAAATTTTCAAAGCTGTACATTTACAGCTTTTACATTAATTTTTTCAGACTACAGGAGGGTGAAAGAATTAATTGGAGGTTTTTTTTCTGGAGAGAGATTTCAGGGACAGTATCTTTCCATCCAAGCTTGTAGCTGTGTAGATGATAGAACAGTCATTTTTTAGCAATCCAGCGATATACACTTCAAATCTATGTGCTTTGCTGGAATGTAACTAAGTATTTGAAAATTACTGAACACAGAGACTTGTTGCTGAGGCTTTTGATATTGCACTGATTAGAACAAACTCAAGAAACCCACATTTCAAACAATGGCAATAATTTATATTGCAGGAGAAAAGGGTATTGGTCGCTTGGCAAGTTTAGTCTATTTAATTGTCCAAGGCATTATCATGGGAAAATAATTTGTAAAGACTGAAAAAAAATTTGACAACTTGTCTCTCTTCTCAACAATATTCAAAATGGAGCAATTGTTTCCCAATAAATGTAAAATGGCAAAATAAATTTTTTTAAAAGTATGAAATAAATAAAAATAAGAAACACAATCAAGTTTTGCCATTTGCCTCTTAACTGTTGTCTCTATTTTAGAGCCAGTTTCAAAGCCTTCAATGACAATGTATTGTTCACTTACAAGTATCAACCTCAACTGCTCCGTCTCCAAGGGAACAAATGTCACATTATACTGGGAAGAACAATCTTTGTCTGGAACCATCCATAGAATCTATGATGGAGCTAAATTGGTGATAAATTATGTCCATGAACAGGACCAATACAAGTACAAATGTGTAGCACAGAATCCAGTTAGCAATGCAACCAGTGACCTACAGATACTAGAGATGTGTAATGGTGATATTTCTAAAGGTGAGAAGTTGTAAAAACTACTCTACCATTGTATTTGTCTGTATTTTAACTCATACCAATTCTCATTCATCCATTACCACTGTGCTCACTGACCTACATTGGCTACCTTTCCAAAAGATCTCAATTTTAAAATTGCCATCCTTATTTTTACATGACTACTTGATCTTGCCCTTCTCAGTCCTGCAAGCTCCTCCAATCCATAAACCTCTTGAAACTCTATTCTGGCTTCAAACACATCACTAATTTTAACTGCTCTGTCATTGACAGCCATGCTCTCAGTTTCTGAGGCCTTAATCTTTCCATCTCACTCTACCTCTTTACTCCCTTGAAATGCTCCTAAAAACCTATCTCCTTGACTATGTGTTTTTGTTATCTGTTTTCCTATCCCTTTATGACTTAGTATTGAATTGGTTTGACAATGTTCTCATAAAATGCTTTGGGATGTTTTTCAATGATAAACTTGTTGTACTAATGTCGGGTGTGATAATTATCGCAACGAGAGACAGGATATTGAAGTAGACGCACTTTCTCACACAGACTCTGAATAAAAGGAAATGGATGCATTCTATACATGTTCAGTCATGTTTGTTGAAAATTTGATTAATTAGTTACATTGGGGAGGGAAGCAAAATGCTGAAAGTTTGATTTTTATGTTTTATATATCTCACTAAAAAAGTAAGTGCCTGATATACATGTAACACAAATTCAAATCCAACTTGAAACTGATGCCATTAATTTCATTAGCATTACAATCATCCATCGTAACCTTAGAATTTCAATGAATACTATTTACAGTGGAACAAACAGCACATTGCAGTTACTTGGCTGGCAAACATTCAACTGATGGAGTGAAATTAGTTGCTTTGTCAGTGGTACATTCGCTGGTTGGAGAATCAGTGACTACACCACTGTGACCATTCTATGACTCACCCAAACAGATGGATCATCACTCAGGCATGTACCTGGGTGGAATCAGGGAACTCAGTAACTTCAGGATGCATTTCCCAGTGGGTATGGTGGCTCTCTATCATACAGTATCACCAGGAATGGTGGTTACTGCTGATAAATCTGAAGCCCTAAGCCGAGGATTTATGGTGGTGCCTGTGGAGCACGGTAATTGGAGTGAGTTTGTCAAAGCAAAGCATAGAGAAGCCAGTGGGGGCTGGAGGACGTGGGGAAGCAGATTTTGGTAAGCATTTAGGGCAGGTGGAAGCCTTCACTCAGGGTTGTCCAATGTCTCTGCTGCTCCTAGTCTCACCAGGTAGAAGGGACGACAAACACAGTCTCTCAAAATGTACTTCTATGTTGCGCACATGTTGCCACCCTAGAATAGACATTAAGTGACCAATTAAAGGTTTCAATCATCTTCCAAGCAGGAAGGCCATTCTTGGAATTTCCCAACACAATTTGATGGTAGTGAGTCAGGCTGCTGGTGGGTCTCCACCCATCCCTTCTTGCCAAATGAAGCCAGCTTCCAATCTCCTCACCTGCTTCCAGGGAAGAAAAAAATTCCACTCAAAATCTTTTACAATGGATATTGTTAGTTAATGTTATTTATATATTAGTCTCAGCTCAATAGCAGCATTTTGAGATTTGAATTACAAAATTGGAATTTCAACCATTATAGAAGTTTAAATGGAAGTGTGATAGCTGAGTACTTAAACAAATTCAAAATCTTTGTTGTGACCAAGCCAGGGGTCAAAAAGACAGGTGGGGGGAACTGTTTCACATTTCAACAACTGGACTAAACGTTTAATATTGCTTGGCTGTAGATTTTTCTTTCTGAGTGAACACTGTGTGTATTTGAATGCTACCAAAACCAAAACCACAGAATGATTCCACTGTGCATGAAACTCTTGCATCTAGAGTGTGCAGGTACATTTCACAGTGCTAAAGATATTTGCATAAAGGAATAGAATTAATCTTTGATTCTGAGCATTTTTCTTGGATTCAGCTATGTGCCCTCTTCAACCGATGTTTACAAACAATAATTCACAGAAACATTCCTCAACAACTAGTTTCTAATTGAGCTCAGATGTTTACATTTAGATCACCACCTACACGCCTGAGTGATGGCCTTAGAACAAAAGACCCATCAGATTAAAAGCAATGCTAGTCAAGAATCTAATGTCATCATTTTGTCCAATTCATAAATGACACAACAATATAATTTTTTTAAATGCATGAGACTCAGTATGTGAGTTAGACTAATTATTCTTGATTTTTCTCCATGCCCTGAAAACTGTTTTTAAAATCCCACTTTGCTTATTTATACAAACCAAGGAAGTAAATTACCATATTTTCCAGACCATAATGTTTGGGAGCATTTCTTGCACTAAAAACATGAAGTTTAGCTAACATTTTTCCATCAAAAAATTGCATCATATTTCCCAACAAATATGGTGCTCATGTGACCACAAGAAATTATATCACAGATCATGTTTCACTAATATCAGCCATATACACACATGTTGTTATAAAACAAATAATTGCACTGACTAAATCGACAGTTCAATGACTGCAATGCATGACAAACTTTAATTCCTCTCTATTTTAGTTCAGAGACTGACCTGGACAACTCGCAATTTTTGTGCATCAATATTGCTGTTAGCCTTGATTGTAATTGCATACATCTGCTACAACGTGATCATCTGTGATAAAAGAGGCAGTAAGTATGACCTTTTTGGACATATTGCATCTTCTCCTGAAAGATGGTTACCTCCCACTTTGAGACTCCATCTTGGCATATCACCAAACTCCACAAAATTCAGCCCCAGATTACTACCACCCTTTATATGAAAAAGTGTTTCACCATTTAGCTCCTAAAAGACCTAGCTCTAATCCTAAGCCAATGCCCCCAACCTGAGGGAATAATTTAATTATATTCGATAGAATAGCTTTAACATCTTTTAAATGCCTCAATGGATCAAGCCTACATCTTGGGCATTTAAGAGAGTACAAGCCCAGAAGGAAAATGAACATTTGGCATTAATAATGTTGTCTATCTGTATTTCCTAGTCTTTAACAAGTCTTCACCTGCAGCTGTTGGAGGAGCAGTAATTCATACCAGAAATAACTTTGAGGCTAAATTGAGCTTGGTTGCCATTGGTTGCAATGTGCCACTAACACGTAACCCGTGAATTAGGGACATGACTCACTATCACTCAAGCACTACCTTAACACACATACTCACAGCCACTTATTCATTCTCACTCTTACAGTCACTCATACCCTCAAACAAGTTTATGCATCCTATCTTCAACGATTAACCCTGAAGTACTTATCTGTGCATTTATCCATCCTCTTCTAAGTTTGAAGTAATTCACTGTTTCTCATGTTTGTGGCAAACTCTGGCCTATCAGAATTCAATCCACGTATTCTTTTACAATCCTAGAAATCTAAAACAATATCTTCTCGGAGCATTATCTTCTCCAGATTAAACAATTATGGATGCTGCAACCTCTCTTAAGGACCCAGTTATCTTTATCATTGATTTTTCTTGTGCTGCCTGGATATTCCTGATTGTATTGGACCATTTTTACATAGATGAGAGGTGTTGGTCCTTTCCACATATTCATTAGCACTTCCTGGGATGTGTTCTAAATTCTAAAATTGTATGATATAATAAGTATGATTTATGGTATATTGAACTTTTGGTATTGGGAGTTAATCACCTAAACCTTCAGCTCCCTTGATTGCATTGAGCTCATCAAGACTATGTCCACAATGGGAGAACATCCCTGAGGTTTCTTTGATGCCCCCGTACATCTTTGGCAGAGAATTGACTGAAATCATGGGGAAGTGGCCTAATCAGCTTAGGTCTTCATGGTTTTCATTAGTCATGCACTGAAATTAGTGTGAGAGAACAAGAGAACGCAATAAAAATTCTTCCCAATTTAATTTTAATTCTCATTATTTATTCCCCTTCTGTAATTTCAGCAGTTCACACTTATCAATTCACATTTTCCATTTTGACCCCTTACTAATCAAGAATCTATCTATCTCAGTCTCAAATACACTCAATGATTTGACCTCCTTCTGTGGCAATGCGTTCCACAGATTAACAACCCTCTGGCTGAAGAAATTCTTCCTCATCACAGTTCTAAACACTCATCACTTCACTCTGACGCTGTGCCCGAAGGTCGTAGTCTCTCTTAGCAATGGAAATGTCTTCTCCACATTCATTCTCTCCAGGCTTCTCAATATTCTGTAAGCTTCAATGACATCCCCCCTCATCCTCTGAACATTATCTTATTTAGCAGCCTTCTGTGTAGCACATGGTCAAAGGCCCTCTGGAAATCCAAATAGGTCTCATTCACTGGCTCTCTTTTATCTAACTTGCTTATTAGCTTCTTCAAGAATTTTTGTCAGGCATGATCTCCCCTGATGAAGCCACGCTGACTCAGCCCTATTTTACCATGTACTTTCAAGAACTCTGCAATCTCATTCTTAATAATCATCTTACCAGTGACAAAGGACAGGCTAACCAGTCCATAATTGCCTGTCTTTCTGCCTCCTTCCTTTTTAGCAATGATGTTATGTTAGCTATTTTCCAGTGTTCTGGGACCCTCCCTAATTCCATTGATTCCTGAAAGATCATCATCACCGTGGCGGCACGGTGGCACAGTGGTTAGCACTGCTGCCTCACAGCGCCTGAGACCCGGGTTCAATTCCCGCCTCAGGCGACTGACTGTGTGGAGTTTGCACGTTCTCCCCGTGTCTGCGTGGGTTTCCTCCGGGTGCTCCGGTTTCCTCCCACAGTCCAAAGATGTGCAGGTTAGGTGAATTGGCCATGCTAAATTGCCCGTAGTGTTAGGTAAGGGGTAAATGTAGGGGTATGGGTGGGTTTCGCTTCGGCGGGTCGGTGTGGACTTGTTGGGCCGAAGGGCCTGTTTCCACACTGTAATGTAATCTAATCTAATCTAATCTAATCAATGCCTCCACAATCTTCTCAGCTATCTCCTTCGGAGCACTAGGGTTCTGGTCCTGGTGATGTGTCCACCTTTAGCACTTCCAGCTTTCCCAGCACCTTCCCTTTCATGAAGGCTACTCACCTCTGCTTCCTGGCTCTCCTAAAGCTCTGGTATGCTACGGTGTCTTCCACTGTGAAGTCTGATGCAAAGAATCTATTCAGTTCCTCCACTATTTCTTTGTTCCCGATTACTCCTCTAGCCTCATTTTCCAGCATTCAATCTCTACTGTTGCCTCTCTCTTACCTTTTATACTTATACAAAAAGTCTTGCCATCTTCTTTTCTATTACTAGCTGGTTTACCCTCATATTTCATCTTCTCCCAGCTCTTGTTCCTTTTTTAGTTATCCTCTGCTGCATTTTAAAGGTTTCCAAATCCTCTGGCTTCCCACTAATCTTCACCTTAGCACTGCTGCCTCACAACGCCAGAGATCCGGGTTCAACTTCTGCCTCAAGCAACTGTCTGGGTGGAGTTTGCGCATTCTTCCCGTGTCTGCGTGGGTTTCCTCCAGGTGCTCCGGTTTCCTCTCACAGTCGAAAAATGTGCAGGTTAGGTGAATTGGCCATGCTAAATTGCCCGTAGTGTTAGGTGAAGGGGTAAATGTAGTGGAATGGGTGGTCGGCGGGTCGGTATGAACTTGTTGGGCCGAAGGGCTGTTTCCACACTGTAAGTAATCTAATCTAATCTGATATGCTTTTTCTTTTGTTTTAATGTTGTCCATGACTTCTCTTGTCAGCCTGTTTAAATTCTTTATAAATGTTTGTCTGGTTCTTCCTGTCCCTTCCTGTATGTGGTGGCATTTGCAAATTTACTTTCGTTTATGTTCCCAACTTATATACTCTCACACATACACAGTCTAATCAGGAAGGACCTCAGCTCTGATCCTCCTAGTGATTCCTTCAAATGTTGGTGTGTAACCCCATTCACAAGGATCATTACTTTCCCTAATTTAAAATATTAAATCCTCTGTAGGCTTTAGCCTTTATCCCATGCTTTCCTATCTTCTTAGATGTGTTGTGTCAGTGGAAATGGTAACACAAATCTTGCTAATATCTAAAAGTCTGTTGTGAAAATCCATATGTGAAGCCGGTCACTATATTGGCTTCTGCACCCCCAAAGGCAAATTAACCGTTAAAATTTATTTGAACTCTTGTCAACTTGTCTATATTTTTGACATGTTGTAAAATGTCACACAGCAACAAATAGATCATTATAGCAGCAAGAATGAGTCCAGTCAAACGGAAGTCATTTTGAACACTTGGGTGCATTCAATTGTCAACACTGAAAGAAAACAGATGAAGTGTCAATTAATCATAAATTTTATTTGCAGGAATCAACAATTGACAACACTGCACACATTGATGAGGTCCTTTACAACTTGGCAGATTTGAGTGTGGAAAGAGCCATAGCTCCAGTGTAACTATTCCAACTTCACTTTTTGATGTTACACTTCCTACCTGCTTCTTGACTATCTCACAGTTTTATGCCTCCATGCAAGTTTACAGATTACCTGTGGAGTGACGTGCCAAGCTACAAAGGAAAGCATCACTGTAAGGAATTGCTTATATTCATATCAACGCATTTGAGGCAATGTGTATATAGCTATTGGGCGATGTGCTGCAGTGATAGTGTCTCTACCTCTAGACTAGGAGACCTGGGTCCAAAATGTATAATAACATCTCTGAGCAGGTTGATTGGGAAATACCAATAACAGTTGGATTAGTCTAAGGAGGACACGTGATTTTTTAAAAAAGATTATGCATTTAATTCAGAAGGTATTTCTGTTGTGGCAATTTTAATTCATATGTAATTTCTAGATGTTTCTATGTTTAAATTCTGATGTTATTTTCTAATGTATTGACAATAAATGATTTTTTATAAATACTTGGTTTTTTGCATGATATTTCTTTTGGAAAAAGAGTCTAAATTTAGAAAAAAATAATTTTGAAGTAAAAAGGCAGTTCTTCATGTATAAAACCTTTTAGGTCCTTTAAACCGCTTGTCCCATATTAATAGATTTCAATAAACTGATTGGAAATGCAAGAGTGAGTACAAGTACAATTCATAAGTAATCACCATCTGTTAATTTTTCAAGCTCTGATTTGAATGTTTGGCCTAATTTCTTTGTTAGAAAATGCTAATAATGGAAAAAGCAGCCATTTCTCAAACAACAAGGGGCTATTTCATAGGACACATAAACATATGAGTTAGTGAGTATACTCACCATGACAATGTGAATCAGCAAGTTTCTTGGTCTGTTGTACTTATTTTTATAAGGAGAATAAAATAAATTGTTTTCTAATAAATAATTATTAAATATATTAAATAATTCTATTTCCACTTCTGCAATATTGTTTCAGTTGTAAATTAGGAGAAAGTGAGGACTGCAGATGCTGGAGATCAGAGTCAATAATGTGGTGCTGGAAAAGCACAGCAGGTCAGGCAGCATCCGAGGAGCAGGAGAATCAACCTTTGGAGAGATAAATGGGAGGGCAGTGGGGTTGGGGGGAAGGTAGCTGAGAATGTGATAGGTGGATGAAGGTGAGAGAGAAAGTGATAGGTCAGAGAGGGGGGTGGAGCGCTCCACCCCGTCTCTAACCTATCACCTTCTCTCTTACCTACACCCACCTATCGCATTCTCTGCTACCTTCCCCCCAACCCCACTCCCCTCCCATTTATCTCTCAGCCCCCTGACCGACAAGCCTCATTCCTGATGAAGGACTTATGCCCAAAACATCGATTTTCCTGCTCCTCGGATGCTGCCTGACGTGCTGTGCTTTTCCAGCACCACACTCTCGACTCAGTTGTAAATTACTTTGAGAGCCTCTGAGGTTGCACAAGGCATTATATTTTATACAAGATCTTTTTGGCAATTTCTGAATTCTCACTGACACAATTCTTATTTGTCACAAAATCCAAAAGTGTACTGTTCCTGGGTGAGAAATTGAGTTAATTAATTCCCATTTGCTTGGGCACTTCAATTGTCCTTGTAGTTCTGTAATGGTATCTGCAGCTCAGGAGAACAATGTAGGGTACATTGTGCTGCATGCTATATTGGGCATTAGAGCATGTGCCATGAATGTATACCAGAAATATGTAGAATATGGTTGATTTCTTCTGGCTGCTACTATGATCGTAAAGGAGTTTAGAGCTTGTTATAGTGGTTTCGTACTGCAGAGTGAATGGAGTGTTTGATAGTGGTTTGCAGTCACCCTTCATTGTGGTAGTATGCTGGAAATTGAGCCCACTGTTGTAGAACGTATTTGGATTTGGAAAGATTGAAAAACATACAAGCAAACTTACTTACTTGTTGATGCCCCTCCCCTTCACTGTGAGCATTTTGCATGGACTAATCTCTCCTTGATACCCTGGTCCATTTCTCCATCACTTCTCACTCTCCCTCACCCATCCAAGACACCTTTCCATGCAGAAGGTGTAACACATACACTTTTACCTCCTCCCTGAATCAAGGCCTCAAACAAACCCTCAGGTGAAACAATCCTTTATATGGCTATGTGGTGACAAGGATTATCACCCTATCACGTGTTAAATAATACCAGCTTGGAAGCCATGCAGTTGTATGCAGAATACATACAATAAAATATAATAAAATACATATAATAAATACTTTCATATGAAATGTGATGGAGAAGATCATAGGCATGCAATGTCTCACTGCCTGAAAAACTTTGGATGGAGACCTATAACATTGAACAAAGCAGATACCAAGTCTCATTCTGATTGGCTGCATTCTGCATAACTAGATCATCATGAGGGTATAAATGGATTGGTATAAACAGATACTTGATGATCAGTGATGATATGATGGGCTGAAGGGCCTCTTTCCATGCTGTGAACTCTATGACATGATTTCTAAATAAGGACATTACTATGGTTGTTTTAAATTTGGTATTCTTGCATTTGTCATGATGAGAGTAAGATAAAAGCTTCACCCATTTATCTCTCTATTCAGCCACATAATGAGAAGCATTGTATGAAATAATGAATAAACTTGTCTGGTTCCCTCTATTTCCTTCTGTCTTTGTTTGACGAGTGCTACATTGATAGATTTGCCAATTTACAGACAAATCATTCCTTGGATGGATCACAAGGCACTATTTTGAGGTGGAGCAAAGTAATTTCTTCCAGTGTCCTGGACAATAATTTTCCCTCAATCAACATCACACAAAGAAAGATGATCAGACTGAAATAACTTGATAAAGGCTGGTATTCTGTCACCAAGTAACCTTTTATTCACTGACCCAGCTAGCTCAGAGCTGGTTCTTAGAATGAGCACAGCCCCTAACATTCTTTTTTATATCTGTCAGCCAGGGCTCCCTGATTGGACCAGGTTAACAGCCCTACTCAGGGAACACGTATTCTATGAGGTCCACCTGGATGACCTCATCACAATCACTACCATTATCTCATCGCTAATTGACAGAGTTCCTACATTACAACACCAACTACATTTTAAAATGCACTTTATTGGCTCTGAGGCATTTAGAGATGTCTGGTGGTTGCAAGACATATATAAATATGTCTTCACTTTCTTTTTGAAAGAATGGGAATATAAAGCATAAGAAGTGTAGCATTTTCCATTTAACATATTAAATTTCTTGTTTTGGTCTATTTTTGTGTCCTGGACAACCACATTTGCAGGAAGTGATGTCAATAGGAGGAGCTCAAGCTCTGGGTTTCTGAATATGACCAGCAGCCAAAGCCACTGCAGTACATTCCTTAGGCTGAGTGTGAGCAATATGGTCAGCGTGTTTCTAGAGGTGATTCCCCCTTCATCTGAAGGATATGGAGGCAGCGAATGGAATGAATGATTGCCGCAAAGTCAACTAAAACCAAGGAAATACATCAGGGATCCATCAAATGCGTCTCGCTCACGAACTGGTATGGTGAAATTCTGGTTCATTTCACAAGAGCAGCCACAGGCAAAGTCATGAAAACGTATGTGGCTCAAATGTGTGGAGCAAGGGAGAGGAGGAGGTTTGTTAAGGCACCAGGAATCAGGACATTCTATCTCGAGAGGAATGGAAAAGAGATGATTTGAGGAGTTACTTGAGTGGTCTCAGAACCTTCTGAGGAAAGAAAGTGAGCAGCCAAAGATCATGGTCCATATCATTTTCAACAGATGTCGAGAAAAGAATGTGGTTTTGTAGGCAGCCATTAAGAAGATAGAAACTAAAGAAAATGCAGTCCCAGACCCGATCAGTAAAATCATAGGAGAAGGAGGTCTTGTGGAGCAGTGGTGGTGTCCCTATATCTGGGCTGATAGGTTCTGGGTTCAAGCCTCACCCCCAGGCCTTGATGACCACAGATGTCTTAGTGTTGCCAAACATTAGCAATTTGTAAATCCTTTCAAAACAGTGAGTGTGATCAAGTTTCCTCATCAGGCAGAACGAAGCATGTTAAAATACTTTAGGTACAGGTTCGTGCTGTGAGCAAGGGTCATCTTCATCCTGAGGGGTAACTTCACACATAACAGGAGGTAAATATGTGGCTGGACTGATGATACAAAGTGAAACATGTTTAATTCCTGGAGCATTGAGACTGGCTCGGAGGAAGTGGGGTCTATACAAACTGGATGGGTTGGAAGAAACACAGGGCAGGAACCAGTCTCCTTGTGGGCAGTTTGCCCAAGCTATAAGAGAGAGTTTATACAAAACTGGCAAGAAGATAGACACCAGAATGTCGCATTGGAAAGAAAAAGCAAGGAGTACAAAGAATTTAAGAGACAGATAGCACTACAGGGGGGATAGTTTGTAGATGAGGCTCAAAGGAAGTACAGTAAGGTCTAATTGAGGTTCACTGTGCACGCAACTGAGTGTGCAGAGTGGTGAGCTGCAAACAGAAATAGATACGTGTAATATAATGTTGAGGCAATAACAAAGAATTGACTCTAAAAACAGTAGGATCGCATATTAAAACGTGCAGAATACAAAGTGCTTATGAAATATATGGAAGAAAAGAAAGCTGGAGGAGGCATTAATTAACATAAAACTGCTGGACAGAAAGGTATTACTAGAGTGCTCAAGGGGTTTTGGAAATGATAATCTGGGATATTTGTCATTTGGCATTTAGATGGATGGAAGATTGGCTGGCTGTCAGAAAACAGCCTAAATAGGTCTTTGTCTAATTAAGTGGAGTTTGTGAGGGTGCTGCATCTTTTAGCACATTTATCAATGACTTACATGTAACATGGCATCTAAATTGTAACTGACATGAAGACAGGCAGAAAAGTATGTTTTGAAGAAGTCAAAATGAACCTAAAATAAGGATATAGATGAGTTGAGGGATTGGGCAAAAAAGATGGAGTATATTATGGGAAAATGTAGAATTTATTCATTTTGGAAGAAGTAATGAAAATGCAGAGAATTATGAAGGTGGAGAACAGTTGCAGCAACTGAGGTGCAGATGAATTTAAATGTTTATTGTGTGATTAAAAAAAAAGTATGCAGGTACAGCATGTAAACAAGGAGGCTAATGGGATACGTGACCATTTATTCTCAAAGGAATTGAATATGAAAATGAAGAGGTTATGCTTCAGTCACACAGGGCATTGGTGAGAATGCTGTGTGCAGTTTTGTTCTCTTGACTGAAGGAAGGATTTGAAACACGTTGGAGACAGTTTCGGGGAGGATTACTGGATTGTTACCTGGAAAAAGTGGGTTGCCTTAAGAGGAAAGAGGAAAGGTTTAACAGATTGAATGTATTTCCACTGGAGTCTGGAAGTTAAGATCCTGAGTGGTCTTGACAAAGTGAATGTGAAATGAATTTTTTTTAACATAGAAACACAGAAGGTAGGAGCAGGAGGAGACCATTCAGCTCTTCGAGCCTGCTCTGCCATTCATCATGATCATGGCTCATCATCCAACTCAATAGCCTACTCCTGCTTTCTCCCCTCAATCTCTGATCTCATTCGCTCCAAGTGTTATATCTAGCTGCCTCTTGAATACATTCAATGTTTTGGCATCAACTACTTTTCTTATGGGACAGTCCAAATTAGAGGATACTGTTTTAAAATTAGGATGCACTCTTTTAGGAGAAAGGTGAGGATAATTTTTTTTCTGCCATAGAAGACTGCAACTTTGCAACTGTGTATTAATGGAGAGTTTGCCTCTGATTCCCATTGATTCCAGTATTGCAAGGGCTCCTTGATGCCACACTCAATCAAATGTGGCTTTGATATCAAGGGCTGTTACATTCACATCACCTCTGGAATTCAGCTGTTTTGTCCATCGTTAGAACCAAGGCTATAATGAGGTCAAGAGCTGATTGGTCCTGGCAGAACCCAAACTGGGCGTCACTGAGCAGGTTATTGCTGAGCGGGTGCTGTTTGAGAGCACTGTTCGTGGTGTGAACACTTTACATCAATTAACTGTTGATTGAGGGTAGACTGATGGGGCATTAATTGCCGAGGTTGGATTTGTCCTGATTTTTGTGTACCCAGGAAAATTTCCACATCATTGGGTAGATGCCAGTGTTGAACAATAGCGGAAGAACTTCACTAGGGGAAGGACAAGTTCTTGAGTACAACGTTTTGGGTACTACTGCCAGAATGTTGTCAGGGTCCCTAGCCTTTGCAGTATTCAATGCCTCCAACACATTTCTTGATATCATGTGGAGTGAAAGGATTTATCCGAAGACTGGTGCTTGTGATGCTGGGGCCGACTGGAGGAGGTTGAGATGGATTATCCACTCAGCACTTCTGCCTGAAGATTGCTGTGAATGTTTCAGCCTTACCTTTTATACTGATGTGCTGGACTGTTCCATCTTTGAGGTTGGGGATACTTGTGTGGCCTTCTCCTCCAGTGAGTTATTTAATTGTCCGTCACCATTCACGACTGGATATAATGGGATTGCAGAGCTTAGATCTGATCCATTGGTAGTGGGATTGCTTAACTTTGTCTATCGCTTGCTGGTTTTACTGTTTGGCATGCAAGTAGTCCTGTTTGGTAGCTACACCAGATTGCCACCTTGCTTTAAAGTATGCCTGGTGCTTCTCCTGGCATGCCCTCCTGCACTCTCCATTGAATCAGGTTTGATCCCTTGGCTTGATGGTAATGGTTGAGTGCGGGATATGCCAAACCATGAAGTTACAGTTGTGTTGGAGTACAGTTCTGTTGCTGTTAATGGCCCACGGCGCCTCATAGATGCCTAGTTTTCAGTTGTTAGATCTGTTAAAGATCTGTTCCATTTAGCACTGTGGTAGTGCCACACAACATGATGGAGGATATTCTCAATGTGAAAGCAGGACTTTGTCTCCACAATGTCTGTGTAGTGGTCACTCTTACCAATACCATCACGGAAATATTTAATTTCATTAGCTGTTGAAATAATTTTCCTGTGTTGATTGATGAATGTGAACAAGTTAAGTATCAGAATGGCAGCTGGGTGAGGTACCACTGGGGAAGTCATATCAGGTTGGGATAGGAGGAAGTCAGGGTGTGGTGTTGGTAGGATTTGGGTGGTGAGATTGAGAGATGGAGTCAGGTATTTAAAATAGTAGGAGCATTGGGGGGAGTTAGAGGGTTGGACGAGGAGTTTGGCGGTCAGAAAGGGGCAAAGGATTGAGTTATCAGTGGTTTGGGAGGGGTGTCAGAGTCAGGGCAGTTTATTGGGTAAGGCTGTGTCATAGATTTGGGCGACTCAGACAGTCAGGGAGGTTTTGAATGGTCAGGAGGTGTCAAAGGATTGAGGGGGTTAGGAGATGCCAGATGATTGGAAATGCCAGATGGTCAAAGGTGCCAGAGGGTCAGCGGGCAGTCAAAGAATCAACAAATATGGCAGGGAGATCCCTGGGGAGTTGGAGGTATTAGCGGTATAATTACCCAACAATTAAATATGGTTTTAATTTGTCTAACATTGTCTGGGTAGTTATCCAGGGAAGTCTGTTGGATCACTGTCCACTCTTCAGCTAGAATTCAGTGTCAGAGACATTTGCGCAGAGTCCTGGGTGTTTGGACAGAACTTTACAGAATGTTCCACTGCACAGCCTGCACGTAACACAACTGCAGGCATCTAAATTTGGTCGAGAAAGACAGAGCAGAATCATGTAGGTGGTCAACTGAATGAATATGTTAAGCCTGTTGTAGAAACAACCACAACTTACACTTGAAATGTAAGCAACGATTTTCAATTATTTAACTCTGTGGCTTTGGTCTTATTTCAGCATTTTATTGGTTTGAGTTGGTCTTAAAATAAGGGGGAGATGGTTTTCAACAAGTAGCCAAGAGTGCTTTGGGGTGGCTGATTTTCTTGGCTTCAACTTGCTCCTCTCATTATATCTTATTTGCTTCATCACAGGATAAGTACCATAAGCAGTCGTGTAGAGTCAGAGAGTCATTGAGTCATATATATGTACAGCATGGAAACATACCCTTTGCTCCAACTCATTCATGCCAACCAGATATCCTATATAAATCTAGTCCCATTTGACAGCATTTGGTCCACATCCCTTTAAATCCTTCCTATTCATATACCCATCTGGATGCCTTTTAAATGTTGTAATTGTACCAGCCTTCACCTCTTCCTCTGACAGTTCATTCCAGACATGCACCACTTTCTGTGTGAAAAAGTTGCCCCTCAGGTCCCTTTTAAATTTTTCCCCTCTCACCTTAAACCTATGCCTTCTAGTATTTGACTACCCCACCCCAGGGAAAAGACCTTGACTATTCACCGTATCTATACCCCTCATGATTTTCTAAACCTCTATAAGGTCACTCCTCAGCCTCCGATGCTCCAGGCAAAATAGCCCCAGCCTAATCAGCCGCTTCCTAAAGCTCAAACCCTCCAACCCTGGCAACATCCTTGTCAATCTATTCCAAACTTTGACAAGATTCACATATTTCCTAAAGCAGAGAGACCAGAACGAATGCAGTATTCCAAAAGGGGCCAAACCAATGCTGTGTACAGCCACAACATGATCTCCCAACTCCAATACTCAATACACTGACCAATAAAGGCAAGCCTACCAAATGATATCTTCATTATCTTGTCTACCTGTGACTCCACTTTCAAGGAACTATAAATCTGCCCTCCAAGGTCTTTTTGTTCATTAACACTCCTCAGGGCCTTACCATTAAATGTACAAGTCCTGCCCTGATCTGCCTTTTCAAAATGCAGCACCTCACATTTATCTAAATTTAACTCCATCTGCCACTCTTCAGCCCATTGGCTCATCTGATCAAGGTTCCATTGTACTCTGAGGTAATCTTCTTTGCTGTCAACTTCGCCTCCAATTTTGGTGTCATCTGTAAACGTATTTTCTATGTTCACATCCAGATTATTTTTATAAATAACAAAAATGAATGGACTTAGCACCAATTCTTGTGGCACTACAGTAGTCACAGACCTCCAACCTGAAAAACAACCCTCCACCACCACCCTCTGTCTTCTGCCTTTGAGCCAATTCTGAATCCAAATGGCTAGTTGTCCCCATATTCCATGAGATCTAACCTTGCTAACCAGTCTACCATGAGGAACCTTGTCGAATGCCTTACTGAAGTCCAAATAGATCACGTCAACTGCTCTGCCCTGATCAATTCTCTTTGTTACTTCTTCAAAAAACATAATCAAGTTAGTGAGACATGACTTCCCATGTGAAAAACCATTTTGACTATTCCTAATCAGTATTTGCCTTTCCAAATACATGTAAACTTTACACGTCAGTTTTCGAGTGGCTTGTGCTTATAGTGGGGTGCTGAAGAGCAGAAGGGGCTGCATTTTACTCTTACCCCACTGACAAGTTTAAATGTTGAAGAGTTGCTAAGTTAAGTGAATGACCTGCCCACCCTGCCCCTTCCACAATTATATCAACAATTGGTGTGGCATTGGATGGTCTGTCGTATTGGACTGAAGTGAGGTTTAACCTATGAAGGAAGAGGCACAGCACCAAGTGACCAGTTTATCAGGCTTCCCTGTGCAACAGAGGGCCCTTGCCTCCTAGGTATTACTCCAAAAACTCAGATTATCCTCCACCTACAGCTACTCATACCCCTGCACCACAACCCCCTAGCTCCCCTCAACAGGGCACTCTAGCTGGGCACCAGGTGAGACACTGATCAAATTCTGATCCCATGCCACTCGCCTCTGCATGAAGGACTGGAGAGTTGCCTACCTTTGCTTGGCAGCCATTCTCTAAGGCAGCACTTCCCTGCAAGATGGAAGATCCTGCCTCGATAAAAATAGAGCAGCCGGTGCTCCCCTTGGAAAGCAAGCTTCCCAGTGATATTTTAGCTCGGGTGGGAAGGGTAATCTAGCGCCTCATATAATATGAATTCGAAGCTGAAAATTCTCCAAGTATGTCTAGCCATTTCTTTGACTCAGAATAAAGTGACCAAGGTTAGATCTGTAACTTTAAGACAGAAATATTCATCACAATTGAAAATACAAAACAAAAGTCCAAATGCTCAATGGTTCACACTTCAGTGGTCTTAACAATGTCGGAAACCAATAAAAAATTACCAGTGCATAAGTCACTGTGTGTGGGTATGGGTCCAGGTGTGAGTGTTGGGTAAAAGTGTGTGGGCTTGAAGATGTTGGGACTAATTTGCAGAGTTAGGGAGAAAAAGCTGCCAAAGACACTATGTTCTAAGTGACATGCAACTTCAGAATCAAAGGAAGGCAGCGTCAGATGTCAGGCCCCATGGCACTGGACTCAGCTAGTAATGACTAGACTTGTGAACAATATGCTTTCTTAGGCCTCAATTCCAGCTTCCTCTGTAATCTACATTCTACAGGCTAGGCACAACCAATCAAGAATACATATACAATCCCAAATGGGGTGCACCAGTGGAAAAATAGCCAATTTGTCTTGCAGTAACCACCGCGCTAAATCTCACATCATGGCACCCACATTCCATGAGTGAAGATTAAAAAAAAACACGAGAGGAAGAGGTGAACCAGAGTATGGAAATGAGTAGATACTGTATCAATTCCGTTTACAAGAGATGACGTGAGTATAGCCTCAGGACTTTGGTGAGGTCAATTGACATCATTGGCAGCTCTTCCTTTGATAGTTGCACAAACCAAATCTGGGAAGTACAGCCTTCCCTGTCTCATTAGTTTGTTGGAGGTTTCCTTCCACTCTGCAGGGCCTACTGCCCCAACCCCCTCAATTTCAATTTTGACCTACCTGTCACCGGCATGTTCATATTAAAGCACTCTCCAGATCTTCTAGTGACTCTACTGAGGCTTCATAGCTGCCAGCCTTTTGATTGGGCCAAACAGTACCAGGAATCTTCTGACTGCTGCCCTAAATTGGATGACAAGTCTGCAGGAATTTAGGAAGTTGCTTCTGATAATACTGTTGAGTCAGTCTTGTTACCTACAAGGATGGCCTCAGGAGATATTTCTGGCCCAATGCCAGGTTCCCAAATCCTGCAGTGAAACTCATTCTGTAATTCGAGTTTGCAACACTCCTCACTGACAGCACAGAGTTAAACTTGTCTCACTAGAATCAAAATTCAAGAATAAAACAGTTTGCTCAGGAAGTGGTCTAGGATAATAGTTCTTATTCCATTTCAGCTACAATCTGTATCTGCCAGAAGGAAAACAGCTGGCATTGTGGGAACAAGGGTCATGTTTGGGATGGTAAGCGTCAACAACTTACACTGAAGAGGCAATATTCCAAGCAATGGAAGGTAATGGCAGAGAAAAGAAGGAAAGGAAATTGTGTCCTTGTCACCGGGGATTCCATATCTCACAGCACTGCTCTACAAAGGCTGTCAAAGTCACTGTGGCCTTGAAAATCTTTGCTTCTGGCTCCTTACAATGATCAACTCCACATCTTGATGGCTGGCACCTCACAAACACCAGTGCACCACTGCAACTCTCTGATCAGCAAGTATTTACTTTCACAGAGTTGGACAGCACATCAGTTTAACAAAATACACTATCTTATGCAAACAGGGAGTATTGGACTTCCACTTCATCATTCTATTCTGCCATTGGCAAGATGTCATCAATTCCATCCAAATGACCAGCAAAGCACTTAGTAACCAACCAATAAATTTCAACTACAGGAAGGGATTCTACTCCCTCAGTGTCCAACTGGTCTGCAACCACAACAAGAGTGTCCTCGCAGCTGTTACGAATCCTTCATCCCCCTCCGATCTTAACTTCAACCCACAAAGTGCATGGATTAATCCAGGGGACAAGGAATATTTATTGATCCCTCCACAGGAATGCCAGACAAAAGCAGAGAGGTGTAACAAGTAATCCCACCTTCTCAGCACGACCACGGACTAGGTCATCCAGTTTGTAGATGTGTGAGTTTGGACTCCTTCACTATCTCAGTCACTGTGGTGCTTGTTCTAACTTGGACCTTCAGTGAGGAATGAACTTGAGGATATCAAGACCCTCGAGGAGTCAGCTCATGAGGGAGAATCAGGAGGTGACAGAAGATGATGAATTGAAGGTGGATGGAGATAATGTTGCACAATGAGGTAGCCTCCTTCTTCCATCCTCTTGAAGAGGAACTCTCCTCTCTCTCCCATTGTCTCCAGCATTAAGTCTGAAGTGAGCATTAAGGTAGCAGGTCACATGCCCTGTGCTGGGTGCCAGGCTTCTGGCTCCCATGTCACAGCCTACTTTCCGAGGGTGCTGTGGGAGGTTTGGCACAAACTGTGAATCTTTCTCTTGGGAGTTAACATAACCTGAGGGATGTGAAGGAGTTACAACATCTCACAACAGTGTCAGTGAAGGTTGCTGTGGGGAATCTAAACAAGTCCCACAATTCACCTTCACACTCCACCCGTTTCCACTGGCTCAAAGATAACAGGCAACTTCTCACCTTTTCAATTAAAGGCTTGACCCCCATCTGGAAACTTCAATCAGTTTCTTATCAGAGATAGTTTGTGAACTAGAAGCAGAACTGGCACTTGTTTCCTGCTTTTGTGGTGAAAATTCAGCCTGAACCTCTTCTCAATATCACCATTAAATATCTGCTTAACTTTTGACCTTTTCATGTCCATAGTTACAGGAAGTAAAATTGCTTTGCTCTAAAGAGACACTGCCCATGTTAAAAATAAAATTTTCGTTACATTTATTTAGAAAATGCGTGAGATAATCTTAATCATTTTGAATTACATCTCAGTGCCACAACTATATAACATCATTCTTTCTGAAGTGAGATATGTTATTGTTTGCCAACAATAAAAATGTATTTGACAAAAATGTCTTCAATCAATCTGAAACCTTTGAGAAATAATTTACTAATTAAGATTAGATTAGATTAGATTCCCTACAGTGTGAAACACGCACTTTGGCCCAACAAGTCCACACCAACCCTCCAAAGAGTAAACTACCCAGTTCCATTTCCCTCTCACAAATTTACCCAGCACTATGGGCAATTTAGCATGGCCAATTCACATAACCTGCACATCTTTGGACTGTGGGAGGAAACCAGAGCACCTGGAGGAAACCCACGCAGACACAGGGAGAATGTGCAAACTCCACACAGGAGAAACATTTTACGTGCATTCCAAACAATTTTCAGAAAAATTGTCTTTACATAATGACAGTTGCACTATTTAATTTTCTTTTTGGGTTGGGCTGCTAACCTTAATAAATTTTTTTTCAAATATCAGGGAGCACTGCAAGCATCTTACTGAATATCCTCTAACCCTTCTGAGATGGGTGCGGTTTGTATTCTTGTTGCCTTGTTTTAACTCTCAGTGTTAATGTAAGATTATAATGCACCAGATGGTAATTGAGTCTGACCTGGTTTGCTTCATTCTCCTGTTTCATTCTAGTTAACATAGCTTCAGACCAGCAAACGGCAAACCAGGGACAGGTTTTCATTCACAAAAAAAGAGATCATCACTTGGAATAAGGAAGAATGATGGCGGTAAAAGTTAGCAATATATTTAAGAGGGAAATCAGGAGGGCAAAAAGGGAACATAAGATAGCTTTGATAAGGAGAATCCAAAGGTTTTTTACAAATACATTAAGGACAAAAGGGTAACTAGGGAGAGAATAGGGCTCCTCAAAGATCAGCAAGGCTGCCTTTGTGTGAAGTCACAGGAGATGGGGGAGATACTTAAAGAGTATTTTGCAGCAGTGTTTACTGCATGTGGAAAAGGACATGGTAGATATAGAATGTAGGGAAATAGATGGTGACATCTTGAAAAATGTCCATATTACAGAGGAGGAAGTGCTGGATGCCTTGAAACTCATAAAAGTGGATAAATCCCCAGGAACTGATCAGATGTACCCTAGAACTCTGCGGGAAGTGAGGGAAGTGACTGCTGGGTCCCTTGCTGAGATATTTGTCTCATCAATAGTCACAGGTGAGGTGCTGGAAGACTGGAGATTGGCTAACATGATGCCACTGTTTAAGAAGGGTGGTAGGGACAAGCCAGGGAACTATAGACCAGTGAGCGTGACGTCTGTG
The DNA here is from genome assembly GCF_037043375.1 of Chiloscyllium plagiosum. Taxonomy (NCBI): domain Eukaryota; kingdom Metazoa; phylum Chordata; class Chondrichthyes; order Orectolobiformes; family Hemiscylliidae; genus Chiloscyllium; species Chiloscyllium plagiosum. Next base: position 69,959,960 of record NW_028270151.1, read on the forward strand.
GTGGGGCATGTTGTTGAAGGGAGTCCTGAGGGACAGGATGTACATGTATTTGGAAAGGCAAGGACTGAGTAGGGATAGTCAACATGGCTTTGTGCGTGGGAAATCATGTCTCACAAACTTGAGTTTTTTGAAGAAGTGACAAAGAGGTGGACATGATCTATATGGACTTCAGTAAGGCATTCGACAAGGTTCCGCAGGGGAGACTGGTTAGCAAGGTTAGATCTCATGGAATACAGGGAGAACTAGCCATTTGGATACAGAACTGGCTCAAAGGTAGAAGACAGAGGGTGGTGGAGGAGGGTTGTTTTTCAAACTAGAGACCTGTGACCAGTGGAGTGCCACAAGGACCGGTGCTGGATCCACTACTTTTCATCATTTATATAAATGATTTGGATGTGAGCATAAGAGGGATAGTTAGTAAGTGTGCACGTGATAACAAAATTGGAGGTGTAGTGGACAGCAAAGAAGGTTACCTCAGATTACAACATGATCTTGATCAGGTGGGCCAATGGGCTGAGAACTGGCAGATGGAGTTTAATTTAGATAAATGCGAGGTGCTGCATTTTGGGAAAGTAAATCCTAGCAGGACTTACACACTTAATGATAAAGTCCTAGATAGTGTTGCTGAACAAAGAGACCTTGGAGTGCAGGTTCATGGCTCCTTGAAAGTGGAGTCGCAGGTAGATAGGATAGTGAATAAGGCGTTTGGTATGCTTTCCTTTATTGGTCAGAGTATTGAGTACAGGAGTTGGGAGGTCATGTTGCAGCTGTACAGGACATTGGTTAGGCCGCTGTTGGAATATTGCGTACAATTCTGGTTTCCTTCCCATCGGAAAGATGTTGTGAAACTTGAAAGAGTTCAGAAAATATTTAGAAGGATGTTGCCAGGGTTGGAGGATTTGAGCTATAAGGAGAGGTTGAATAGGCTGGGGCTGTTTTCCCTGGAGCGTCGGAGGCTGAGGGGTGACTTTATGGAGGTTTATAAAATCATGAGAGGCATGGACAGGCTAAATAGAGGAAGTCTCTAACTTGTGGTAGGGAGTTCAGAACTAGAGGGCATATATTTAGGGTGAGTGGGGAAAGATATAAAAGAGACCTAAGGGGCAACTTTTTCACACAGAGGATGGTACATGTATGAAATGAGCTGCCAGAGGAAGTGGTGGAGGCTGGTACAATTGCAACATTTAAAAGGCATCTGGATGGGTATGTGAATAGGAAGGGTTTGGAGGGATATGGGCTGGGTGCTGGCAGGTGGGACTGGATTGGGTTGGGATATCTAGTCGGCATGGATGAGTTGGAGCAAAGGGTATGTTTCCATGCTGTACATCTCTATGACTCTGTGACTCTGTGACCTGAAAAGAAATGGTACAATCTTTTCAAATGATTGTAGCAGGATTGAATAAATAGTCTTCTTTGTTCAGATTCGTCTCATATGTCCACCCATGGTGTGTCAAAAACTTAGAGCACCAATAAGATTGAATTTCATTTCTGAACCAATGAGCACAAAAAATCAAAAGCATGGTTTTACACATCAATGGGAATTCAGGTGTGCAACGTTTATAATTTTCTCTCTGTTTAAAATAGACATTCAAGGTTTACAAGAAGTGGGTTTGAATTCCAATATATGCCCTTAGAAAATTAATTCCCCACTAGAATAAGAATCTTGTCATATGAGATTCTCCTAAAACCTATCCGAACAATTATATGGTGCTCTCATACCGTAACCTCAAGGAGGCTGCAAAGTAGTTTGCATGTGTCAGTGATATTCGAATTTCGATGTAAGTCCAAACTCAGATTCATACTGAAACACTGGTTTTATTGCAAAATGTTTGATGCATGGAGTTACCCCCATGGGATTTTGATCTTAAAAGTCCTCTGCTCTGCAGCTCAACCCGTCAAAGACCTGACCTTTGCAGCATTCACCCCCACCTTCACTTTTGTGTTGGTTTGACTTCCTCTCAAAACTACAATCATGAGCACTTCTGCTATGTGGGAAGTTGTTAAATTAGAACACTTTAAATGCAATGGCAATAGCCTGCATACATTATATCTCATAGACTCCATTGTGTTTGATCTATAATCTTTAATTTAAAATCATTCCTAGATACATTATAGTTTAGAAACAATATTTGTGGTACACCCCAATATGCAATTTATTAAGAAGTGACATGGAATGCTTGTTATACACTTGAACTCCCATGAAATGTTGAATTAATTTCAACTACCTGTTTTTGCTTACTTGTCAGTATCATATCAACTACTCCCAAATGGAGTTCTCCCATTCCTGGTGTTCTCACTTCAGTTGAACCACAAACAATGGAATCACAACTTTTCTGGTAATGGCCCAAACTAAACCTGCGAAGGTGCTGATGGAATGGTGCAGCTGGGTTGTTCCTGGAGACAAGCAGGCATGTTTGTAGTTTTCAGCCATGCAACTTAAATCAGACAAAGATAATAATTTAGGATTTAGATTCCGTACAAGTGAAAAATGCTACAAATGACTTCAATATACTGTAGGACAAGCTGAAAGTGTTTGATGTGAATTTTGAGTACAGCACAGGTTCTTACAATGCTTTCTTACAATGTGCACACCTTTCATGTCAGTGAGCATTCTGCCAACAGTGTTTTTATTAAAACATGTGTTAGAGTTAATGGTGGTATCTGTTTCCCATAATGCTATCAAATCTTGCCCCTTTTGCAGTTCTCCAGTCGCACAAGCTGCGTTGCATAGCCAGACATTATTTTCTTCATTCATCTTATCTGTCAGCTTCTGAACCTTGGCACCATGTTTTCCTAAATGGCCTTCATCTTTCTCCCACATTTTTCCTGTTGAAGGCATCATGCCCTATCAGCAACTCATTTTACCTTCAGTCTGCAGCTGACCATTGACAGATCAACATTGGTACACTTATCCTGTCACTGTGTCACTATGGCCAAGCATTCTGTTTTTTTCTGTTATATCTCAGATTTGATGCCCCTGAATTTCAGTCTTAAGATTTGAGCCTCATTTTTGAAGTTATAACAAATCAGTGCTTGGCCTTTATGTTCAAGAAAACTGGTTCAAACAAAAAGAGAACCAGGATAGCTGCAGTGTGATACAGTTTCTGAATTAGTATTCCAAATGCCCAGAATAATTTTCCTAAGACATGGATTCAATCTTCATCACAGCAGATTGGGAGAATTTGTTGTATTATTTGGGATGATACCTCATACAGTTATAGTTGTTGAAGGGGAATCATCTTAACCCTAGGACATTGCTGCATTAGTTCCTCAAGCTAGTGTTCTAGGCCTGACCATTTTCAGCTACTTCATCAGCAACCTTCACTGCAACATAAAGACAGACGTAGAGATGTTTGCTGATGATTGTACAATTCTAGTATCATTTCCACCTCCTCACATCCTGGAGCAATCCTTGCCCATATGCAGCAAAACCTTCACAACATTTGGGGTTCAGAAAAAAATTGGCAAATAACATATGTGTCATATAAATACCAGATAATGATTATCTCTAACAAGGAATAAAGGAGAAATTAAAACAAACTAAACAGGATTATCGTGCATGTATGTGAATGCACAGGGAATTGTAAATAAGGCTTGTCAGTTACAATGTTGAGAGTGTGGTGCTGGAAAAACATGGCAGGTCAGGCAGCATCCAAAGAATTCCTGATGAAGGGCTTATGCCTGAAACATTGATTATTCTGTTCTTCGGATGCTGCTTGACTTGCTGTGCTTTTCCAGCACCACACTCTTGATTCTGATCTCCAGCATTTGCAGTCCTCACTTTCTACTTGTCAGTTACAATGCCAGTTTGGAGTGTCAAATTATGTGGCTATAATAGAGACCTGACGTATAGAACAGCAAGACTGATTCTTAAATGTTTCTAGATTCAAGGTGTTCAGGAAAGATAGGAAAAGAAGAAAAGCAGGAGGCTGTGGTAATATGGGTTGAAGAGAACATTGCATTCCCAAAGAAAGAGAATGCCCCAATAGAATCAATTTGTCCAGAGCTAAGGTGCAAATAAAAAATAGTTATATTGCTTGTTGAAGTCAATAAGTCAGCAACTAGCGGGAAGAAATAGAAGAACAAGTCATCAGTGAAATTGTAGAGAGGTGAAAACATTAAATTACAATGGGGCACTTTAGTTATCTGAATGCAAACTGGAAGAATGGCGATGTAAATGGGAGAGAGGGATGAGAATTCTTAAATTGTGTTCAGGAGAAGTTTCTATAGCAATACTTGTCCAATCCAATGAGAAAAGACCTGCTTCTTAGGAATGAGGTGAGCCAAGTAGATTAGGTGCCAGTGGCAGAAGAGTTAGAGAACAGTTATCATTGTAACATAAGGTTTAGAATGACAATGGAAAAGAACAATGTACACAGTCAGATTAAGAACAATTAACTGAAAGAAGGCTGACCTCAAGGTCAAAAATGAAGCTGGGTTATATAGACTGGAGCCAAACGTTGACCTGAACAAAGAGATGTTTTGGGTACAAGGTATATTATCTCAAAAAGGAACGGTAGGATAAACAAACCCAGAGCCCTCCGAATGACGAACAAAGTAGAAATTAATATAAAGGAGAAAGAATATACAAATAACTGATATCAGGTAGAAAATGCAACTGAGAACCAAGCTGAGTGTAAATGGTTCAGAAGGGACATGGAAAAGCATATAAGAGAAGCAAAGAGTGAATGTAGAAAACGAATGACAACCAACATAAAGGGAAATTCCAAAGTATTCCTCTGGCAGATGAATAATGAAAGTATGGTAAAAGGAGTACAGCCTGTGAGGAACCAAAAAGGGGAGTTTTGGAAGCAACAGGCCCACCTCAAGTATTAAATTAATACACTGCATCTGTCTTTACCAAGGAAGGTGTTACCTATGCCACAGTTAGGCAAATCATTGACAGGAGGGTTTCAATGGTTGATAGGATGGTCATCTATAATTACTGGCAACTCAATCAACTGGGACCAATAAGATGCTTGCAAGAATACTTAAAGTGAGAGCGGACAATTATGGAGGCACTGACCATAAATTCCAGTCTTCCTTAGATTCAGGAGTAGTGCAGAGGTCTGGAGAATTGCAAACATTACACTGTTGTTCAAAAAAAAAGAAAGAATTGACCACTAAATTTTGGCTACTTTTAGAACAAACCCTTAGATGTTAGTAAGGAGGCCTTTCAGATTTGACAAATTGTGTTGGGTCATTGTCATTTCCAGTGGGTTGGTTGATGCCGGGTGGTATGGCTCTCTTTCTATAATGTAGTAGGTTCATTCTTCTAAGTAGCTTCTTGGCCATTTTGGAGGTCAGGAGTCACATGTAGGTCAGACAAGTACACCAGCGACATTCCTCAGATATTGGTGAGCTGACAGTGAACTGAATTCTAAAAACAGGAGAATGATATCCAAGCATGTATAGTTTATTCAGCCAAAGTCAGTGCAAGGAGCCATTGAAAGATACAATCAGAAATAAATGAATTGTCATTTATTAACACGTGGACAGGAAGGACTTATTAAAGAAAATTGTGTTAAATTGAATACATTGAGTCTATAATGAAGTTATATTGTTGTCTAATATAATATTATTATATTAGATGGTGTATATACAGTCTTTCAATAGGTGTTACATAATTATCAGTGTAACTGAAGCCCATGGGATTAAAGAAGCAGTCCCAGCCTAGATGCAAGATTGGCTATGAGACGGGGCAGAGACTAATTGTGAATTTTAACTTTTGGATATATTAATGGCCAGGATCTGGTGGGATACAGCACAATTTCAAAGTTTGCAGACAGTAAAAATCAGAAATGTAGTACAGAATAGATTGGGAGGTCAAAGACTTATGGGACATGCAGAGGTGGACTAGAATTGTATAATTTGTGAGAAAAGAGTGGAAAGTTTCTATATTTGTATGACAACTGTATGTTTAATATTTCTTAGTAAGATAAGCTCAGTAACATAGAAGTCCTGTGCAAATTTCATTAGCATAAATATTTTTTAATCAACCTGTTCAGCAATATTATGAACACATGTCTGGAGTTGGTGGAACATGAATCTGGATCTCTTGGTTCAGAGGTAGGAACAGTACCATTGCGCCACAATAGCCTCTTTAATTTCATTGTTATGCATGCAATGCTAAGCCAATGACAATGTATCAATTCAGCTATGTCCATCAAATGGATAACAGACATATACCCAAGGAGCTTCTGTATAGTGAACTTACAATGAGCTACTCAATGCTTGTAACTCCACTACAAGGATAGATGCATATCAGATAATAACTTGGCAGACATCAATACAGAGATGAGAGACAGTCACCAATGATATGACTTCTAGAGGCTGACTGATTGGAGGGATATTTAAAGATCTAATGAAAAGCTCAACTGGACACAGAGAAAGCAGAGGTCAATTAACCCTGTAACCTGTTGGGCCACTGTCTTCCACTGCAGCAAGCACCACAGTGTCTGCCATACCAAAGTGAAACTTTCAAACCACAAGAGGATGTTTAACACAGACTTAGCCACTGAGTGGTATACCATTGCCTCATGAGACAGAGGCTGCCAAAGAATCAAAGATGATGGATTTTGATTATATGGAGAGAACACAGAAGCTGTTGGAGGTCTCTTTAGGGCAAAATAAATTATGTAGGGTAAAGGTAATATTTAAAACCATGAAACGTTTTGGAATAGTGACAGAAGGGTCAGTAACCAAAAGTCACAGTGTTAAGATAATTGATAAAAGAACCTGAAGCAAGATGAGGAGGCTTTGAAACTTGTGCAGAAGGTTTTGATCAGGAATTAACTATTTGAAAGGGTGTTGACAGCAGTTTCAATTGTAACTTTCAGACTGGAATTGAACAAGGAGATAAATAATAAAATGTTGTTGGACACTGGGGATAGAGTGAAGTTTCCCAAATATAATCTTCCAGAGTTCATTGGAACTAATTTGACAGCTCTCTCAAAGGGTTGGCACAGATGTGGTGGGTTAAATGTTCTCATTCTTCTTTATGACATTTTATGTTTTATGGTGTTATAGAAAAATGGTTTTATATTGATATCTTGAATCATTGCATGTTGTTACTGACACTCCATGAACATGAATTATAATTCTTTTACATATATGAAGTAACAATATGTAGTAAATATCATTTTTCTCATAGTTTAGTCAGAGTTTCTGATTGTATCTCATACATAGTACTTAAAAGTTGATCATAAACACCATATAAGAAATGAACAAGCAGCAGCCTTCAGTCACCAATCAAGTACTAACAACCTTGTTATATTGTTTGACAAACTCTTACATTCATTATTCTCCTAATTTAATTTTAACTATGCTGCAGACCATTTCCAAATTGAAAAGCCAGGTAACATGTTTTTCTTTACCTCTTTGTATTTGGAGATGAGGTTATTGGTTACGCTAAAAGGTTCTTTGACCTTCTTTCCTGTTTCTGTAGGAGTATCAGGTTCAATCAACAGGGATTTGGCTGAAGAGATTTGAAAGGTTCATATGTTCACCCCTTTCCAAATAATAATGATGCAAACCACCAACATCTTTGATCCATAATTCATTGGCTGCCAGTTCTATGTGATTTTTGTTGCTCATTGTTTGTTATTTTACTTAAATTAAGCAAAAACTAAACTTTCAATGGCACTAAAGACAGATAAATCCCCAGGGCCATATTAAGCCATCACAGAATCTTTGAGAAAGTCAATATGAATGTTGCATGTACCACAATTATGATCTTCCAAGATTCCTTGTATTTGAGTACCATTCCTTCAGATTGTATGTGTCACATTGCTAAGTAAGAAAGGTGAGACAGGAAAGTAAAAGAATTGTAAAGCAGTTAGTTTTATGTGTTGTTAGAAAATTACAGGAGCCTATAATTAAGGACAGAGATGCTGAACATTTTTAGCTAATCAGAAAAAGCCAGCTTAAATTTGAAAAGGGCAGGCCACAGCTGATGACTCTAGCTTATGTTTTTGAAAGCAATGAACAGGAGAGTGCATACAGATATTATATACAAGACTTATAGAAGGCATTCATAATGCAACACATAACTGAATATTAACTAAAGTTAAAGCCAATGGAATTGAAGACTAATTGACCTGACTGGCAAATTAGTTAAGGGCAAGGAGACAAGGGGAAAGGCTAATGGACAGTGGCTCTAATTGGCAGAATGTGACTGGTGCTGTAAAGATCCAGTTTGCGGTTTCAACTGTTCATCACATTTACCAACAACTTCGATTGTGGACTAGATCAATGGTTTTCAAACAGAGTACAATGGCACACTGGTGAAATTTTCAGTAAGCAGTGCCACTTTACATTAATATTAAGGCAACATCCATGCTTCCGATCTCCTGCAGAGCTTCAATGTCCAGAACTGTATCTGCAGATACCAGGAGACCCTGTTGACTGCACATGTGCAAACCTCCACAGCCATGCATGTGTAGACTTTTGATACAGCACATATGCTATGAAGAAAGTGAGTGTGCCATGGAATTGTTTTTCTCATTGAAGTGTGCATGATACTGAAAAGGTTGAGAACCACTGGTATAGATAATCACATTTCCAGTGACACAAACATAGTTGCTCTTTTAAGGCATTTAGATAGGAGTGCAAAGTTACCAAGTAATATTGATAAATTAAGTGAATGGAGTTACATATCAGATCAGCCATAAACTTAAAGAGCAAGATTTAAGGGTTTAATTGGCTTGCTAATAATCCCGTGTTTCCAGATGCAAAAGCCTAATAATTACAAAGCAAGTATGAATTTTATTTAAAAATATGCATGAATTAATGTAGCTGGTTTGCATGTTTTCTGACACAATGTACAAATCAACTTATTGAAATTGGCCTAAAACTGGACGTAATTATGTACACAAAGCTATAAACAAACACATTTGATGGTCTTTTATTAATATGATGGAAAGCACAAAGTCCTCCCACACACATTCACCGCAGGCAGCATTAATGATGCCTATTTGTTTAATGGGTTTTCAAGTGCTGAATGGAAAATGTGTAGGTTAGTAAAATTTCTTATATAATCAGATAGTAGGGTTGCTCTACAGGAAGTGGTGGGAAAGAAGTACATTTCATTTATAAAGACATGGCTTTTGCTTTAACCTAGAGTGTTGATGCTTATATTTTGTAATGCCCCTGCAAGGACAATTCACGCCAGCATTCTGTGAGCCTCAAATCAGCCCACGTATCAATGTAACTAGTAAATAGATGAAAGAGAAATAAGAATTCACCCATGCAAGTGAAGACTGTAAATTACAAAACAACACCTTTGTGGGTGAGATGGCAATTTTTTTAAACAATGAATATTTGTGTAGTGCATTTTAACAACTAGGCAATCAAAGTAATTGCATTTTAACATTGAATTCAAATTAGTTAACAGTTTTAAAACATTGACACAATATCCCAAAGAAGGTTTTAAATTAATTAGTTGTTACAATACAACACCTTGTTTATACAGAGTTTAAGAATAAACCTAATAACTACAGGCCAGTCAATTTAACCTAATTGCCAGGAAAATTTTAAGAAACAATAATTTGTGTCAAAATTAATAGTGGGCCAAGTGTGGATTACTTAAAAATCCAGATCGGATTTGTTAAATGCAAACATATGTCACAAATGTGATTGAACTTTTTGATTAAGTAAGCATTGATGAAGGTAAACTGATTGCTGCAGTGGATACGGACTTTAAAAAAAATAGTAAAGTGCCACATAAGCAAAGCTGAAGCTCATTGAATAAAGTTAAAAATCACACAACACCAGGTTATAGTCCAACAGGTTTATTTGGAAGCATTAGCTTTCAGAGCGCTGCTGGATGGAGGAGCCGTGCTCCAAAAGCTAGTGCTTCCAAATAAACCTGTTGGACTATAACCTGGTGTTGTGTGATTTTTTTTTACTTTGTACATCCCAGTTCAACACTGGTAAATCATTGAATAGAAAATTAGTTGGCAGAAAGCAGAAAGCATTGGTAAGCTTTCTCATAGGTTTTGTGGAAGGCATACAATTGGATTCCCTAGGGGTCTGTATTAGTATTGCTGCTTTTCTTGATACATGTCAATGATCCATACTTATACATGCAGAACAAAATTTGCAAATTAGCCAAAACTTGGAGGTGTAGTGAATTGTGAGGAGAACTGTGATAGAGGACACCAACAGACTGGTGGGATAGGTGGCCATGTGGCAGATAAAATTTAATGCAGAGAAACAGAAAGGGACACACTTTGGTAGGAAAAGCAAGGAGGGGCAATATTAACAAAATAGCATAATTCTTTCATGGGCTCAGACCTGGAGGTATATATGCACAATTGTTTGAAGATGACTGAGCAGGTTGAGAAAAATATAAAAAGGCATAAGGGTTTCTGGGCTTTATATATAAGACATAAAGGACAAAAGAGAGGAAGTGCTGATGAATTTTTATAACATACTAATTTAGCCTCAACTTGAGTACTGTGTCCAATTCTGACACTGCATGTTAAGAATGTTTTTGAAGGTTTTAGAGAGGGTACAGAAAAGATTTATGCGAATGGGCCAGGAAAGAGAGACTTCAGTTAAATGGCAGATTGGAGACAATGGGGTGGTTCTGTTTCAAGAAGAGAATGTTGAGAAGATTGCTGATCCACATTCAAAATTATGAGCGATCTAGACAAGTTGATAGAAATTGTACACATTCGCAAAAGAGTGAAAACCAGAGGGCACATAGGAAAGTGATTAGCAAAAGAACAGGCAGCATAGGAACTTTATTTTTCTTTTCAGTATGCCAGGAATGCACTGGGACTGTGATAGATGCAGATTCAATGGTATCTTTCAAAAGAGAACTGAGTAAACACCAAAGGAAATTGGTTTGCAGGTTTATGTGGTGGAGGGCACCTATCTTACAGGGCTGAATGCTCTTTTTCTGTGCTGGAAATCTTTCATGATTCTAGAAAGTGGAAGTGAAGATTATTAGTTCAGCCACGATCTCATTAATAGAACATAGAACATAGAACAATACAGCACAGAACAGGCCCTTCGGCCCACGATGTTGTGCCGAACTTCTAACCTAGATTAAGTACCCATCCATGTACCTATCCAAATGCCGCTTAAAGGTCGCCAATGATTCCGACTCTACCACTCCCACGGGCAGCGCATTCCATGCCCCCACCACTCTCTGGGTAAAGAACCCACCCCTGACATCTCCCCTATACCTTCCACCCTTCACCTTAAATTTATGTCCCCTTGTAACACTCTGTTGTACCCGGGGAAAAAGTTTCTGACTGTCTACTCTATCTATTCCTCTGATCATCTTATAAACCTCTATCAAGTCACCCCTCATCCTTCGCCGTTCCAACGAGAAAAGGCCGAGAACTCTCAACCTATCCTCGTACGACTTCCTCTCCATTCCAGGCAACATCCTGGTAAATCTTCTCTGCACCCTCTCCAAAGCTTCCACATCTTTCCTAAAGTGAGGCGACCAGAACTGCACACAGTACTCCAACTGTGGCCTAACCAAAGTCCTGTACAGCTGCAACTTCACTTCACGACTCTTGAATTCAATCCCTCTGCTAATGAACGATAATACTCCATAGGCCTTCTTACAAACTCTATCCACCTGAGTGGCAACCTTCAAAGATCTATGTACGTAGACCCCAAGATCCCTCTGTTCCTCCACCTGACTAAGAACCCTACCATTAACCCTGTATTCCGCATTCTTATTTGTTCTTCCAAAATGGACAACCTCACACTTGGCAGGGTTGAACTCCATCTGCCACTCCTCAGCCCAGCTCTGCATCATATCTAAGTCCCTCTGCAGCCGACAACAGCCCTCCTCACTGTCCACAACTCCACCTATCTTCGTATCATCTGCAAATTTACTGACCCACCCTTCGACTCCCTCTTCCATGTCATTAATAAAAATTACAAACAGCAGAGGAACCAGAACTGATCCCTGCGGGACTCCACTTGTAACTGGGCTCCAGGCTGAATATATACCATCTACCACCACTCTCTGCCTTCGACCGGTTAGCCAGTTTTCTATCCAATTGGCCAAATTTCCCTCTATCCCATGCCTCCTGACTTTCCGCATAAGCCTACCATGGGGAACCTTATCAAAGGCCTTACTAAAATCCATGTACACTACATCCACTGCTCTACCCTCATCCACATGCTTGGTCACCTCCTCGAAGAATTCAATAAGTCTTGTAAGGCAAGACCTACCCTTCACAATGGTGATCAGACTCGATGGGCTGAATGGCCTTCTTTGCTCCTATATCTGAGGCTGTTTTCACCAATGAATTTAAAGATTTCAATATAAAATGGACACATCAAGTGTCAAACCTCACTGTCAGTCAGCAGGAGATGAACAAAGATCGTACAAGATAACAAAAAAAAGATGAGCTCAGTTCTACCCAGTCATTCAATTTAAGGTGAAGAGCCTCCAGCTGTACCATTAACCAAGGCTCCACACACAGGCAAACATGCCTTCATGGGTTTCCATGGTGCCCCTTTACTGCTAAACTAATACTGAAATTACTTTCAGATAGCGTTGCGTGTGAGCAGCCAGACTCTAGATTAGAGTGGTGCTGGAAAAGCACAGCAGTTCAGGTAGCATCCGAGGATACTGTGCTTTTCCAGCACCATTCTAATCTAGAATCTGATTTCCCAGCATCTGCAGTCCTTGTTTTTTTTTACCTTGTGAGCAGCCAGAGTCCAGCGTACACCAATCAGCCGGCCCTTACTGTGAGCTTTACTTCCAGTTTATACCCCGTAGCCAGGGCAGTGCGAACAAATGGAGAGGAGGCGCTTGAACAGAGAAACAGCAAGTCAAAGAGCAGTGTGTGTCAGTGAGTGAATCTCCGAGAGAGAGAGAGAGACCCGGGGACTGAGTAAATAATCAAGGGTTGCAGACAGAATACAGGGGGGTGACTGTAAAATTAATATAATTGAACAGAGACTGCATTTTAAAACAAAAGCTGGTGAAAATGGCCTGGACCCAGGAGTTACGACGAGTTAGTAATCGTTCTGAGGTTAATAAGAAGTGGAAGCATAACTAAAACAGTGAGTGGTACTGTTCCGTTCTCGTTCAGATTAAAACAAAACACTTTCACAGATTTTTTTTTAAAAAGATCTTTCTTCTGTTTGGAATAAAATCAAGTTTACCAACAACAAGTTTTTGTCCTGGAATAACAATGTTTTACAGGATTCTAGTAACCAAGTCGATCCAGTTTGTCAGTTCAATGTTTTGTGAGGTGTTTTTCGCTCTCATGTTCAAACCTAGATGAAATATTAAAGAATTGAACAGAATTAGAAACCGAACATTGATTTGACACATTCTCTCTGTCTCTCTTCCTCCTTCCACACGGGCAAACAAACCTGTTGGGCTAGAAATTGGTGTCATGTGATTCAACAGCGGCACCTCTATATTATCCCTCCACACAGGCTGCCTGAGCTGCTGAGTCTTGCCAGCATTTTCTGTCGGTGTTTGAGGGATTGTTCAGTGTCACACCGGATTGTTGTAGCACACCACAGTGCCTGGGTTGGCACCGTGATCCCAGCTGCTCTTTCTCCGACCCTGCCTTCCCGATGGGTTTTGGAAAGAGGAATGTTAAAGCGTTTACGTCCCGACTGCCGTGATAACATTCCTGCAAACAAAAAAAAACCGGGGAAGCGGCGTTCACTTTTGGGATTGTAGATTGGGAATTAACGGCGAAACTGTATGAATTGTGGCTACAGCAAAGCTGCGTGGGCACCGGTCCCTGCATTAAAGGCGCTATATAAATGCAAATTGATGTAGTTGTATTGAAACTTGGAATGCTCTGTCGTGGAGTTAAAAAATTTAAAGTACTTTCGTTAAGGGACAACAGCCATTTTGTTGCAAACAGGTGAGTCTCTAACTTCAATTTGAGAGTTACTTCTGGAAAGAATTTACTATGTTTAATCCGAAAAGGGAATAGAACTTTTCATTTTAAATCGAGTGTTTTTATTTAAATATTATATAAATTTTAACTCCAACAAGTTCTCTTTATGGCTCATATTATAGTTTTGTTAATAAATAATCTATAGATGATAATAATATCAGAAACAAAAAGCCGGAAATTGCTGGAAAAGCTCAGCAGGTCTGGCAGCATCTGGACAAATCTGAGTTAACGTTTCAGATCGAGTCGCTCTTCCCCAGAATTGACAATGATATCACATCATCAAAGCGAAACATTAGTACAATAAATTATTTCAATATTCGATGTGCTGTTTCTTCGATTTCGCCTTATGGTTTTTAAGGTGAATCCCATGCTCATTTACTTTTTTTTACTCCCGTTGAATTTACTTCAACGGTGAAGATTAGCAGCAGTAAAATCCGTACAAATACCTTTCTCATTTTTAAACCCTCTCACTCAGGGCTCAGTGGTTAGCACTGCTGCCTCACCGCGCCAGGGATCCAGATTTGATTTCTGCCTCAGGCAACTGTCGGTGTGGAGTTTGCACATTCTCCCCGCGTCTGTGTGGGTTTCCTCTGGGTGCTCCAGTTTCCTCCCACAGTCCAAAAATGTGCAGGTTAAGTGAATTGTGGCCATGCTAAATTGCTCATAGTCTTCAGGTATGTGTCGGTTAGGTACATTAGTCAGGGGAATTGTAGGGGAATGGGTCTGGGTGGGTTACTCTTAGGAGCGTCGGTCTGGACTTGTTGGGCCAAATGGCCTGTTCTCCACACTGCAGGGATGCAGTGACTACAGATACAGTCTAAGTGAAGATATTTCATAATGTTGCAGCAACCTTGTGCGAGAAACCCTTTATTTTGACGCTCGTGAACTCAATCCAAGGGCAATAATATTGGTGTCTCGGGGAGCTTTTGATTGGCAAAGGCGCTCGTTTCACCTAAACATCACTTTGAAGACCAAGTAAAACAAATTCAATACCGATGCAATAAAAATCAGCTCAACCTCCTTGTCTTTCCCAATCTCGTGCCCCATCCTGGGAGATACTTGGGATAGATTTTCATTACGAATAAATCAATGCTATAAACGCCTTCACTAAAGAGCCAGATCATTAGGAGTTACTACTATCTTAAAAATACTGTACGTACGTACTTTCCTGGGGTCATGAGAATGAAGTGTGACTGGTTGGGGTTAAGTTACAGAATATTGACCTCCCGAATCTTTTCCAGTTCCTGTGACTTATTTTTGAAATGTGCAATTTATTCTGATCGCCTGTCCCTTTTTTTTTAAAAAAGATATTCTTTTCATAACCTTTTGCCAATTTTTCATCGGATAATATCCGCAAGCTCATTTTACGTCTTGTTTTTTCGCATTCCCTTAATCATTTTGTGCATGACAAGGTCAAATTAAGTCAAAAATGGAAACGAACTTGTCTGACATTTGCCGCTACAGACCCAAGCATAAAGACTCACTCAGAGGGGTTTAATAATCTAATTACGCATTTGATTTACACGCATTTGAAAGCACTTGCATTTTCCCAGAGTTAAACTCTGAAAGGTTATGACGCTGAGTTTCATTGAGCATTTGAAATGATCATTTTTTGAGTGTAATGCGTGAGGAAGTTAGTAAGGGTAAATGGATTTTTAAAAAAAACCTGTTTCATTTATTGCCGCTGCACAAAGCCACTTGCCTTCACATAGCCCAATTCATCTGTAGTTCTCTGCGGTCTCAACCACATTCTTCTCACTACAGGCAATGCCTTTCTTAATGGGTCAGTAGGAGGTATGATGTTGACAGCATGAAACAGATGAGCTGAATTCATTCTCTCCTGTGGTTTAATGCTTTGCTGTTGCAAATTCATTTCCCAAGCCTAGCGCTGGTGAGACGCAAGGCTGAGAAACTGTAATGATAACATGTATTTCCCTTCTTGGGGAAAAAAAGACGTATGATTCCTGAATAATCCCATTGCGTTTCTTCATGGTATTAATCAACATACATGGAGAATCTTGTAAAGTTTTCCACGCATTTCCTGGATTTGTTGTAGTCATCAATCACTCGCTGTTGAGTCTGATTGCCATGGGATTTCCTCAGTCGACAATGGTCATGGGTTGAGTCTGCTCCCACAGCCGCGTCTCCATTTGGCAGATGTTAGCAAGAGATGAAATAAGATATAAGGTAATGTTTGTGACATGATAAATGATATTTCGCCACCCGAGCTTCCTCCTTTGTCACACTTTTTCTTGCCTATCTTAATTTTGTAAATAATATACTGACGATTGGTTCTCTAAGCTATCTGCTCCTGCTCCTTGGAAGACTCCTCTTCATTATCTATCCTCTTTAACTGCACTGTGTTCTTTCTCATTTTCCTCCAGTTCCTCCGATCTGTACATCTCTGCTTCTTTCCAATTGTCTCACCCTCCTGCAATTGTTAGTCTTAAAATCCATGCTTGGTAAGAATTGATTACTCCTTCTCAAATTCTCAGACTCTTACTTCTCTTAATCTTAGTGGTATCGCACAATGACTTGTACCTATCACTGATGGTTTCAATTTAAAAACAAAATATCTAATAGACTCCAATTGAGTGAAAGTTAGATTCAAATGGAAATTTTGTGCAATTAATCAATAAATTTATTTTGTATTCCTTCAGATGAAATTCTTTCATGATAAACCATGGAAAACAAATGGTGTACAGCACCATAAATAAATGTCTCTTCAATATGAAAATGCTCACACTGCTTTCAGGTAAATGGTTTATATAATTATTAAATTAATGGTTGTTCAGTAAGATAGGCATTCATCAATTTAATGTAGTTTTATTTTTCAATTCCAGTGTTTAATTTGCTTATACTGTATGGAACAGAGAGCTCAGCCATAACCACAATCATTATTAATGCAACTGTGGGTGACCAGATTCTGTTTCCTGTGCCTATCCATTGTGGATCGCAATATGAAGTAGCATTTCTATCAAAATCACCAATTAATGCTAAACTTGCTTCATGGGGTTTTGATACAGCTCACAAACATGCATTGTATGAAAAAAGACTGCAATTACACCAAAATGGCTCTCTGGCACTGCAGAAAGTACAGATTAATGACACAGGACTGTATGAAATACATATTGATTGCTATGGTACAGCAGTGATGGAAACAACTATAACAAAGTTTGATTTGCAAGTGTTTGGTAAGTTACTTGATTATATAACTTTAAAATAAATGTTTTAAACTCAGTGTGAATCTGTGACAATTACTGGAATGCGTAATAGCATGTTTACTCAATGGGAAGGTTCTCAGCCTTGATTCAGGACCTCAACTGAGATTAGGAATACAATAGAGAGACAGTGAAAGACAGAATTTTCACTCAGCGGGCCTTTTTCTCATCATTCCAGATATTTTACTTTTATAGGACATTCACCAGCATGTGGAAAAAGATTACTTGGATTAACATTTTGCAAATCAGGGCCTGTTGTACATTTCTGGTCTTTGTAATAACCCATTAAACTGTTGAGATTTATGGAATTAATGAGAGGTGTAATACAGACTGTATTGACAACAGTACATTTACATTGGCTATTGTTTGTGTGGGTGATTGACCAAATATTTCCAGTAATCCAGTTGTACATGGTTCTGATTTGTATACTTTGTTCAAACATAGCCAATCATTTATTTTCCACAATATGTAAATGGAAAAATTCATGTAATGCTATCATCTTGCCATTCACATCTTAATTGTTGTCTCTATTTTAGAGCCAGTTTCCAAGCCTTTAATAACAATAAATTGTTCAACTAAAAATGCCAGCCTGAGCTGCTCTGTCTCCAAGGGAACAAATGTCACATTATACTGGGAAATACAACCAATGTCTGGACCCAGCAAGAGAATCGATGATGAAGTTGAACTGGTGATAAGTCATGGTCATGAGCAGGCCAAATACACGTGTGTAGTACAGAATCCAATCAGCAATGCAACCAGTGACCTACAGACATTAGAGAAGTGTAATGACCAAAGTTCTACAGGTAAGAGATTGTAAAATCTATTCTTAACACAGTACTTGACTATTCTCCAATCCAGCTTCTCCCTTTCCAACCTCTGCAGAATGCAATCCCATTCAAACTCTGCTACTGGCATTGTAATTTTCAGCATGTTCCATTCATCCATCATCCCTGTGCTCACTGAACATTGTTCAACATCACTTCAAATTTGAATTATTTTCCTTGCTCTTAAGATGCCCCAAGGTCTCACCTATTTATGAAACCTTAAATCACATGATACCAGGTTATAGTCCATCAGGTTTATTTGAAATCACAAGCTTTCGAAGCATTGCTCCTTAGTCAGGTAAAGTTCATTGTCAAATAAACCTGTTGGACTATAACATGGTATCGTATGACTTTTGACTTTGTCCACCCCAGTTGAATACCAGCACCTCCACATTATGAAACCATAGCCAGCATTCCTCCAATTTTGGCCTTTTATACAATCCCAATTTTAATTGCTCCTCAACTGGTATCCATTCATTCAGCTGTCTGGGCTATAAGCTCTGGAATGTACATTGTAAATGTGTTTGAGTATCAAACTTTCTCTTCCCCTTTTAACATGCTCCAAAAAACTTCTCTTTTGATCAAGCATTTGCTCATCTTTTCTCATGTTTGCTTTGTGACTCATTGTCAGATTTATTTATTAATGCTGCTCTGACATGCACTGTTTTACTATGTTAAATTCATTGTATAAATGCAAGTTTTCACTGCTATAGCAAAGTGAAACATGGCACTCATATAAAAGTACATTTTTCACACATCTTGAATAAATAAAGTTGACCTGATCTATGAAGATACAGTCAAGTTTGGTCAAGATATTATTAGAGACGGTAGAAATGGTGTCCATTGCTCTGTCAACTTATACTTTGGATAGCTTGCTGAAACCAAAGATGCTCTGAATGAAAATTATTATACATTTTCAATACAGTTGCAATGAATGTTAAAACATGCAGAATTAATTTACATCACGCATCCCCTGATCATTGTAACTTCAGAGTTTTGAACTCAATCGAACACTACGTAACTAATAGTTCAGTGTTGCAGTTACTTGACTCTAACAACTTTCAACTCAGATTATTTTAAAGTGAGTTCTAGAAAGTGTTACATTAGTTAAGGAAAAGTAATGTCATTCTTGGCTTAGTTATACCTTTCATACCTCTAAATTAAATTGTTGTGCTTTCAAACTTCATTCGATCGGAGTGAAAGCATTTAATAAGATATTTAATCTGCTCAGTTGGATATGAAAGATCAGAAATTGATGAAGGTCAGGAATTGAGTTCTCCCAGAGTTCCAAGAGTATTAGTCCTTCATCCTTTGTTACTGAAATGGATTATTTGTTTGCCTCTCTTTTTGCTGTTTGTAGTTGTTACTCAGTGCAAATTGATTGTTTACCAACACTGCAATGGTAGCAATCCTTCAGAAGTAATTCATTGAGTGTCATTTTGGGGATTCACAAGCTTTGGTTCTCTCGTGGTGCAGTGGTAGTGTTCCTACCTGTGTACCAGGAGGCCCATTCAAATCCCACCTTCTCCAGAGTATATAATAACATCACACAACGGGTTGATTAGAAAAAATGAGTTACATTTAAAAAATCATGAACTTGTCTACGTGATGAATAAATGCAAGTTATTTTCTCTTTCCTTACACTGTTTGTTCAACCTTAGGACATTATACCTTCAATATTTTCAAGTTATCATTCGCGAAAACTCTTTGTCCTGTCAATAAGGTTGTGGTTATTGATTAGCCAGAATCCATAGGCACTAATTTTTTCCTTAACAATATTTTTGAAGTCACGTCTTCATTGGTTGTTGACAAAATAAAACCAAGTTATGAAACACATTTGGTGAGGAAACTTTAAATGTTTATTATTAATTATTCAAGTGTTTTCAAAAATATCCTGCAATTTTCTGCTTTGGAAAGTATCCACAGAAAGGTATTATAAAGGCACAGATCTCATAGACTCATAGAGTTGTACAGCATGGAAACAGACCTTTTAGGTCCAACTCATCCATGCTGATCAGATATCTGAACCTAATCTAGTCCCATTTGTCAGCACTTGGCCCATATCCCCCTCAACCCTTCCTATTTATAAACCCATCCAGATGCCTTTTAAATGTTGCAATTGTACCAGTCCCCACCACTTCCTCTGGCAGCTCATTCCATACACACACCACCTTCTGCGTGAATAAATTGCCCCTTAGGTCCTTTGATATCTCTCGCCTCTCACCCTAAACCTATGTCCTC
This sequence comes from Chiloscyllium plagiosum, assembly GCF_037043375.1. NCBI lineage: Eukaryota > Metazoa > Chordata > Chondrichthyes > Orectolobiformes > Hemiscylliidae > Chiloscyllium > Chiloscyllium plagiosum. The sequence goes on from NW_028270151.1 coordinate 69,980,150, forward strand.
TAGTTCTGCAATCCCCAAACCAAAGAAAAAAACCTTGTCTAGTTACCTTATCCAATGCCCTCGTGATTTTATAAACCTCGTAAAGGTCAGCCCTCAGCCTCCAACGCCCCAGCCTATTCAGCCTCTCTCTATAGCTCAAGGTCTGCTTGTAAAAAATGTGAATGAAAAATTGCAAAGTAAACCAAATAGAACTGTCATTGTTTTGCAGTAAGCACCATAAGGGGCTGTAGAGGTACCAATATAATCAAGTGCAAACACTATTGAGGGATTCTACTGGAAGTAAAGTATCATTTGAAGGATGTGCAGTGACATTTCAATGGTTTGAAAATATAAATAAAGGAAGAAAAGTAGTAATATTCTGTGTATTCTTTTTTAAAGCTCAATGTTGTTGTCTCATTTCTAAAGGTTTATTGATTCAAAGAACATCCCTCAGCAATTAGCCTTTGTTTGAGCCAGCTGGGTTTATATTTGAATCCATTTTGCATCTAGAACCTGAGCAACAGCTTTGTGAAAAGATGAACCCAATTCAAGCAATGTCACTGTAAAATGTAATCATCATCATCATGCTCCAACTGAAATGGATATTAGCTTTCTTTTAAAACAAACAATAACATATAGTTGTAGAGTTAATCTCTTGTTTTATTTTTCCTGGACTTGGAATCTATATATGGAAACAATGGAAGTAAATTACCGATGTAACAAGTGCACAATATTAGTTTCTGAAATATTCACTTTACTTGGCCTCTATCTATTGATACTTATACTTCAGTGTATGAATAACCTATACTTAATTTACACTAATTTTATCACTTCATAGATTAGTTAAACTGCCAATTTAAGTCATTTAATGCAAGATAAACTTTAATGCATTTCTGATTTATTTCAGGTTTGGTATGTTTCATCTCTATAACTACTGCAACTGTATTGCTTTTTGGTTTGGTTATAATTATATTTATAGCAAAACTAACAACCCATGATAAAGGAAACAGTAAGTACAAACTACGATTTGACAAAACTATAAGGATTCAGCAGAAGTTCAGGGATATTTATTTGTCATTCCATGCAATGAAGTAATAACTGGATAGATGGAAAACTCCAGAGAAATTTCAGATATACAGTTAGGCAAATTAATTATTTCAAAATTAAATATTGGTGTTGAAGTACATTCTAAATCATTGAAATAATACGTTTTAAAAATCCAGAAATCAGATATTTATTTGTATTTTTAATGATAATTATTAAGTTATGATAACCTAAACTTTGTATTCAGTTGTGGGTAAAGTGGTGGAAAAGGTTATAAGAGATAGGATTTATAACATCTAGAAAGGAATAGGTTGATTGGGGATAAAAACAATGACTGCAGATGCTGGAAACCAGATTCTGGATCAGTGGTGCTGGAAGAGCACAACAATTCAGGCAGCATCCGACGAGCAGCAAAATCGACGTTTCGGGCAAAAGCCCTTCATCAGGAATAAAACAGCCTGAAGCGTGGAGAGATAAGTTAGAGGAGGGTGGGGGTGGGGAGAAAGTAGCATAGAGTACAATAGGTGAGTGGGGGAGGAGATGAAGGTGATAGGTCAGGGAGGAGAGGGTGGAGTGGATAGGTGGAAAAGGAGCTAGGCAGGTCGGACAAGTCCGGACAAGTTAAGGGGACAGTGCGGAGCTGGAAGTTTGAAACTAGGATGAGGAGGGGCAAGGGGAAATGAGGAAGCTGTTGAAGTCCACATTGATGCCTTGGGGATAGTTAACACAGTTTTGTGAAGGGTAAGTCGTGCCTCACAAACCTTATTGAGTTCATTGAGAAGGTGACCAAACAGGTGGACGAGGGTAAAGCGGTTGATGTGGTGTATATGGATTTCAGAAAAGCATTTGATAAAGTTGCCCATGGGGGAATGGGTTTGAAGGTGATTTAGAGATTTGGATCAGAAATTGGCGAGCTGAAAGAATTCTGAGGGTGGTGGTTGGTGGGAAATGTTCATCCTGGAGTTCAGTTACTATTGGTGTACCCCAAGGATCTGTTTTTGGGCTACTGCTGTTTGTCATTTTTATAAATTACTTGAATGAGGGTGTAGAAGGATGGGTTAGTAAATTTGCGGATGATACTAAGGTCGGTTGATTTGTGGATAATGCCAAAGGATGTTGCAGATTACAGAGGGACAGAGATAAGCTGCAGAGCTGGGCTGAGAGGTGGCAAGTGGAGTTTAATGAGGAAAAGTGTGAGGTGATTCACTTTGGAAGGAGCAACAGGAATAAAGTGTACTGGGCTAATGGTAAGATTCTTGGTAGTGTAGGTGTGCAGAGAGATTTCGGTGTCCATATACATAGATCCTTGAAAGTTGCCACCCAGGTTGACAGGATTGTTAAGAAGGCATACATTGTGTTAGCTTTTATTGGTAGAGGCATTGAATTTCAGAGCCATGAGGTCATGTTGCAGCTGTACAAAACTCTGGTGCAGCCACACTTGGCGTATTGTATACAGTTGTGGTCACTGCGTTATAGAAAGGATGTGGATTCTTTGGAAAGGGTCCAGAGGAGATTTACTAGGATGTTGCCTGGTATGGAGGAAAGGTCTTATGAGGAAAGGCTAAGGGACTTGAGGCTGTTTTCGTTAGAGAGAAGAAGGTTAAGAGGTGACTTATTTGTGACATTTAAGACAATCCGAGTTAGTTAGAGTGGACAGTGAAAGCCTTTTTTCTTTGGATAGTAATGGCTAGCATGAGGGGACATAGCTTTAGATTGAAGGGTGATAGATATAGGACAGAGGTCAGAGGTAGTTTCTTTACTCAGGGGGGAGTAGTAGGGGCATGGAATGCACTGCCTGCAATTATAGTCGACTCGCCAACTTTACGGGCATTTAATTGGTCATTGGATAGGCATATGGACGAGAATGGAATAGTGTAGGTTGCATGGGCTTCAGATTGGTTCCACTGGTCGGCACAACATTGGGGGCCGAAGGCCCTGTACTGAGCTGTAATGTTCTGTGTTCTATTCTTGAAGATTAAGAACATGAAGTGCATGACCGGCGGTATTAAAATTAATGTCGTTCAAATGCTCATACACTTAAATATTTAAATGCTGTTTAAAAGGTTCACAAATTGTGCCTGGACCATCCACTTCTCACATTGAATAGGTTCTTGCCATTTTGATCCAGGAATATAGAGCCGGAATTTATCGTGTACTGTGGTGTGTTTGCCTTTAGCCAATTCATGTCCCAGCATAATGTGGCTGTGGGACAGCAGACGTTTTGTAGAGGTTGGAGAACATAGCTCCCATTAAAATTTTGCATGTAGATTAGATTAGATTACTTACAGTGTGGAAACAGGCCTTTCGGCCCAACAATTCCACACCGCCCCGCCGAAGCGCAACCCACCCATACCCCTACCCCTACATTTACCCCTTACCTAACACTATGGGCAATTTAGCATGGCCAATTCACCTGCCCTGCACGTCTTTTGGATTGTGGGAGGAAACCAGAGCACCCGGAGGAAACCCACGCAGACACTGGGAGAATGTGCAAACTCCACACAGTCAGTCGCCTGAGGCGGGAATTGAACCCGGGTCTCTGACGCTGTGAGGCAGCAGTGCTAACCACTGTGCCACCGTGCCGCCCATTTAGCCAACAGGAAAATGCATGGGAGATGTTCAGGCCTTCAAGCTTGCCATACTGTTCAGTTTGATCAAGGATGATCTGTACTTCATTTCAAGTTATTCCCTTAGATGCTCTGTAGGAAGAAATCCTGGCCTAACTAAATTTGACTGTAGACCCACAGAAATACAGATGACTCAGAGCTGCTAATCTGCTCTGTTGTATCAAACTGCCTCAAAGTCTAAAAAAATCAATGAAACGGAATGGATCACGGGCCATTGATCTAGGCACTGGAGAAGAAATAAGGGATGAGCCTTGTTGATTCCCCAAAGTACTCCTTTGTAAGATCAGGTGGCTCCAAATTTGGAGCACTGCCCCACAGAATGGTGAAGCAACAGCCTGAAATAATCTTAACCACAGAACCATACAAACTCACAAACAATGTCCCAATCATCGCCATCACCATCCTTAGATATATCCTATTCCACCGCAGAACAAATCCACCAGAGATGTTAAGCACAATGGTATACAGTCAGGAGAGAGTTGCCCAGGGAGTACTCATAGTGACTGCAGACCTCAGGAACTCTCATAGCTTCAAGTCAAAAATGGGACAAGGAGACATCACGCTGATTAGTACCTATCCTGCCCTCCCATGCCACCTCCGTACACCTCAATGTTGAACACCAATTTTAGAAACACGGAGTGGCAAAGGCAATGAATATACTCCAATTGGACAAGGTCAATCTCCATCACCCAGTGTGGGTCATCAGAACCACTACTGACCAAGCTGATCGAGTCCTAAAGGACAGAATAGCTTTACAAGGTCTACAGCAGATGTTGAAGGAACCAACAAGAGGGAGAAACCTACCTGACTTGATCATCATCATTTCACCTTTCACAATTGCATCTGCCTGTGACAGGATTGGCAGTAAAACCATCACACAACCCTTGTGAAATGAAGTCCCTTTTTTACACTGGATACCTTCCTTCATGTTGTGTGGCATTATTAACATGTTTAATGGGGCATACCTTGAAACTGGAAGTTCTCCTCCAAGACATGCTATCTTGGAACTATGTTGCTGATCTTTGCTGTTGCTGGGTCAATATACTGGAACATCCTTCCTAATGGCACTGAGGGGTTCCTGCACTGCAAGGACTGCAGCAGTTCACCTTCTCCCATACAATTTGGGATGGGCAACAAACGTTGGCCTAGCTTGTGACTTCCAGATTCCGTGAACAAGTAACATAAAATGGTAAAATAAAATCGATACCGCTACATAATAAATAAAAGCTTTAATTATCCCTGTAACTAGCACATTTCAGATTTCTTCTATTATTTGCATGAATAAATGTTCTGGGATTCCCTGATAAGTGGTCCAACTCAAAGTTTAATAATGACAGTCTCTCATTTTTGATATTGTAACAAGGGAAAAGCATTTCTCTTTATCTGGCTTAATTCTTTTTAGCACTTCAGCTTGTAATTCTTTGAGTATAGAAAATAAATTTACACAGATTGCATTGCACATAAAGCACAGGAACCCATGATCAGGGTAATCTGCATCCCTGCATACTAGTATTAATGCCCCACATGAGGCCTCCCTGCATCTAACCTTGTTGTCATCATGTTATACTCCTTCTCCCCTCATTTCTTTATCTAGCTCCGGTAAAACTTAACTTAAACACATCAATGCTATTCTCTTCAAATACTATTTGTGGAATCAAGTTTCACATTCTAACTATGCTACTGTTAAAATTTTATGCAATTCTTCTCCCCCACTAACCAAATAGAGAGGAATGTATTAGAAAACTGTAATGCCTGATTTTTTGTACATTGAATGGCCAGAGTTGTAAACCTGCATTTTATCAACTTGTATAATTATGTGTTTCTGACTAGTTTTCAAAAACTAATGAGCTGATGTGAATTTTATGTACTTTCTCAGACACAGCAATTGAAAAATGGAATGAAGAAACATGCTACCTGAGTGATGGAGCTATTGAAGCCACATATATTACTAGGATTCGTTCAAGCTAAATGCTGTTCATTATCTGCTCAGTGCTACTGAATATAGTAATTAAAAAGGAAGAAATTGAATTTAACTGAGCTACAGAATAAGGGTCATTGTTATGGGGATTTTCTACATTGTCAGAGAATGTAATAGAATGATAGTATTTTTATTTGTCACACACACTGACAAAATTGCAGCTCCTACAATAACCTGACCTACTATCTATACATATATAACATCAAATACTTCTGCTTATTGGGCCCTGGCAATTTATTCTACTGTTCGCTGTCGATAACACTGATGCAAATTGCAACACATTGTTCCTCCAGCAGTGAACAGCTTGTTCATTTTGGTGATTGATGCTGCATTTGTAAGATGAGACCCTTGTTTGGCTTTGCTACATTGCATCCCGGGATATTAAAGATGGAAATCCTTTCAGCTCCGTTGAGATACTTAACTTTTCAGAGACATATATTTTGACTGCGAATCTTGTTTTACGGTAAATTTAAAATAAACTAGCTTTGTATTAGTGATAATATCTATGAATAAATGATTCACAATGTCAAAAATCCCAGTCACCGGGTTATAATCCAACACTTAGATTATAACCTGGTGGCGTGTGATTTTTGATCTTGTTCAATCCAGTCCAACACAGGCACCTTCACATCCTGATTCACAATGCCGTTGGAGAACAAATTGTAAATCTGTGAGATAATATTGACTGTTGAAAGCAGGAACAATGATGTATTGTAGATTTACAACATGCATGTAATACCATTTAGTAATAAAACAAGTCATACCTTAGTTTGTTGGCGTGATCAGCCAGTGTGACCAGCTGGTTATTGCTCCACTCTTGTTGTTCTCTAGTTCCAGCAGGAGGATGTGCCTATATGATGTTCTAGCGAGTTTTGAGAAGATTTGTAGCTCAGGTTGAGGTTCTGGATGTAGATTTAGCCACTGAGCTGGAAGGTTCATTTCCAGATATTTCATCACCCTGCTTGGTAACATCTTCAGTGGGCCTCAGGTGAAGCACTGTACATGATTCCTGCTTTCTATTTATATGTTTGGGTTCCTTTGGGTTTGTGATGTCATTTCCTGTGGTGATGTCATTTCCTGTTCTTTTTCTCCAGGGTGTAGTTGATGTGTTTGTTGATAGAGTTCCAGTTGGAAAGCCATGCTTCTAGGAATTCTCGTGTGTGTCTCTGTTTGGCTTGTCCTCAGATGGATGTGTTGGCCCAATCGAAATGGTGTCCTTCCTTTTCTGTATGTAAGGATACTAGTGAGAGTGTCACACACATCCACAAACGAAGCTGCATCAGAGCATTATTTCAATGAGCCAACATACACTGTAGCACAGAGGAACTATGCAGATCAGGGGAAAATCACCTATACCGTGTATTCACAAAGAATGGGTACCCAATGAACACAGTCCGCTGATTTCTCAGCAACAAACCCAAACAAGCAGACAAAACACATCCAGAAGCCCTAGCCACTCTCCCCTACATCAAAGACATCTTGGAAATGACTGCCAGACTACTCATACCCCTTGGCATCATGGTAGCCCACAAATCCACCAACACACTAAAACAGCAGCTAATGAATGTAAAAGACCCTATACAGACAACAAGCAAAATTAATGTCATTTACAAAATACCGTGCAAGGACTGTAAAAAACACTACATTGGATAAACAGGCAGAAAACTAGCCACCAGGATACATGAACATCAACTAGCCACAAAATGAAGTAATGCTCTGATGCAGCTTCGTTTGTGGATGTGTGTGACACTCTCACTAGTATCCTTACATACAGATAAGGAAAGACACCTTTTCAACTGGGACCACACATCCATCCTAGGACAAGCCAAACAGAGACACACACAAGAATTCCTAGAAGCATAGCATTCCAACTGGAACTCTATCAACAAACACATCGATTTAGACCCCAGCTACCACCCCCTGAGAAAACGAACATGAAATTACATCACCACAGGCAATGACATCACCAACCCAAAGAATCCCAAACATATAAATAGAAAGCAGGAATAATCAGCAGTGCTTTGCCCAGAAGTCCACTGAAGATGTTACCAAGCAGGGTGACGAAACGTCTGCAAATAAACCCTGCCAGCTCAGCGAGCAAAACTACATCCACTATATTTTTTTAACATTTGATAACATTTGATCTTTTTCCCCCTGGAGCATAGGAGACTAAGGCATGACATAATAGACATCTACAAAATCATGAGAGACATATATATAGTAGATAGCCAACAGCTCTTCACCATGTTATGGGAGTCTAAACTAATGGGCATAGGTTTAAGGTGAGAAGATAGGATTACAGAAAGGTCCAGAAGGATGATTTGTTTTCACACTGTGGTCAGTATCTGGAATGGGCTGCCAGAGGTAGTGACGGAAGCAAATACAATTTTGCCATTTAAGAAACATTTCAACAGATACACAGATGGGATTGGTATAGAGGGATATGGATCAAATGCAAGCAAGTGGGGCTCATTTAATTGTGAAAACTGGGTGGAATGGGTAAGTTAAGCTGAAGGGCCTGTTTCCGTGCTGTAGACCTCTATGATTCTATGACACTAATTGGCTAGGATTAGCAACTCAAAGCCTAATCACTTCACTTTCTGAATGAATATTCAGTTCAGGTATCAGGGTGAACCATTGACTGTACAGCTATATCCAGAAAAGAAAATATCAATTGGAGAAGGTTTTGCAGAAAAAGATGGATGTAACCACCAAACCACACAACCTGCTGTAAATGATGAATAGAAGAATAGGGTATATAGATTGACTTGCACCACTTAATTAGTTTATTCCAACTTTCAAAGGTGAGGTTGGTAGATATGAAAAATGCAACACTCATGAGAGTGTGCCCACCCCTACAATTTTAGATATTGTGTTGGCAGCATTGGTACACAAGCTGGAATAGAGAGGAGGAGAACTCTTGCCTTCAAGGTGGGCATGCAGGCAGGGGGAGCAGCAGCCTTTCCAGAGAACAACTCAGAAGACGAGGGGAACCAGTGGTTATGGTGAATCTAAAGTTTCAAGATATTAATGGGAAAGGAACATGAAGTGGAGAGCAAACATTTCTACTCATTGGGGACCTTAGGACAAGGAGGCATTGTGAAAAAAGTCATGATTTGAAGATTCCCGTGTTGGACTGGGGTGTACAAAGTTAAAAATCACACAACACCAGGTTACAGTCCAACAGGTTTAATTGGAAGCACACTAGCTTTCGGAGCGACGCTCCTTCATCAGCTGATAGTGGAGGGCTCAATTGTAACACAGAATTTATAGCAAAAATTTACAGTGTGATGTAACTGAAATTATGCATTGAAAAATTGATTGTCTGTTAAGCCTTTCATCTGTTAGAATACAGTGATAGTTTCACTTCTTTCATGTGTAAATCTCAAAACCTTTTTTTAAAAAGTTGCATTCTCGGGTTAGCTGTTAACAATGGTGATAACTAGACAATATATTGAAGGTGTTGGCCCTCTGTGTTCTCTGTCTATGCCATGATGCTTAGATTGATTCTAATCTAAAAAGTGAGATAACGGAGTTTTATATACATTCATGCAGTTTTTGAGCTCAGAGTTCTACATGAATGCATGCAGTTTTTGTGCAAAGTACAATGTAACCCTGAAAGTACAAATTCACCCCACAAAATATGCACGTGCATGTGGGTCTTTGTCTGTGTGTGTGTGTGTGTCTGTCTGGGTCGGGGGTTGTGAGTGTGAGAAAGTGTGTGTGTGTGTATAGTGAGTGCAGAGTGACTTAAGTCTGTGAGGGGGTGCGTGTGAGAGTGTGTGTGTCTGAAAGGGTGTGTGTGGGTGTCTGTGTGCATGTACGTGTGTCCGTGTGTATGTGAGAGTGTGTGTGTGTAGGAGTATCTGTGTGTGTGCATAGTGCAATGGTGGTCACCTGTAATGTGACATGAACCCCAGGTCCCGGTTGAGGCCCTTCCTATGGGTACCGAACTTAGCTATCAGCCTCTGCTCGGACACTTTTCTCTGCTGCCTGTCCCGAAGTCCACCTTGGAGGATGGTCACCCGAAGGTCCGAGGCTGAATGTCCTGGACCACTGAAGTGTTCCCCAACTGGGAGGGAACCCTCCTGTATGTTGATTGTTGTGCGGTGCCCATTCGTCCGTTGTCGTAGCCTTTGCTCGGTTTCCCCAATGTACCATGCGTCCGGGCATCCTTGCCTGCAACGTATAAGATAGACAACGTTGGCTGAATCACATGAGTACCTGCCATGTACAAGATGGGAGGTGTCCCCACGGGTAATGGTGGTATCTATGTCCACAATCTGACACATCTTGCAGCGTCCACCGTGACAGGGTTGTATGGAGTTGGCCTGAGAGCCGGGCAGCTTGCTACAAACAATGATCGGTTTGCGGTTTGGCGGTTGTTTAAAGGCAAGTAGTGGAGGTGTGGGGAAGGTCTTGGTGAGGTGCTCATCCTCATTGATAATGTGTTGCAGGTCACGAAGAACATGACGTAATATTTCAGCTCCTGGGAAGTACTGAACAACGAAGGGTGCCCTGTCAGTTGCAGCACGTGTCTGTCTCCTGAGGTAGTCATTACGGTTCCTTGCTGTGGCACACCGGAACTGGTGGTCGATGAGTTGGGCATCGTACCCCGTTCTTGTGAAGGCATCCTTGAGTACTTCCAGGTGTCTGTCACGTTCTTCCTCTTCTGAGCAGATCCGGTGTATGCGTAGGGCTTGTCCATAGGGAATGTTTTAATATGTTTTGGGTGGAAGCTGGAAAAGTGTAGCATTGTGAGGTTGTCTGTGGGTTTGCAGTAGAGTGTGGTGCTGAGGTGTCCATCCTTGATGGAGACGTATGTGTCCAAGAATGAGACAGACAGTCGAGAGTCATCCACGGTGAGTTTGATGGTGGGATGAAACTTGTTAATGTCACTGTGTAGTTTTATCAGTGACTCCTCGCCATGGGTCCAGAGGAAGAAAATGTCGTCAATGGACCTGGTGTACAATGTTGGTTGGAGATCCTGCATAGAGAAGAAGTCTTATTCGAACCTGTGCATAAAAATGTTGGCATATTGGGGTGCAAATTTGGTCCACATGGCTGTTCCATGTGTCTGGATGAAGAACTGGTTGTCAAAGGTGAAGATGTTGTGATCGAGGATAAAACGGATGAGTTGTAGGGTGGTGTTTGGAGACTGGCAGTTGTTGGTGTTGAGTACTGAGGCTGTTGCCGCGATGCCATCATTGTGGGGGATGCTGGTGTAGAGAGTGTAAACGTCTATTGTGACGAGGAATGTTCCCGGTTCAACTGGTCCGTGGGTGCTGAGTTTCTGTAAGAAATCTGTAGTGTCGCGACAGAAGCTGGAGATCCCCTATACAATAGATTTCAAGATGCCTTCCACATAGCCGGACCAGCTCTGGTGTGTCTGGGATGTAATAGTCCCAGATTAGTGGTCAAGATTTGAATCTATACATGCCAAATCATACCAATTGCACTGCTAACCTCACACGTTGCTGAGGCACACATAGGAAAAGTGTTCTTTGAACACCAGATTGAAGTTTTCAACTGAGGGCTCTTCTCCTTCTCCCTCCATAGTAGCTTGCCTTCTGTGCTGTCTCTGCCACATCTCCCTTCCTTGCTGCGGCCCTAGAGGAATTGTAGTCCCCAGCACTGGGAGAAAATGTTTCCACCCAGAGAACTTTCAACATCATACAATACTTTCACAATGTCCAGCAGCTCCTTCTCTGCTGACTGGATACATTTTCACATTTGGTCCAACAACCAAGTACTTTTAATAATTCTGCCATCACAAATAGACAATTAAAAGCACCATTGCAATATCTTGGATAATCCTTTTCTTTGAGGATCCTTTATGCACTGATCTGTACGTGTTTCAGAAAGGATATCAGCTTGGACCAAAATGAGGACAAAAATAGCAAGTGAAGAATCAAATTAACTTTAACTAATGCTACCATCAGCTCTTGCTACATGAAGGGTATTACCTGAAACATTGACTTCTCCACTTCCTGCTGCTGCCTGGCTTGCTTTGTTCTTCCAGCCTCCTGTTTGTCGAATGCGATATGCTTTCTGTGCCCACAGGTAACACACCCACACAATTGCCCCTCTGAACATGGCCATTAGTGCAGGCCATACCAGAAATGCCACTGTTTGAAAACTGCCACTGTGAAATTGAATTTTTCGGCCGTACAATTCCTGTATCACTTCCAGATTTTTCAAGCACATTGGACCAAACCTTCAGAAACAATCTCATTGTTAGAGGAACCTTGCCACCCAGAGGATGACAGGAATCTGCAATGTACTGCCTGGGAGGGTAGTTGAGGTGGGAAACTTCAGAACATTTAAAAACATAGTATAGTAGGATGAGCACCTGAAGTATTGTAACATTCAAGGCAGTGGGCCTACTGTGGGAAAGAGGAACCAGTGTAGGGAGTAGTTATACCTTTGGTGGTAGACACTTGATGGGCTGAAGGACCTCTTCAGAATTGTATGATTCTATGAATAGTGTGGAAAGAGTATTCAAGCATTTGTTAGGTTTGTTAGTTAAGAACAAACACTTCCTGACTATCATAAAGTCCAGTATAACTTGGTGGGCAGAATTTTACAGGGCACTGAATGACATGGATTCTCATAAGAAAGTTGGGAGAAACATATGGGAAGTTGAGTGAGGCCTTTCTTGATGTCAGGAGCAATCATTTACATTTTCCAACAGGGTTCCAGAAGTCAAAATGTGATTCTCGCTCGGCAACAATGAGATATTGACTAACTGAGATTATCGCCTGTTGTCTGCCTCATCAACAGCACGGCACACCTAATTAATATACAGCTTCCTATCTTACCACCCATCAGAAACAAATCGGATGCTGAGAATTGACCTGTCTTTCTGACTGGGTACCTTATGACGCCAGCTTGCTATTTGCTGAAGGTTTAGTCTCTGACGTCTGGCATCAATGCCTTAAGGGGCATTCTCAGCATGAGCCACACAAACCATGCGTGCTGCCATTGATACCTGTTGGCCTAGCGTGGTACTTCTGTGCTTCACTTACCTGAAGCTTATGCACTTTGGAACTACACTCTTGAAATGTTGCTACAAGAACACTTTGCACAAAGGGGCAGGCACCCACATTATGGACTGGACTAGGGAGCATCTCAGGACTGCTCACTTGCTCTTTTAATGCACATTTACTAAGCGTCTACCCAGATGTTTGCAGTATTCCTCCCTTTAGCATGTTGGAACTTCAGCCAGAGCGTAAAGGGTCGCAGTACTGCTGTATTAACATGCTGTTTAGCACTGATATAGAGCCAGGCTGCTTGCCAGAAGCAATCAGTCCAGTGGGAGTGGACAACCTGCTGTAAGGCACAGTACAGAAAACACACTGTACAATGTTTCAACTAAATGTGTCTGAAAGTGCATGGAAGTAGTCCTCCACTGAGTCGCGGGGTGCAGTCACTGGTACAGTCAGCAGTCCGGAGAATGGGCCCCAGTGAGTTGTGTAGAGCCAGGCCGGGGATATCATAGAATCCCTACAAGGTGGAAACAGGCCATTTAGCCCAACAAGTCCACACCCACCCTCCAAAGAGTAACCCACCTACACCCATTCCTCTATCCTATTACTCTACATTTACTCCTGACTAATGTACCTAACCTACACATCCCTGAACACAATGGGTAATTTAGCATGGCCAATTCACCTACCCTGCACATCTTTGGATGGTGGGAGGAAACCAGAACAAACCCATGCAGACATGGGGAGAATGTGCAAATTCCACACAGACTGAGGCTGGATTCGAACCTGGGTCCCTGGCACTGTGCGGCAGCTGTGCTAACCACTGAGCCACATGTATCGCCATGACCAGTCATTAGCTGGTACTGTGTGTCAAGGTTGATCGGGGGCTGGGGAACAGTTTGTCCTGGAAATCCATACATTGAGCATTAGGGGTGGGTTTGTTAAAAGAGGTTGGTGGGAGAAAGGGGTGCTCTGTAGCAAAAGAAGATGGAGCTATTCAACGTGGTGAAGGGAGGCAGAGTAATGAGTTGAGGAAGGGACAAGGATGGTGAGGGGAAGGACACAAGATAAAGGGGGAAGCCAGTCAAGAATGGGAGGGCATGAAAGACCATACAAGAGAGGTTTCTGTTGTGGGTGGGGTGGGGGTAGGGGGGGGGGGGGGGGGGATGTGGGGGTGGGGAGGTTGGAGTACAACATCATGATGGCCACCATCAAACTGAAATGTTGAGGCCCAGGGAGCAAGGAGGAAAGTTGGAGGCAGAATTCAATTTGATGGGCACCCATGTTGCCGCACCAGTTGATATGGCTGTCTAGGTAGAGCAAGGTGAAAGGGTTTTAGGGGGATCTGGTGACCAGATCAAGCTTATTATTTGTTGTTTGCCGACCGTAGTTGTGTCCCATACCATCACTTTCCTCTTGCTAGTAATAACCTCCAACTAGAAAATACCCTCACCCAGGCTGAGCACAGTCAGTGTCAGTTGATGAGCAAAAACATGAGTTTCACTTTTTCTTCAATGGGAGGCGTTGAAGGGCAGGTACATCAATAATGGTCTTACAGAATACTGCTTCCAGTCATTTACAATCTTATCCTCATGTGTGTGTGAAATGCATGCAGTGTCTAATTATTTGGGGGGGGCAAATGCTGGTCACGAGCAATGTCTGAAATGTCATGTCTCTTTGCAAACTGAACACAAACAGCTTAGTGAAACAGAAATGATTCCAATTGGCTGTATAAGAGGCAGTTACTGGCCACAACCAACACATCACATGCATGACTTCCAAAGGTCTCTTTCCAGCTGCACTGTAAGTTTTATGATAACTTTCATCATTGCTCTGAGGTTGGAATGGAAAGAGTTCAAAGCACATTGAATATTTCCAAATTACTGCCATGTATTTGGCACTCATCCAGTGAAACACATTTCCAAATAGATGCCTCTCCCAAACTGTCATGATAACACAATGCGTGGCCTTCCTTGTTAGGATGCTGCACATCTCTTTGTTTGGATGAGTTTGTGCAGTCAACATCTGCAGGGTGTGCCAATAATGACTCTTTCCACAGCTAGGAACCTATTCTGTTCGTTAAGTTCACAACACAGGTTCATTGCCAGTCAGAATGAGAGATCCATATGTCCCAGGACACTGTGCGTGAACTGGATGAGATGCTGGATCTGGAGCTGTGACCTGCAGGAGTGAACTGCCATCCTCTCCCGGTGGCTGAGAAGGTGTACAGATGTGTTGAATTTCTAAACAACTGGGTCCTTCCAGGGAGCAATGGGGGAGGTGTGTGGGATCTTTCAGTCTTGCACTGACAGTTGTATCAGATACAGTGACCGATGGCTAATAGTGTAAGATCACACTGGTTCATCTTGCTTCACTGCGATGAGGTCAGTGCTGCAGCTGGGGCAGGTTTCAGGAGCATTGCTAACTTCCCCAAGGTGCTATCACAATCGACTACATACATGTCGCGCTGAGAGGGACACATTACGATGCCACAGAGTTCATAACTAGGAAGAGCTTCCATTCCAGTGAAATGCAAGTGAGAGTAGTCATCAGTTCCACTCCTTGAAAGTCTATGCCTAGCTGCCGTGACTCCAACATCTTGGAACACTCTCATTAACTTGCTGCATTCGAAGGTCCTGATTCCTTACACGGCTGGGTATTGGGGAATGACAGCAGTTTTCTGAGGAGGACGAGGAAGCTCTTCTTGTCCTTGACAGAGCTCAGCTGCACTGGGTGCTACAGGACAGATATGACCTGTTTGAAGCCCACTTCCAGTAGAGGAGAGCTGGGTGCAGCAGGCAATGCTGGATTGTAAAATAATTGTCAGTCACCATTATGTTGCCATCCAAGTTTGGTGATTATAAATAAAGGATTACCTTTGGAATTTTCAGAATGCCTCCCTATACATCATGGTCCCACCGGAAAATGATGTTGGGCTGCAGTGGGCACTGGGGCCAAAGTAGCTGTGACTTAGAGAAGGTGTTAATATAGAGGCATGTGGCTAAGGTCAGATAAGCAGTATAACTTGGTAGTCAAACAGTAACTGGGGGAAAGCCATCAGGGTATGTTTGTATGAGGAAGCGCCAGCTATGTCCATCTGCAGTGTGGGTTTGGGACTGCTGTGCCTTACCTTGTCAGTGAAGAGCAAGTCTGGTGTACCTACTCTAGGCCCTACACTTCAGCCAGGGTTTAAAGGTGGCAAAGGTAGCCAGGGGTGCCGAACTATTCTGGATTATCCAGGCAGAGCAAATTCTTCTGGCCACGGAGAGGAATTGAATAGAGCAAGAATTGGATGAGAGGGGCCTCATTAGGCGAGAAAGGTCATTAATGAGGTGAGTTTGAGAAGATAGCTTGAGAAAACTTGCAAGGCCCCGTGGAGAAAAACCCGCTCTGAAGTTTGATGAAAGTGGCACTTAGCCAAAACAAACATGAGACTCAGCCCAGTATGTTTGTTTTCTTAATTGTTCTGAATTTTGTTGAACAAATGTGAATGCTGGAAAATTTGGCTCCATCAGGCCATTGGTGTAGGCACTACGGACGCTCAGTGACCTGAAAACCTCTGCAGGTCTGCTAATACTGTCAAACCATGCTGGAAAAGGGGCTAGCACAGAAAGAATCCAGCGTGAGGCAGGTCTCAAAATTTGAGATGGCTTACTGTGTTCTCTAATAGTTGCAGGCTCTCATGAGGGCCCAGTCTTTGTCACCAGTGATTTGCAAAGACCTCAGGAAAAGGAGCCGGAAGAGGAAGAGGATAAGGAAAAGAAAGGAAAAGGCACCAGAGATCTCCTCAATTAAGACAGGCTGTGCAGGAATGACTAATCAGATGGTAGTTCCTATAAAATTGAATTCCTCCATTTCTACTTCTCTATACTTCATCGTCTGTCTATCATTCTGCTACTGATCAATACTGCTTCCTCTTGATCAAACCCCTGCAACAAAATACACTACAAAAAGGTTTCATCATAACTTTATCCAAAAACACTTCTAACATTATATTCAAAACTAACTATTTGCTGTCCTGCATTTCCTTAGTACCTATCCTGTTGGTGCCTTTTTCTGGTGTTCGTATAAAGTATTTATCCCAAAGGCTGCAGTATAGTGATGGAGAGCTGCTGACTTTCACTGGAGAGACTGTGGGTGGCCTGTTGGATGACCGCAAGCAACAGTGAGCCCTGAGGGTCTGGCTTGAGACTCTAACACTTTGGCTGGCTGGCTGGTTAACATTCACACAGAAGACCAATTCTGTTAGCCCAGTAGAGAACAGGAGTTAAATGCAGTACTGAACCACATGAGATCCTTCAAGCCAGTGTCTTTGCAAACCTAGTAATCTGCTCAAGTACAGATTGCTAGACTGCTGTATAAGCCTACATTTATCATTGAGCACTGGCATTTGTACCCATGATGAATGCATGAAAGTAAGTGTGGATTTTAGGATCTCATGCTGAGTTTGCAATGCAATGGTATTGAAGATTTTGGAAGACTCTTTCCAGAAGCAGAGACCCTGTCTACCAGGCACTGCATGATGGCTGGATTTACAAGGCACTGTCAGAGAGGTTTTCACCACCCCCATGCTGGATGAGCTCTAAGCTCTGTACAAAATTTCTGCCAAATTGAAATCCGAAGCCTCCACGATCTTTAGCAGGAAGAATAGCTTCAGTGGCTGTTTCTGAGCTGCTGGTTGCAAGTATCAGATCATTATCAATGTTTCTTCGTCAGGTTAAGAGCTCCAACATCACAACCTCTAAAATATGCATTCTATGCCTCATATTAGGATAAGGGTCTCAAAGGAGTTACGAAGAGACTTAAGGCAGGAACATTCCATCATCTTGAATGTTCTTGGACTCAATGCTCACAACAATCTCAGTCATTAGCAGCTTAGTAATCCAAAGCATTTTCTCCCAGGGAGCAGCAGCCCTAATTGTCTTTTGCTATTTCTTTGATGCTGTCACTCATTAAAAGTGAGACACTGCTTTGTAAGACAGGGCGATAAATGTCAGTTATAGACTACAATGTGTTGGGTAATGTGCTATCGAGCTGGGTAGCTGGAAACTATGAGCAGTGAGTGTGAGATTTGCAGAGTTAGTAAGTGTGTGAAAATGTGGTGAAGCATCTGAATGTTGGCATGACTCTTGTTTGCTGATTGTATGATGGGGGTGTAAAACATTGAGCAGGGTGTGAGGTTGGTGCTATGGTGTGCAGAATATGCCACAGAGAAGCATTCATTGACACTGATCACTTATGGAAGGTCACTAAACATTTTTTGCTACACTACAGATGGGACTTTGGGACCAGATTCTTTGAATTGACGTCTATGGCTACCTCCCCC
This sequence comes from Chiloscyllium plagiosum, assembly GCF_037043375.1. Taxonomy (NCBI): domain Eukaryota; kingdom Metazoa; phylum Chordata; class Chondrichthyes; order Orectolobiformes; family Hemiscylliidae; genus Chiloscyllium; species Chiloscyllium plagiosum. Next base: position 69,998,093 of record NW_028270151.1, read on the forward strand.
TATTCTCAATACACAGATTCAGCTCCTGGACCACTCTAGAAATGTGAGTCCTCCTCTTTCCACTTCAGAGAATAAGATATTCAACCACCATGTTGGACAACCAGGGAACCCTTCTTCTTGCCTGCTACTTGTCTCCCCATCTTATTTCTCCCTGAAAGACTTTCTGCAGCTAAAATATGTTCCCATTCATGAAAGGGCTTGAGCTATAGAAAGACATGGATAGGCTGGGGCTGTTTTCCCTGGAACATCAGTGGCTAAGGCGTGACCTTATAGAATCATGAGGGGCATGGATAGGGTAAATAGACAAGGTCTTTTCACTGGGATGGGAGAGTATAGAACTTAGAGGTCAAAGGTTTAGAGTGAGAAGGGAAAGATTTAAAAGGGATCTAAGGGTCAACTTTTTCTCACAGGGAGTGGTGCATGTATGAAATGAGCTGCCAGAGGAAGTGGTGGAGGCTGGTACAATTACAACATTTAAAACACATCTGGATGGGTATATGAATAGGAAGGGTTTAGAGGGATATGGGCCAAGTGCTGGCAAATGTGACTAGATTAGTTTAGGATATGTGGTTGGCATGGACAAGTTGGGTTGAAGGGTCTGTTTCCATGGTGTACATCACTATGACTCTATGATTCTAAGTTCAGGTGGACTTTATGAAAGGCAGGATATTTGTAATGAATTATTGGCCACACATTCACCAGAATCCCTATAGAGAGTGCAGCCATCACATAAGCAGTGACCACCTCAGCCAAGCATATTGTGTATTGTGCATACTTAAAAAGGGTCTAAGGTCACCACTAACAGGCCTGAAAGATGCCCAACCAATCTCAAGATCGCCTAGAAGGGTAAAGAGTCAAATTGCTCAACAATTTGAGCAACAGTTGAAGCTGGCCATTTCATGCTGTTAGAATGCAGTCGCAACATGTATGTTGTTTTTCACTAAGAGGATGCTGCTGTTAAGCTGAAAAGATGTCATGCCAACTGTCATGACAATAGATCCTTATCCCAGATTACTTATGGATATATTGAACTTTTAATGACAACATGTTGTTTTAGAAGATGAAATGCTACTAAAATATTAACTGCAGACATAAAATCAGTGAGTGCTTGGCAAAGCCCTTGGGGGAACAATGGAATGTCACACCACAAAAAATGCCAAGGGAACTTCAAACAACAACCCTTCAAATGCAGTTTAAAACAAACTAGACTGAACTTGTATAGCTACAGAAATAATGAATAGAAACAATATGTAGGAGAATAAGAACACCTCATAGCAGAAAGCCATTTCCTGTGGGTTATGTACCAAACTGCAACCATTTTTGGGCTTTACCCTTGCAAGATATATGTAGAGAAAAGGATTAAAAACTCAAATGTAACTCCTCTGTTGGTGGATTTATATTTTGATGTGGACTCGTGCTGTGAAAGCCATAACTTGACGGTAGCGATTTGATGCTCCTACAATTCAGGACTAGAAATATTTTCTTTCACATTGATTGCTGGCAGCCAGTCAAGTCAATGAAGTCATTGTTGAAAAGCAACATGAGACAAAAGCCTACTTCTTAACTTGGAAAGCCAAGAATCTCAAAATCAACTGGTTTACTACTGATGTTAACGTTTAGTAGTTAATAATTTTATCCTTCTTTTAACTCTTGCAGGTTCCGGGGTTGAGATGTTTCAGTAAAAACAGAGAAGATGGTAAAAGAAGGGGTGGTGTGGCATTGTTAGTCAAGGACAGTATTACGGAGGCAGAAAGGATGTTTGATGAGGACTCATCTAGTGGGGTAGTATGGGCTGAGGTTAGAAACAGGAAAGGAGAGGTTACCTGTTGGGAGTTTTCTATAGGCCTCCGAATAGTTCCAGAAATGTAGAGGAAAGAATTGCACAGATGATTCTTGACAGGAGTGAAAGTAATGGGGTAGATTTTATGGGGGATTTTAACTTTGCAAATATTGACTGGAAATGCTATAGTTTGAGTACTTTAGATAGGATCAGTTTTGGTACTGGGTAATGAACAAGGCCAGGTGTTAGATTTGGAGGTAGGTGACCACTTTGGTGATAGTGGCCATGATTCTGTTATGTTTACGTTAGCGATGGAAAGGGATAGGTATATACCGCAGGGCAAGAGTTATAGCTGGGGGAAAGGAAATTATGATGCAATTAGGCAAGATTTAGAATGCACAGGATGGGGAAGGAAAATTCAGGGGATGGGCACAATAGAAATGTGGAGCTTGTTCAAGGAACAGCTAATGTATGTCCTTGATAAGTACGTACCTGTCAGGCAGGGAGGAAATGGTCAAGTGAAGGAACCGTGGTTTACTAAAGAAGTTGAATCGTTTGTCAAGAGGAAGCAGGAGGCTTATTATGTAAAGATGAGATACGAAGGCTCAATTAGGGCACTTGAGAGTTACAAGCTAGCCAGGAAGGACCTAAAGAGAGATCTAAGAAGATCCAAAAGGGGACATGAGAAGTCATTGGCAGATAAGATCAAGGAGAACCCTAAAGCTTTCTATGGGTATGTCAGAAAGAAAAGAATGATTAGAGTAAGGTTAGGGTCAGTCAAGGACAGTAGTTAGAAGTTGTGTGTGGAGTCAGAGGAGATTGGACAGGTGCTAAATGAATATTTTTTGTCAGTATTCACACAGGAAAAAGACAATGTTGTCGAGGAGAATGCTGAGATACAGACTATTAGACTAGACGGGATTGAGATTCATAAGGAGGAGGAGTTAGCAATTCAGGAAAGTGTGAAAATAGATGGGTTCCCCTGAGCCAGATCGGATTCATCCTAGGATTCTCTGGGAAGCTAGGGAGGAGATTGCAGAGCCTTTGGCTTTGATCGTTATGTTGTCATTGTCTACAGGATTAGTGCCATAGGATGACAGGATAGCAAATGTTCTTCCCTTGTTGGTAAATTTGCGTATGACACTAAAGTCGGTAGAGTTGTGGATGGTGCGGAAGGATGTTACAGGTTACACAGGGACTTAAATAAGCTGCAGAGCTGGGCTGAGAGGTGGCAAATGGAGTTTAATGCGGAAAAGTGTGAGGTGATTCCCTTTGGAAGGAATAACAGAGTATTGGGCTAACAGTAAGATTCGTGGCAGTGTGGATGAGTAGAGAGATCTCGGTATCCATGTGCATAGATCCCTGAAAGTTGTCACCCAGGTTGGTATGGTTGTTAATAAGCCGGACGGTGTGTCAGCTTTTATTGGTAGAGAAATTGAGTTTTGGAGGCGTGAGGTCATGTCGCAGCTGTACAAACATCTGGTATGGCCACACTTGGAGTATTGTGGACTGTTCTGGTCACCGCATTATAGGAAAGATGTGGAAGGAGATTTACCAGGATGTTCCCTGGTTTGGAGGGAAGGTCTTTAAGGCCAAATTTGAGGGCATTTAAATGGTCATTGGATAAACATATGAATGATAATAGAATATTGTAAGTTGGATGGGCTTCAGATTGGTTTCACAGGTCGGCGTAACATTAAGGGCCGAAGGGCCTGCACTGTGCAGTAAAGTTCCATGTTCTATGTTCAGTTTGGCTACTTTAAAAAAATAAATACCTTGGGAAAAGGCAACCATAAGGACAAGCTTTTTTTTCTCAATGAACCTTGTTACAACCAGTCTAGAGAGGTGTTAAATTAGAAACAGGAGTCAACTCCTCCTTCCGCGTGTAGGAGCATAACCATTTGGGGATATCATATCTGGTATCATAATGAATTAAAGGGTCCTTGTCCACGGACCAATCTTAATATGACCATAGAAAAGAGTAATGTGATATATTAACTCCAGTGTTACTATGATGCCAGACACTTAAACTCTATGTTCCATAGACTGATGAATCACTTCAAACAACATATATTCACCTGTCCATAATAGGCACAATACTGACCAGCCTGTGTTTGCAAAATTCAGAATACAGTATCTAACATTAGATTGTGGGATTAGGCCACTCTGGTTGAGCAGTCCTGAGGATGCCAAGAATCCCACTGGCAACCAATTGATTTTCATCTGTATTTTACTTGCATTATTAGTTTATGAACTTTGTTGCACCTTTTCAATGCTAAGTGTATCTTTCCATAGGTAAGGAGACCAAAAATGCATACAGTTCTCCAGGCATGGTCCCTAACCAAGGTTCTGTATAATTGCACAAGCCATCTTTACTCCTATGCTAATACTCTTTGAATAAAAAAAAGTTAATATTTCCCTTCTAAATTGCTTGCTGTGCCTGCAAACTAACTTTCAGGTTTTGTTTGTGAATGAAGAGTTGTCATTTCCCAGCCTCTCACCATTTATTAAATACTCTGTATCGCTCTTTCTTCCTACCAAAATCAATAACCTCGCATTTTCTTACTTGTATTCAGTTTGCTAATTTTTTGTTCACTCACATAACTTCTCCAAATGTCTTTTGTGTTCTCCTCACAATGCACACTTCCTCCTAGTTTTGCATGATTCTGTATGTATGGCCCAAAGGAACATGTAGGTCCTCGAACCTGGTATTCTATCCAGTTTCGATGATTTATACATCAAGATTGATATTTGCCTTTCCTCCATACTGTTGACAATATCGTCCAAAATAACACTCTGTCAATCTCAGTTGTGTTAATGTGATTTCATTCAACATTCACAACATGTTGTGGGATTAGGATTCTAGAAAACCAATGTAACCTAGCTCTAATTCTAAGAACACATCTTATTGATCTGGATTATCTCGATAAAGAAAATAATTTCCCCGTTCTGTTCTATTAAATCCTTTAATCGATTAAGTATCTCAATTTCAGCACCCCTCAATTTTCTAAAATTGAGCGAAAACTACATTGGTGTAACTTTACATTTTAGATTAGATTCCCTACAGTGTGGAAACAGGCCCTTCAGCCCAACAAGTCCACACTACTCTACCTAAACCCTGAGTGACATGTTAGCACCTTATTGAAATCCCCTCTTGGTCTTCTTGCCTGTGCACACAGGGGCTTTGCAATTGATTTGGCATGATGCTCATGTAGGAGAAAATAAGGACTGCAGATGCTGGAAATCAAAGTCGAGACTGTGGTGCTGGAAAAGCACAGCCGGTTAGGCAGCATCGAGGAGCAGGACAATCAACGCTTCGGGCATTAGCCCTTCATCAGGAATGAGAGGCTACTGAAATTGTAGGGCTCAATCTGAGACAAAATCTGGCACCAGCTCTAGGTAAGCACTCACATTTTGGCCCTTCCCTCCTTCACTGCAACTTTATATCTGCAGGTCCATCCAGCCCACATTCTAACTGGTCAACAGCACCCTCTGCTGCTCAATGATTAGCAACTGCACTTGCCTTGTGCTTAGAGCTTAACATTTCTCTGATGCATGAGTAAATTCATTTCACCTTGAACTTGGATATAGCTGCACCAAACTATGTGGATACAATCAGGGTAAAACTTAAAAATAATTGGGGAAACTAAAGCGAGTATTGGATAAAGCTGGCATATAAATGTGGGCGGCACGGTGGTACAGTGGTTAGCACTGTTGCCTCATAGTGCCAGGGACCTGGGTTCAATTCCCGCCTCAGGCGACTGACTGTGTGGAGTTTGCACGTTCTCCCCGTGTCTGCATGGGTTTCCTCCGGGTGCTCCGGTTTCCTCCCACAATCCAAAGATGTGCAGGTCAGGTGAATTGGTCATGCTAAATTGCCCGTAGTGTTAGGTATAGGGGTAAATGTAGGGGTATGGGTGGGTTGCGCTTCACTGGGTCGGTGTGGACTTGTTGGGCCGAAGGGCCTGTTTCCGCACTGTAATCTAATCTAAATATTTTTCTGAATTTATCTAGAAACACTATAGTATAGTATAGTACAAACTATAGTATAGTATAGTACAAACTATAGTACATTGAACATGTATAATTTCTCGATTTTCACCTCATTTATGACTGCAATTGCAGTTTGAGCATGCATATGTTCTGATGACAAAGTAATGTCCAGAATTGTGTCCACCCAGAAAGATGTCAAAATATTTAAGCCGCAGTCCCACACTCCCAGCGGGGTCTACAGGGCTTGATAGATCCAGATGAGCTTTGATAAGAGAGATAAAAGCACCATTTTAGTGGAAAACTAAGCAATGGTCACACCAGTTTGAAATAGTTTGGAGCCATTAATAGTAGATGTATGGGAGAAATCAGAAGAAAGCTTTGTCAAAGAATAAAAAAATCAGAAGGCTTACCCTAGTGAAAAGCACACTGAGAATCAGCAGTGATGCAGCAGGGTCCTTTGCCAATAATGTCCTCATGCAAAAGAGGTAGGAAAAGGTCTCTACAGACAGTGGAACTGCTCTGTAAGCATTTAAAGCATACTTCAGTTCAAAATGAAATCTTGTAACTGAGCAATTGTGATTCAATCAAACATTTCTGAGATGTGGGGAATCCCTCAAATCGTTCCTTACTGACCCTCTACAGCCATTCCTTTGATGATGATATGATATATTTAAAGATGAACTAAAAAAAACACATATAAGGAAAGATTGCCAAGCATTGAGCACATAAAGTTGACAATGCATTTAAAGCAATTCCATAAATCTAAGTATGAAATTAAAGAAAGAATGCAAGTCTCTGGAAAGCAGACAATACAGGAAACTCGGAGTAATAAAAACAATGAAAATACAGAATTCCTAACAGAAGTAAGTGGCCAAGAGCAAACATTTTGGAAGTTAAAGGCTCAAACTTCATACAGGAGACAGTGTTACGATACTGATTGAGCTGAAGAGCTTTGTTCGGTGGGCCAGGAGCAGGCTCCTTGCTGAAAGGTTTATGCCCGAAACATTGATTCTCCTGCTCCTGGGAGGCTGCCTAACTTGCTGTGCTTTTCCAGCACCACACTCTTGAATACTGATTGGATATTTGGAATGGCTCAAAGCAGTGGATGTTCAGTTATCAAGGAGTAATCTACAAGGAGCAGGTGTTACAGATCTCCAACTGAAGAGGCAATGAGAATAACAAACATCTCCATGTCTTATAGAGTCAAAAGATATCTTTAAAGAGCAGACAGACATGTTTACAACTAGGTCTTCTAGAAAACTTAGAAATGACTCAGTGTCGTGGTGTAAGCATACATATCATACCTATCATACATATCATACCTATTGTTCCTAAGAAACAAACAAGAAACCAGAAAAGCATAGATGGAAAATGAGGAATGTTATCCATATTAGAAAATGCTATAAAATAGCTTGGTCAGAATAGTGTTCCAACTATCAGGTCTTTGACAGTACCACAATTATAGTGCAAGCATGTGATGATAGTCAGCAACCTTTGAGTATTTAACAATCAACTTGTAAAACCCAAAGCAATATGAGAGGAGATTCTGTATAGGATCCATTGTGGTCACTTTTGAATAACCAAGTACAGAACCTGTTCCTTTAGGTTCTCATGGCACAGTAGTATTGTCTCTACATCTTAGCCTGGAGACCCTGGTTTAAGTCCCACCTGTTCCAAAGGTGTGTCACAACATCCTCTGTTCAAGTTGATTATAAACTGCCTAAAAAGGAGGATTGATAGCAGCACCCTATATCAACTATTAGACAGCAGTGCTAAATGTGGGGCTCTCATGGCACAGTGGTAGTGTCCCTACCTCTGATCCAACAGTCCCAGATTGAAGCCCCACCTGCTCCAGAGGTGTGTCATAACATGTCTCAACAGGTTGATTAGAAATTACCTGGAACTTGTTCCATCCATCCACCATCTCAAGGCACATTCTGAAGTATGATGGAATACACCCCACTTGTCTGGATGAGTGCAGACCCAACAACACACAAGAAGCTTGACACCAACCTGCTTGATTGGGACCACATTCACAACTGATGCTTAGTAGTGCTGCTAGGGGCTGCGGGGGGTTGGTGGTGGAGTATCATGGTATTACAGGGATAGTTTCTCCAAGTCATTCTACATTGTCTGTTCAGGATGTTTTGGTCACTTGTCATTTCTGTGGGAGCAGTGTGCAAAATGGAGGGATGATGGCACCTCCATACAATTTTTTGCATATTGGTTATCCTGTCTCTGAATCTGTGCTGCACATAATCTGGATAATAGCAAAGGTTCCTGTAGCAGGGAAACCAGAATTGCAGATTATACCCAAAATGTCAACTTCTCCACCTCCTGATGCTGCCAGACATCTTCCAGTCTCTTACCTATCTATTTTGAATAATTTGGCAAGGCAATATGTGAAGCAATTGTCAAACTGACTGTATTTAGATACACCATGCAGTTTGTGTAGGAAATATACACAGCACAGTTGAACTTTCTCTTGGTTGTGCTAATGACTTGCTGGCCCATCCCTTACCCTGTCTCTTACCCTTGATCCTATCCCCCTCTCTGATCCTATTTACTGTTTCCTGTCCTGACAGGCAGCAGTTGAAAGGTGGGTGGCAGATGCCATAGAGTGGCCAGAGGTGCATCTTAAAGCTTTTTATCTTTGATCTTCATGTAGGCAAGGCTAGTTGTGGGAACTGGACCAAAACCTTTACCTAAGTCATGAGTTTGAGGTATGTCCTCCACCTCCAAATGTTTCCAACACCAAATGATCAGACCTTTCCTAACAGTGTGAGTGACTAACGGAAGAGAGAATCTGGCTTGTAGGCGATCCTCATTTGCAAGCTCCTCCCTCTATCACTGCTGTGGATCTGGGCATCCAGTTCCAGCTGTGAAACCATCAGCTGTGAAATGGGTAGGATCAGATATGAGAAGTAGTTAAAGAGATAGATAGCTATAGGAGTTTAACAAAGTTTGGCAAATGATTATCAGTCATCATTAGCTGCGGGTGCATTCCCAAGACAACAATTCAAGCAATTAAGTTAACTTTCCAACCAAAGCAGCATCCACCCCCTCATCCAGTGTAGCTGTTGTTTTCCCTTTACCTTTCTTGCAAATTGACCTGAGGAGAATAAGGCAAAATGCTCTGATAAAATATGACTTTGCTTTTCAGTAAACAGGTATTTGAAAAGATGATTGTATTTGAAGTTGCTTGGACTGCATGGGATACTGAGGGATATAAGGAAGGAAACTACAAAGTCACTAATCATACAAGCCCCCTTAGATTGGGGTTGGTGCTGCAGAACTTGACTCTCAAAGTCTGTTAAATTGACTAATTTTACAATATAAATTCATTTTGTCTAGGAGAAAGGTATCTACAAGGTAAGTTTTCCAT